>NC_083892.1:39107500-39407500 GCF_032452875.1 Bos javanicus | reverse complement strand
GGCTGAGCCCCGGGTCTTCCTCTGAAGCCCCCACACCCAGAGCCTCCCCCTCCAAGCTGATGTTGCCTTCTTTGCAGCCACTCAGCCTGAAACCTTAAAGGCACTCTTGACTCTAAGATTTCACAGCCAAACCATCAGGGACTCTCGTAGCTCCCACTTTGAAGGTGGAGGTGGTTCAGTTGCTCAGTCGTCTCTGACTCTCTTCGACCCCATGGACTGCAGCCCGCCAGGCTTGCCTATCCTTCACCATCTCCCAGAGTTTGCTCAAACTCCTGTCTGTTGAGTCGATGATGCCCTCCAACCATCTTATCCCCTGACGGCCCCTTTCTCCTTTTGCTTCAATCTTTCCCAGCATCAGGGTCTTTTCCAATGAGTCAGCTCTTCTCATCAGGTGGATAAAGTATTGGAGCTTCAGCTTCAGTCCTGCCAGTGAATATTCAGGGTTGATCTCCTTGTTGTCCAAGGGACTCAAGAGTCTTCTCCAGCACCACAATTCAATTCTTTGGCGCTCAGCCTTCTTTATGGTCCAGCTCTCACATCCATACATGACTACTGGAAAAACTATAGCTTTGACTATCTGGACCTTTGTCAGCAAGTGATGCCTCTGCTTTTTAATACACTGTCTAGGTTTGTCATAGCTTTTCTTCCAAGGAGCAAGCATCTTTTAATTTCACGCACTTTGAAGGTATGAACCCAGACTCTGAGAACCTTCCTCTGCCTCCACGTGCTGGATTTCCAGGTCCACCGGCTGGTCTGTCTCTGCCCTTTTCTCACCTGCTCTCATCCATCCTGCTCCAGCCTCCTTGCTGTCCCCGAATGCCCCGGGGCCTTTGCACAGACCACTTCATCTCCTTGGAACGTTCGTCCTTGACAGCAGGATGGCTCGACACCTCTCCCCCTTCAGTCTTTGTTCAGATGTCCGCTTTCTCAGTAAGATCTCATTGACCACTCGTTGCAGACACTGCCCTACCACCGGCACGCCCGTCGTTCTGTCCTGCCCCCTAACGCTCCCGTCACGTTCTGCCCTTCCTTTGTGTGCTGTTTGTTTATTGTCTGCGTCTCTGGCTAGAGTGTCAACCCCAAGCCGGCAGGAATTTTTACTTTCTGTATTCTCTGATCTGTCACCCAGAGCGTGCCAGATTCGATAAATATTTGTTGAAGAAATAAGTGGGAGGAAAAGTGTCAGCTCTTTTCTTTCCTCACAAAGTGCATTTGCGGGGATCACGAAATAAATGAAATCGTGTGGTCATCAAAACACAATGTCTGTGCTGTAGCATTTTGAAATATGAAGATCTTCAGCTTTGCCAAAATGGTTGTCATTTTTTCCCCTCTCATTTGCCAGATTGAGAAGCCTCCCCACTTTGCATGGTGCAGCAGATCCCTCGCGCTGGCTCCATTGCAGAGGAAGCACTGGGAACAGGGGGTTTCTCTCCGGAGTGCAGTCCCAGACAGCCATTGCCAGAGGCCCCCCAGGAGTGCCTGCAGCCCCTCCACACACTCCCGAAGGGCCACAGTTCGGGGTCAAGGGTTAGGGTTAGGGGTTTGTGTTGAGGTTAGGGGTTAGAGTTAGTTTTTATGGGTTTTGCTATTAATACACAGAGATATTTCCATGGATTTTGTAGGGTATTCTTTCCATTGTTACAGCCCCATATATTGTCTTCCCTGGTGGCTCAGACGGTAAAGCATCTGCCTACAAGGCGGGAGACCAGGGTTCAATCCCTGGGTTGGGAAGATCTCCTGGAGAAGGAAATGGCAACCCACTCCAGTATCCTTGCCTGGAAAATCCCATGGACGGAGGGGTCGCAAAGAGTTGGACACGACTGAGCGGCTTCACTTCACTATATTGAAGGTAGTGTGCTCAGTTGCTCAGTCGCGTCCAACTCTGGGGACCCTGTGGACTGTGGCCCAGCAGGCTCCTCTGTCCGTGGGATTCTCCTGGCAAGAACACTGGAGCAGGTTCCTCCCCCAGGGGATCTTCCAGCTCAGGGACTGAACCTGCGATTCCTGCTCCTGCACTGGCCGGTGAGTCCTTCACCACTGAGCCACCTGGGAGGCCCCTCTGGAAGCTAACCTTCTGTTCAGGCCTTTCGGCTGGTTTTGTCGTCCTGGACTGCTTCGGAGATTTATCCATGTCGATGCGTGTGGCCACAGTTCCTCTGTTTAATGCTGTGTAGGCCTTCACTGGGAGAAGGAACGGCAGGCCCTTTATCAGTTCTCCCGTTGTTGGGCTCTGAGCAGTTACCAGCAGTGCTGGAATGAGCCTCCCCATATGCGTCTGTCTCAGGGCTCATGGGTGAGGGTTTTTTCAGTGTGTTCCTCGGATGGACTTCTTGCATTTCTGGGGGAAAAAAACTGATGGCCCAGTGTGCTTCCGCAGGACAGTCTAGCTCAGTCTTGCCCACTTTTTAAAAAAGTGATGTTGTCTTTTAAGTCTCATTCCATCTCAGGATTTCCCTTCCATCTTTTTCCCTTGCACTTTTACTGCAGAAAAATCTGAGGTGCTTTTGGCCGATTGCGTCTCCCCAGTGCCCTTCAGCAGGACCCCCTGGTCTCTGTAGTTCCTGCACATTGGTGACTGGCTCCAGAGGCTGAATAGACCCACGTTTAATCCCTTTGGGAGGATACGATATGCTGGATGTGGTGTCCACCCTTCCTCACTGCACGGTCGAGACTCTCCGGTAGGCTGAAGTCACAGTAACAGGGACAGCCACCGTCACTGTCACGTCACTGACCCCAGCGACAGTGCTTGAGAATGATGCTGGGTGCTAAGCAGGGACAAATATGTTTTATTGGGTATCTTTGAATAGGGTATCCATGTATCCTATCCCTATTTCTTTGGGTGCCTTTTTTAAAAATTAGAATGGATACTGAAATTTTTCAATGCCCTTTCAGCATAAAATGATTATCTTTTCATTTCCCATTGAATTACATTATTTTATTAGATTTCCTCAAATTGAATTGTTCTTATAGTCCATAATAAAGTTCTTGGTTGTGATGTATTTGATACCATTACTCGATTCATTCACTAGTACAGTATTTTATTTAGAAATTTTGCATCTGCACTCATGGGTGAGAGTGGCTGATAGTGGATTATTATCCACTCTATTATCATTCATGGTAACTAGTGGCGGTTCTATGTATGCTGCTACTGCAGTCTGTCAGGTATTAATATCAAGCTTATGCTCTTCCCAAGAAAAGAAAGTAACAGATTTTCTTCTTTTTCTGTTCACACGCTGCTTGGCTGTTGTGTTGCTCATTCGCTAAGTCGAGTCCAGGTCTTTGAGACCCCATGGACTACAGCATTCCAGGCTTCTCTAGAGTTTGCTCAAACTCAGGTCCATTGAGTCAGTGATGCCATCCAACCATCTTATCCTCTGTCACCCCCTCTCTTCTTGCCCTCAATCTTTGTCAGCATCGGAGTCTTTTCTAATGAGTCAGCTCTTTGCATCAGGTGGCCAGAGTATTGGAGCTTCAGCTTTAGCATCAGTCCTTCCAATGAATATTCAAGGGTTGACTTCCTTTAAGAATGACTAGTTTACTCTCCTTGCTGTCCAAGGAACTCTCAAGAATCTTTTCTCCAGCGCCATGATTTGAAAGCATCAGTTCTTCAGGGCTCAGCCTTCTTTAGTAATTTCCTGAGAAGGTCTCACAGGATGATGTCTTCTTAGTCAAACACAGCTTTGTGGGTAGTCTGTACATTGCAAGCAAAGTTTGGCTGGATATAAAACCATGGCTCACAACCTCCTTCCATGAGGATATTGTAAGGATTCTCTCTCGCTCTTAGAGTGTTAACTGGGACAACTGGAGAAGGGAATGGTGGCCCAGTCCAGTATTCCTGCCTGGGAATCCCATGGACAGAGGGGCCTGGCGGGCTACGTACGGTCCATGGGGTCGCAAAGAGTAGGACACGACTGAGCAACTGAACAACAGCAAACAGCTGTGACCACATCTGAGGGCTGCTTGGATTCTATTTTCCGTCTAAGTGTCTTCCTTAGCTGTAGCCCACCAGGCTCCTCTGTCCATGGGATTTCCCAGGCAGGAATACTGGAGTAGGTTGCCATTTCCTCCTGCAGAGGAACTTCCCAGCCCAAGGATTGAACCTGCATCTCCTGCATTGGCAGGCAGATTCTTGACCACTGCAACACCTGGAAGCCCCAGGTAAGTTCTAATCTGAATTTTTAACAAGTGTCCCAGTTGACGGGAAGAAATCTTTGGGGCCACACTTTGAGAAATACCTAGAAATTTTTCATTATTGAAGGGAGAGACTTGATCCAGAATCAAAGATAAGTTCCAGTCAAACCAGCACCTTGCACCATGCTTGGCACACACAGATGGCTCCATAATCACACTGAGCAGAGCAAATGGGGTTTTCCTAGGTCTTCTGCTAAGGAAAATGCTAGGGGAAAAATATTTGTTAGTTAAATAAAAAACCAACAAACATGTCAGCAAGGATAGCTTAGCCCCAGCCGCTAGCCAGATGAAGCACTGTTGATGACGGCAGCTCCTAGGTAGGTCCTTGGGGAGAAGAGATCAGAGGCAGGACCAGTGTTTTGTCCAAAAATATCTCTTAGTCAACCTTCAGGTCTTGAAAACACTCACCACTCAGTCCTGTCCCCTGAAAACTGACGGTGAGGAATTGTCTCCAAAGGTATATGAAGATACCTGATGAAAAAAACACAGGGCTGCGTGGAGCCCTCCAGTAAGATGAGAAACTGTCTTTGTTTATAGTAGCATGACACAACCGCTGATGAAAAACATCTTTAAATCATTAGAAGATCAAAGACTGAAATGTAAGACCTGACACCATAACACTCCTAAAAGAAACGTAGGGAGGAGCTCCTGAGTGTTGGCCTTGGGGAATTTTTTTTTTTTTCTTTTTTAACATGACTCCAAAAGCACAAACAGCGAAGCAGAAATCAACACATGGGACTACATCCGACAAATGTTTCTGCCCAGAAAAACAATTAACAAAAGGGAAAGAGACCTTGCAGGATGGGGGGAAAGATTTTGCAAACCATGTGTCAGATAAGAGAATATGCAAAATAGGTAAAGAATTTACAGAACTTAATAACAGGAAGAAAAACACATTAATTAAAAAGGGGCAGGAGAACAAAATAGACATTTTTCCAAAGAGGGCATCAAAATGACCAACAGGCCTATTCGAAGACATTCCACATGACTGACCATCAGGGACACGCAAAGGGCAAGTACGGGAAGTATCACCTCTCACCTGCTGGAATGTCGTCACTAAGCATCTGTGTTGTGCCAGAGTCACGTGGTCAGATTTCTCAGGACTGTCAGAGTTCCTCTTAGATGTATTTAGTAAGTAACCCTGTTGCAGTGATGAGAGAATATACGCCATGTGATCAAAATGCCATCCAAGGACTATCTAATGCCCGCATTTTCTTTTGTTGTTTAGTCACTAAGTCACGTCTGAGTTTTTTGTGACTGCAGCCACCAGGCTCTTCTGTCCATGGGATTCTCTAGACAAGAGTACTGGAGTGGACTGCCGTGCCCTCCAGGGGATCTTCCCGGCCCAGGGATCAGAGCCGCTTCTCTTAGGTCTCCTGGATTGGCCGGCGGATTCTTTACCACCAGCGGCCCCTGGGAAGCCCCCTGGTGCTCTGTGATATGAGCCCTAACAAGCGAACGCAGCCGTGGACCGTCAGCATCGCTGATAAGCGCCCCCCGACTCCATCCTTGGAAAATCTTGTTCTCCTGACATCAGTCTGCATTGTCATGCTTTTCTTTGACCTTCCTGTCACAAACCTTCAAGAAATAATAAATATCTTGAAACCCAAGACTGACGTGAGTGGACAACTTTGATAAATTTATGTCAAGATTCCGACAGAGGCCTGTCTTTCAGATAGGATAATGAAGGTGGATGCTCCCAGGTTCCATCTGACTTTTTACAGAGCCTCTCACCTAATCATACACCTTCCCCCTATGCCAGATTAGGAGTTGATAGATGAAAAGGTCAGCTGGGATTAGGGGCTTTTTAACGCATGCAATCAATGACAGCGACCTCTCCAAGTTTATTTCCAGCCCAAAGGTGGGCAATTATATGAAATTTATGCTCAGCGAAGAAGAAAAGCAATTAGAATGATTTTTGCATGCATTTGAAGAGTATTGATGCTTTCCCCACAGGTGTGTGGAAGCTCATTAGCATTTCCGTTAATATCAGTTAATGTGATTACTGTCTGCTGAGCGCCCGCTCTGTGCCAGGCACCGTGCTTGGTGCTGCAGACAGAAGAGACCTGGTGCTGGCACGGCGGAGCTCAGGGTCTCGTGGGAGAACCAGGCGCTAATGAAACAAAAGCAAAGACAGCTCACAAACTGACGAGCACGGTGAAGGGGAAGGCACGGCACCCTGAGAGAGCGGAAGGGACCCCAGTGAGCTGCTTCTGAGGAAAAACAAAAGCATCGAAGTGGAGAGACAGCCTCCCCGGGGCATTCTGCAGCCACTCAGGGCTTTGTGGTGGCGTTCAGTTTCTAGGTCACGTGATACTCTTTTCGACCCCACGGACTGCAGCAAGCCGGGCTCCCCTGTCCTTCACTATCTCCTGGAGTTTACTCAAACTCATGTCCATTGAGTCAGTGATGCCATCCAACCATCTCAGCCTCTGTCGTCCCCTTCTCCTCCTACCCTCAATCTCCCAGCATCAGGGTCTTTTCCAGTGAGTCAGTTCTTCCCATGAGGTGACCAAAGTATTGGAGCTTCAGCATCAGTCCTTCCAATGATTATTCAGGGTTCATTTCCTTTAGAATTGACTGGTATCATCTCCTTGCAGTCCAAGGGACTCTCAAGAGTCTTCTCCAGCACCACGGTTTGAAAGCATTAATTCTTTGGTGCTCAGCCTTCTTTATGGTCCAAATCTCACATCTGTACATGACTACTGGAAAAACCATAGCTTTGACTAGATGGACCTTCGTCAGCAAAGTGATGTCTCTGCTTTTTGCTGTCTAGGTTGGTCATAGCTTTTCTTCCACAGCTTCTACTTTTCCCCTATCTGTTTGCCATGAAGTGATGGGACTGGATTGTAGGCTGCTGAAAAGACTCCTGCTGCTGCTAAGTCGCTTCAGTTGTGTCAGACTTTGTGTGACCCCATAGACGGGAGTCTACCAGGCTCCCCCTCCCTGGGATTCTCCAGGCAAGAACACTGGAGTGGGTGAAAAGACTCCTGACTTGATATTAAAAGCAGTGGGGAGCTGTGTGTGTGTTTTAAGCAGCTTCATCAGGCTACAGTCCGTCTATTTAAAGTGTCCGCTGTCAGTGGCTCTCCAGATAATCCAGATATGTGCAGCTGTCTCCACAGGCAACTTGAGGACATTTTCTTCATCTCAAGAAGAGGCCCCATACTCTGATGATGTAGACATCAGCCCATCAGCCCACTGTTCCCCACCCCCACTGTAGCCCCTGGCAACAACCCCCCCTCCCCCCCGTCTCTCTGGATTTGCTGCTTCTGGACATCACATGCAAATGGAACCATACAGTCGTGGTTTCCTCCGAGACTAGCTTTTTCCACTGAGCACTGTGTGTGTTCAAGGGTCATCCATGTTGTAGCACGTGTGTCAGTTCTTCATCCCTTTTTATGGCTGAGAGTATTCCCTCATGAGTAGATCACATTGTGTTTATCCTTTCATCTATGGACATGTGGGCTGCCTCTACCTTTAGGCTAGTGTAAATAGTGCTACTGGGAACCTGGGTGTGCAGGTTTTCACAAGGGTGTATGTCTTCCTCTCTCGTGGGTGTGTAGGACTGGAACTGCTGGGTTGTTGCTAACTGTGTTCAGCCCCAGAGACACCAGGCTTTCCTGCAGTGGAAGTACCGTTGTGCGTGCCCACCAGCAGTGTGTGACGGTTCCAGTTCCTCCACGTCCTGGTGGACACTTGTTGTTTCAGAGTGTTGGATGTCCCTGTTCTGGAGGGTGTGAGACGGTATTGCACACTGTCTTTGGGTGCTGTTAAGCTCAGAGATGCCAGGATCGTCCTGGGCTGTGTGTCTAGCGCTGTAGTTCCCAAACTCAGAGGCTCATCAGTATCATGCAGGGAAATTAAAACGCAGAAGACAGCGTGACTCCCCTGTCTGACTCAGCAGGCCCGGGGTGGCCGGTGACTGCATTTCTAGTGAGTTCTCAAGTGGTGATGCTGCAGCTGCTGCTGCTGCTCTAGACACCAGACTTGGAGAACCGCTTTGTGAAACTTACCAAAGCCCTGGGTAGTCATTACTCAAATCCATTTCATGTGCCTTCACTCATCAAAGGTCGTCTGCATAAAACTTGCACCACCCTCCAAGCAGCACAAAGCATAAACTACAAGTTGTTTGCCCGAGTTGTGGTCCAGGAATTTGGAGTCAGCTGTGGGCTTTCCCACGTGGCGCTTATGGTAAAGAACCCACCTGCCAATGCAGGAGATGTAAGAGACATGGGTTCGATCCCTGGATTGGGAAGATCCCCTGGAGGAGGAAATGGCAACCCACTCCAGTGTGCTTGCCTGGAGAATCCCATGGACAGAGGAACCCTGGTGGGCTACACAGCATGGAGTGGTCCCAAAGAGTCGTACACGACCGAAGTGACTTGAACCACGCACGCTTGGAGCAGAGCCTGTTAAGACCCCCAACTGAGCATGCGCGAGTGCGCGCCCAGGAACGTTGACGTCAGAGGGCGGAAACACCACGCTCAGGGGGTGCCGTGGCTTAGTTGTGCCTGTGCAGAACCGTCCTGCCCGCCCCTTATCACATCACCTACCCCACGCGCCCCCCACAGCGCGTGGCTTTATCCCACAGTCCGTCAGCCCCTTTCCTTCGGGGCAGCTGGTCTGAGACCTGTTCTGTCTCCCCACTCGGCCACCTTGCAAATACCCCGCCTCTCTGTGCTGCAGACCTCAGCGTCTCCACGTTTTGACCTGCTCCGCGCACACAGGCCCGCCAAACCTGGTTTGGAAACATGCCAAGAAAGGAGGCTAGACGGGGTAGTGGGAGGTGAGGGAAGAAAGGGAGAGACGGGGAAGGAGATGGAGAAGGAGCCGCGGGGGAGAGAATGCGGCGGGGAGACTCGCCTGGGTTAAAACGCCAAGACCCGCCCCCCGGATACTCAGCAGCTTCACCAAAGTCACCCAACAGTGGAAGCAACCAAGATGCCCTCGGCCGATGCGGGGATACTTATGGTTATTCCGGTAAGCAGATTATTACTCAGCACTGAAAAGAAATGAGCTGTCACGCCATGGACAGGCATGGAGGAGCCTTAAATGCGTACCCCTCAGCGAATGCAGCGAGGCTGAAAGGCCTATGGACCGTGATGCCAAGTGTATAACATTTTGGAAAGAGCGAAACTATGGCGACAGTGGAAGATGGGTGGTGCCAGGGCTTGGGAGAAGGCAGGAGGAATAAGCGAGCACAGGGGATTTTCAGGGCAGTGAGAGGACTCTGCCTGATACAGTCATGGTAGATACCTTTGTCAACCCGCAGGTCAGGTCGTAAGATGCAAAGAATCAGCCGTTGTGGAAACGATAGACTCAGTTCATGACAGCGCAGCAGTATTGTCCCCTTAGTTGTAACGTCCCACACTGATAAGATGGAAACGGCAGGGGAACTTGAAGGCAGGGGCTCTGGAGCACGGGGGGGGGCGGGGGGGAAGGTCCTAATCTGGGGGGCCCCAGAGCAGCAGGAGCGAAGGAGGAGGCAGCCCAGATGTGGGGAGACTTGTGGGCGCAGCCTGGGAAAGTGAAGGCTTTCACACTGGCAGCTTCCATTTCAGGTGGAGAAGGATGCAAAGTCATTGTCTTAAAATGGGGGGTGGGTTTGAGATTCAAAACAGTCATGGATCGGAGACACGGGAGCTGCTGAGAGGGCCTAGGGGAGGCCCTGGGGGCAGGGAGAGCCTTGCCCTTGGTCAGCCCGGCTGGACGCCTGAGCATACAGGAAATCTAACCTCACTACGCTAGAAAATGGGCATTTTTATCTGCATCTTAAAGATGCATTCAGGCGCTTTCCTTCTGCGTTCCCCTCCTCCCCCCATGACAGGGGGACCCTAAAGGACCCCCCAACTCAGAGGTGTGCTTGTTTGACATTTCAGGGAGGTAGTAATTTCCTTCTTTGTGTTTTCCCTAAATGGTCAGCACCCTTCTGGCACTCAATTTATCACATGATGGTTTGTTTTCATGACCGTTTCTACCCCTAGAGGCCCTGAAGGCCAGGTCAGTACCTTCTTCACATTTTTCTACCAAGTGTCTGGCGGAGTGGAGTTGTTACCTTAGCATTTTGTCACGAATCCGAGTGTTTGACTTTTGTTAATTGGGAGCGAACATTTCCCCATGTCCTCAACAACAAACATGTCCTTCATCAAGGGTCATCCTGGCTCTGGTGTCACGACCCAGATCCTTCCTGGAGGAACAGATCTGGGTGGTGCTCATGGTTGATCCCACCTGGTTCTCAAAATAAGTGCCGCTCTGCTTTTTAAGAATGTATTTTTGTTGAGGTGAAATTCACATCCGGTAAAACTGCCCACTTTATAATGAACAGTTCAGTGGCATTTAAGTCCATTCATAGGGTTGTGCAAACATTGCCTTTAATTCTATAACTTTTTTGTGTCAGAAAGAGACCCTGTACCCATCAGTCGCACCCCCCACCCCATGACAGATGCTAATATCCTTTCTGTCTCTATGGGTTTACCGATGCTGGACGTTTGGGTTGATCTGCCTTTTGGTTACTGTAAATAACGATGCTGTGGGGACGTCCCTGGCGGTCCAATAGTTAAGACTTCACCTTCAGTGCAGGGGGTTATGGGTTCAATCTCTGCTCGGGAAACTAAGATCCCACTTGCCTTGCAGCTCAAAAGCTAGAACATAAAAGCAGTATTGTAACAAAAGAAGACTTTTAAAAATGATGATGATGATGCTGTGAACTTGCGTGCAGCCACCCTGCCTTTGAAACGGACACTGGCTTGTGCCACGTCTCCATTCACCCCAGCCTGTGCTTCTGTCCACCCCCCACCCCAGGACTCCCAGCCCAGTCACCGCCAAAGCCTTCCTCAGGCCTTCAGGAGAAGGAGACGGGTCACAGTGGCCCTGCCCCTCCCCAAGACTGCTTCCAGACACTTTCCCAAGTACTTCTATTTCCATTCACCACCGTGCCACTGAAGAAAACATGGCGTTTATGGAAGGCAGGGAGGGAGTGAGAGCGACATAATGACCGTATTCCGGGCCTTTGACTCCGTAACGTGCTTTTCATCTTCTGAGTGCTTTGTCTCAGTTGTCCGCAGTTCACACACCCCGTTGCACCTCGTTATTTTTAGCTGTTTAATGAGCTTCTCTTCTGTTGATGGGCACGTGGGAGGTTTCCCATTTTTCACTCACTCAAGTAATTTTGCGACAAACATCATTTAAATACTTCCTCGTGGTAAAGGCGCCAGGATTGCTGCCTGCCGAGTGGATGCTGCGAGAGGTCTTGGAAATGGGCCTTTTCAGTTTGGATGGACTCCACCAGTTGCCCCCACAATCCTCGTCCCAGCGCTCCGCTAGGACAGCCTGCCTCGGTTCTTTCCCAGCACTCTGAGTTCTTCAGTGTGCCATTCCTGCAAACCCGGGGAGGGAGCAGCACTGAATTCTTGTGTTCATCTGCATCTCCCTGGCCAGCAAGCACACAGTTGTTTGTAGGTGGGACTAAGGCAGGGGTTCTCAACCAGGGGTGATGGGACGCCCTCCAGCATCAACGTAGCCAAGTCTGCAGACTTTTCTGGTTGTCAGGCTGGGTGAGCGGGGCTTCTGGCCTCTAGAGTGTGGAGACCTGGGATGCAGCTGACCATCTGGCAGCGCACGGAACACCCCCCAACAAAGAAGCTCCATGGTGCAAAGTGGAGAAACCTGGAGAAGAGAAACACACAGTCTAAAAGCTACCCCTGTAACTGAGGGCGCCCTGGAAGAGCACATGTGGTTTTTATGGAAAACAGTGATGATGAGACATTTCTCAGCAAAGCTTATCTCTGTACACGAGTTGTGAGAGCTGCCCTGTTGAATGATGTCCACAAAGGCGGTGAGGACTTCCTGTCCACGGCGATTAGCGACACGATTGCCCGCGTGTCGTTCTCCATCTCCAGCCTCAGCAATAAGAACCCGGTCAGTGGGATTTGCAGCCCGCAGCCCCTCACTGACCACAACGCCCTTCTGTCAGCTGCTGTCCCTCTCCCGTCCACGCTGTGCTGGGCACATTTCCCACCTGAACAGTCCCAGGCATTCCTTCGCTTTGTGTGCCTTGCCTTTATTTCACAGGCAGGTATTTGAAAATGCCTGTTAAATGATTCAACATTTTCTGCTACATAATGAAAATTTATTCCCCTCCACTTTCCCAAATCATCTTAAGAGTAAGAATTAACTTTGGGAAATAAATATTTATGCATATTATTCCTGACCTCTGCCTCTCTTCAAATGGTAAAGGAAAATTCTGCACCAACCAGACAAAAAAAAACTTAAAAACAAATTACATTGCGTGAAAATCCCCAGGATTAACGTCCACAGGCAGAATCTTGGAAAGGGCCCATCTCCCTTGATTTTCTGTAATGAAATTCCTCAAGTAATCAAAAGAACAAACATTAATCGAGGAGGTGGATGTGGGGACTGGAGGCATGTCCGCCCAGATGGAGCCTTGTGCATCCGCTCATGGGGAACGGAATGTCCCAGGCAAGGCTGCTGTCCATCTGTGGCACTTACTCTCCAGGTGGGTTTGAACCGGTCAGTGCTGCTTTTAGAAATGGGGGGGCGGGGGATGGTGATGCTGGGAGTCCTGTGGGGAGCAACCACCCGAAGTTGGTCCTCATGTGGGCACATGTGCCAGTGCTGTTGATACGTTCTATGCAGCCAATGAGCTTTCTGTTGCTCAGGTGTTAAGATGTGTCCAGCTCTTTGCGACCCCATGGACAGCAGCACGCCTGGCTTCCCTGTCCTTCCCCATCTTCCAGAGCTTGCTCAAACTCACGTCCATGGAGTCGGTGATGCCATCCCACCATCTCATCCTCTGTCGCCCCCTTCTCCTCCTGCCCTCAGTCTTTCCCAGCATCAGGGTCTTATCTAGTGAGTTGGCGCTTCACATCAGGTGGCCAAAGTGTTGGAGCTTCAGCTTCAGCCTGAGGAGTCTTTCATAATTCCTTGAACAGCCCATATTTGCTGATTCCGTAAATATCCTAAGTACCCTGAGGCAGACGGAACCGCTGGTGTGACTTCTTCCCTCCCCTGTAGTTTATTGCGCATCCAGATCTTGGCCACGGCTTCATGGAGGGCAGAGTATTTTCTTAGCACTGGACACTGGGTTTGGCCGCATGTCATGCTTTGGCTCATATGGGGTTAGCAGGCGAGATGCTGAGGCCTAAAATGTGCCCTTCCAGTGCAGTTGGGCTGCACACTGCTTGCCTCTGGGGTCCAACTTCCACAGATAAGCACAGAGCAGGCAAACTGTGGCCAAACACAGCCAAACCTAGCGGAGATGAGCGAAATCCCCACCACCCGGCAGACATGCGAGCCAAAAGCAAGTGCTTGTCACTGTTCACAGAGAGCTCTGGGGCTTTGCTGTGGGCTCAGTCACTCAGTCTCGTCCGACTCTTTGCAACCCCATGGACCGTAGCCTGCCAGGCTCCTCTGTCCATGGGATTCCCCAGGCAAGATTACTGGAGTGGGCTGCCATTTTCAACTCCAGGGGGGTCTTCCTGACCCAGGGATTGAACCCAAGTCTCTTGCATCTCCTGCATTGGCAGGTGGATTCTTTACCACTAGTGCCCCTGGGAAGCCCCTGCCAATGTTTACCTCTGTGTAAATGGAGAAGTGTTATACCTGAAAAGTCGGAGCCTTGAGAATGGGCTCCCCTGTGTATTTCAGGCTATAGACAGTTTTCTTTTTTTTAATTTATTTTTAATTGGAATAATTACAATGTTGTGTTTTTCTGCCATACATCAACATGAATCAGCCACAAGTGTGTGTGTGTGTGTGTGTGTGTGTATATATATATATATATATCCCCTCCCTCCTGAACCTCCCTGCCACCTTATAGGCAACATTCTTAACTGGTAGCAGAAGCTTAAAGTGAAAGAAAGAGATCCAGCATGGAGTCGGATTTGTACTTCCCTATTAGGATGGGGTACCCTTCTTAGGGAAGGCAACTCAAACTGAGATTTATCAGGCAGCTTACGGGAGGGGAAGGAGCTCTTCAGCAAAAAGAAGAGAGATGTGCATTGCCCATGGGTCTGCTGGCATTCAGTCTGGCTGCCGTATGGGATGTTAGGGGCAGGCAGGCTGCCATGGGGCCGGAATTGGGGGTCTGCACCCCATTGCAACCAGACCCAACAGCCGCTTCTAAAGTCCTCTGGAAAGAATCTGGTGTAAAAAGCTGAAAATGATTAGGAGAGAGACTTTGATATAGAGGAAGAAAAATTCAATGTGAAATCCATGCCGTAATAAGTAACACAGCCACCCCAGAAAGTGCTGGCACCTCCAGAGGAGACCTGACTTTGCAGCTGTGCCTGATATGGACAGACTGATAATGTCATCCAGACTGACAGGCTCTGAAAGGCAGCAAAGAATTGGAGAAAAACACAGGAGAATAAAAAGCGTAGAAGTGGGCTGAAATCTCCCAGACAGAAAAAATGAAAAAAATGTCAGTTGACTGAAGTATAAGTTTCTACGTGGGGAGAGACGTCCCCTGCTCACCTTGCGTTGCCTAGGACAGCAGTGAGTGTCCAGAGAGCTCGCAGGGCCGGGCGCCGGACAGCCTGTGAAGGACCCAGCGGCCAGAGAAGAGCGCCTTGCAGTTCATGATGTCTGGGGCAGTGCCTGGGGAGGTGTCCCGGGAAGGACCGAGGCTCCGACCTGCCGCCCACAGGGGAGCCCGGCGGGCGAGTGAATGCACGCAGCAGGCTCGGGTTCGGACAGCAGGGCTTGGTGGGGACCAGGGCTTATAGCCCCAAAGGGCAGCTGCTGCTCGAGCCCCTTCCCTACCTGTTGGCAGGTTTGAGGACCCACAATGTTGATGGTTCTGATTGGTTTCTGGGAGGGGTCAGAAATCAAGATTTTACTGGGATGTCATCTAATGTGTAAAAGCTGTTAACTAATTCAAGTTCAAAAAAAAAAAAAAAGCCCTGCATGTGTCAAATTAAAACCCCAAATAGATTCAGTCCTGACTGCCAGCCAGTGGCTGAGAGCGTTCATTTAAATCCCAAGAGGAATGGAAGGACTTGCCACCAGGATGAGGTTTCACAAATAGCCACATTCTACCTGAATCCAAAAGCCGCCTTTGCAGCAGGAGTCAGACTAGGAGAGGCTTTCTGAATCCCTGGCAAGAAGCACACAAAAGCGGAGAGTGGAAAATACCAGCCACTTCAGAGTCGTCGTGACACGTCTGTGCCAGGTCCAGAAGATAAGGTGCAGATACAGCGACTGTGTCCTCCTCCAGATACGGCTTCGTGGGATCTGGGGGATTGTTGGCTCTGGGTTTCAGGGCTTGAGAAATATCATGCAAAGGAATAAAAACAAAATCACATTTAGTTATGAATTTACTTGAGGGTTTCCCTGTATTTTCTGAATACCAGCCTCTTTCACAGTATTATGTCATCATAGGAACCATCTCAAGGCTTCCTAGGAAGCTCAGTGGTAGAGAATCTGCCTGCCAATGCAGGAGACATGGATTCAATCCCTGGGTCAGGAAGAGACCCTGGAGAAGGAAATGGCAACCCACTGCAGTATTCAGCCTGCGAAGCTCCATGGAGAGGGGAGTCTGGTGGGCTGCAGTCCTTCGGATCGCAGAGTCTGACGCAACTGAGTGTGCACACGTACCAGAACCACTGCAGGCATTTAACCATTTCACAGCTTCTTCTTGGTCAGAGAAGCAGGGCCACCATGAGTTTTTTGGATCCAGGGGTTTTCTGTAGACGCTGGTCCTTTACACACGTGGGAAGTGAAGGGTTGGAGGGTAGTTCTGGGAGATCGTAGAAAAGTCACTCAGCAGCTTCCCCCGGAGCACAGAGCAGTGGGCAGGGTGGGTCCTCGGGGGAGATACAGGACCGAGAGCACCGGCGGCGGTTCCAAGCACGGCGACTGGGACTCCATGGCGAGGACGATGGGACACCTGGATGGCCACTGTCCCCCCTGGACCATGGCCAGGGGTCTGCAGGTGGAAAGAGGAGAGGATGCTGTGACTCGGAGCCCAGAGGGTGTGCTGGCCACCCTGGCAGACTGGGGGTGATGGAGACCACTGTCCCAGGGACCCTTGGCATCTGCCCCCACCTGTGTCTGCTCAGGGTGTTCCGGGAACAGCAGCTGCTGCTCATCCCTCCCTCAAATCTCCTGTAAAGTCCTCTTCCCACTAACCCTATCCAGAAGCTTGTAGGGCGGAACTCAGACATGGGGTTCTCAGCCTCAGCCAAGGTGATCAGGTAACTGTGCATGCATGAAGTAGAGTTAAAACCACTTCATGTGGGTCTGCATAACTTTGAAAGAATATTTAACACAAGTAATTATATAAACATTTATTTCATGAAATGTAGGGAAATAGATAGGGTTTTCCAAAACCATAGAAAAGGCTAGATTTATTTAAAATTAAAAATAAAAAATTTATATTGAAATCTGCCTTGAATTTCAGCGATCCATTGTGTCCTAAAAATGGGCACGTGGACAAACGTTGTCGTTCAGTTGCTAAGTCATGTCCAGGTCTTTGTGACCCGTGGACTGCAGCACACCAGGCTCCTCTGTCCTCCGCTGTCTCCCAGGATTTGCTCAAACTCATGTCCATTTAGTGGGTGATGTCGTCCAACCATCTCTTCATCTGTCACCCCCTTCTCCTTTTGCCCTCAATCTTTCCCAGCATCAGGGTGTTTTCCAATGAGTCAACTCCTCAAGTCAGGTGGCCAAAGTATTGGAGCTTCAGCACCAGTCCTTCCAAATAATATTCAGGGTTGATTTCCCTTAAGATTGACCGGTTTAATCTCCTTGCAGTCCGAGGTTTGGACTCCTTACAGTCTACCCAAAAGTTGGGTAGATGTTTGCTATTTTTGCAGCTTCGATTTCAAAACTAACTGTTTTAGAAACAAGTCTTGTGTTTTATTGTAAGTGAAAAGATGAGAGAGGTGGTCTCAAGCGCCACCTGTGAGCATCTCTGCACAAACAGGGAATTAGGGAGAGAGCTGGGTAGACTCTTCCGGAAGATGGGGGACAAGTCAGGCAGGGCCATGGCTTCCTGCTGTAACACTAGTTTTTAAAATAGAAAGGAACCTCAGTGTGCCATTTTTGACACAGCAGTGGTAATTTATGACTGTCATAAAGAGCTGCCAAGTGTCATCTAGAGACAAATTTGAAGTCTCTGTATTTCTTTTTTATTCTCCTATTTAACTTGTATTTAAAATTCAGAGTTCAGTATGCTTCCCACCTTTGAATAGTGGTCTGGGCCGCGTATGCTCCGAGCCATGGCTAAGGATGACAACCATGTAAAATTGCACAATTAAAAACCACTTAAAACTTCATAGTGGTCAAGCCTGCTCGGCGGCCTGAGTCGTTCTGCAAGTGACAGAGCAGATGGCGGAGCGGCAGACACCGCCATTCGAGCTCCCGTCGCCATCAGGGGCCTGTGGGGCCGGTTCCTAGCTCGCCTCCCCGTCGGACGGCAGCCAGACCAAGAGAAAAGACTGGACGTGCGGGCAGGGAGGAACGGAGGCCCAGCGCCCTACCACCTGGCTGGCAAAGGTCTTTTCGGTCAACGCCAGTCCACAAGACCTAGAGGGGGCCGTTTCTTCAAACATGCAGACACCAGCGCAAAGCTACAAGCAACACCAAGAATCAGGAAGACAGGACTCATTCAAGAGAACAGAATGAATCTCCAGTATCTGACTGTGGACGTCCCCCGGCCATGACACCTGTCTGTCACGAAGTGGCGCTCAGCGAATGGGGCTGGGAGGACAGAGGGAGGTCATCGGCTGGGTCACGGGGGGAAGCTTTGGGCATGGGGGTGAAATGGATCAAGTCAGTCTGGTTTCATACAAAACAGCGTTTGCTGCTTTGTGTGACCGAGAAGTCCAAGGGCAGTCCTCCCCTTGGTCCAGGATTGATGTCGTCAGGCCAAGCCCAGCTCCGTTGCTGATCTCTGCATTTACCACGTCATCTTCTCTGTGGATTAGAATTGTCTTTGCAAACAAGACGACCTCTGAGCAGCAGAGCTCCACGGCTCAGGAAAGGCTGCAAGCACACTGCTCATGGAAGAAGGCCCTGCCAAGTCTGCAGCCGCATAAACCAGACGCCAGCCCGAGTCAGACGCTCCCCTGAAAGGGGAGGCTGGGTGTGAGAAGGCGCGGTGGGGTGGGGGCAGAGTGGAGGCCACAGAGAGAAGAGAGGCTTTGTATAAAACCGTAGGCGAGAAGGAAAGAAAAAGAAACAGTACTAATACATAAAGAATGGCTTACCTTATACCACAACTAATAGAAGATATAACACAGGAGTAATTCCCTTAAAAAGGCAGGGGCAGCCCAACCGCAAAGATGAAATACCGAAGAATAAAATATGCAGGTTCATTATGAAGGAACTTTAATACACTCCTGGGGGCTCAGAATCAGTCTAGAATAAGAGGGAACATATATCACTTTCTTGCATCAGAAGATCTACAGAAGGAGAGGCCCACACTTCCAAAATGACTTCCAAAACCAAGTCTGCCATCACCCTATCACAATACCAATAGAGTGTGTGTGTGTGCGTGTGTGTGTGTCCAATAGACTTGAATGATGTCAAGTTGGTGTGGAAAACCAGGTGAAAACAGAAAGGAACGTCTGAAAAAGAGAAGAACAGCCCTACCAGATATTAAAACATATTTTAAACCCACCTCCTCTAAAACACTGTGGGACCTACGCGTGAACAGACAGAAAAGTCAACGGAACAGAATAAAAGGCCAGAAATAGACGCAAACATTTACGAAAACTCGTTTGTGACAAAGTCGGTGTCTCAGGAGTGTGAGCACAACTGGGCAGTCAGTCCCACATCCACAAAAATAATAACTTAGAACAAAATTATTTTTAAAAGAAAGCCACAAACGTAATCAAGGAAAATGTTAGGTTATAAAATAATCTTGGATTTGGAGAACTGTTTATCCATGATACAAATTCAGAAACCGTAAGAGAAAAAAAGCAGATCTGATCACATAATAGCAGTAATAGTAACTTCTACACGACAGCCCACCCTAAGCAGACTCACGAGACAGACGACAAACTTAGAAAAGCGTTTGCCGTTCATATCACAAGGCCTAAGTTCCCTCATAAGACGCTGGTGACAGAAGTTTTTAAGGACAAAGGCTATGAAGAGAAGGTTCAGAGACGAGGAAATTTAGCACAAAGGACCAGCAGGCATTTTGGCCATTTTGCCTGGAAATCTTAGCCAGATCCATCCGGTCATTACAAGCATTTCCTGGCTCCCATGTTACCATGGCAACCACTGGCTAAGCGTTCTGCCACCACACAATCAGGACCTCCTTCCCCGCAGCCAGTTCTCCGCGGCAGCGCATCCACTCTGCCCACCACGGTGTGCACACATGGCTGACTGTGTATGCGCACGTGTGTAGACCTACATACACACGCACACACCTAGTTGGTTGTACATTAAAAATATGTCTGGAAACATATACAGTTGCTGCTCGGTATTCACAGGGCACGGGTTCCAGGACCCCAGTAGACACCAGAATCCGCGGATGTTCAAGCCCCTTATAGTCAATGGTCCTACAGCATCACTCCACCCCCACCCCTGTATCTGTGCTCCTGCATCCGCAGGTGCAGAGGGCAGACGGTGCACGTGTGTGATGAGATGATATCAGTTGCATCTTGAGAAAAGAGCTAGGTAGCCTGAGGCGGGCTGGAAGGAGGAGTTTCAGTAGATCCTATTTTGTAGCTTGTGAAATTTGAACCACATAAATGTATTATCTAGGGCTTCCCTAGTGGCTCAGAGGTAGAGAACCCGCCTGCCAATGCAGGTGACGTGAGTTTGATCCCTGGGTCCGGAAGATCCCCTGGAGAAGGAAATGGCCACCCACTCCAGGATTCTCGCCTGGGAAATCCCACAGACAGAGAAGCCTGGCGGACAGTCCACAGGGTCGCAAAGAGTCACGACTTAAGAGACTAAACACCAACAAATGCATTATCTATTCACAAAGCTGTTCATCAACTTTAAAGAGGGAGAGGTTTTAACTTTATATACTTAGGGTGGTTGTTTTTACATTGTTTATAATGATTTCCATAAAAAAGACCCTCGCTAAGTGGATGAGAATGCGTGAACTTCCCTGGAGTACACAACAGTCAGTTAACAACACCGGTTACAGTTCTTTCAAACACTGGTGTTAAGAGGTGTGGCCGGGAGAAATAGAGGAGCCTGCCACTTTCTCAGGTCGTGTAACGGCCGGGTTTTGCTGAGGGCGGCTTCTGTCTGGGCCACATCCTTACAGCAGGCTGCTAACGAGGCCAGTGTTAGGCGGTCAGTATCTGGGGGAACTGTAAGAATACCGCTCGCCCCTCCGGCCATCCTTGAACTCCAAGCCAGCGATCCAAGGGGTTGCCCCTTAAGAGGGCAGATGTCTCTGTAAATCGTGGATCATTACTGGCAGAAGAACGAGGCTCTGGGTCTCACTGACCGTGTGTAGTCATGGTTTTAATGGGCTTTGCCTAATATGGCACCAGGCGTGCGTGCCAAGTCGCTTCAGTCGTGTCCAGCTCCTTGTGACCCCATGGACTGTGGCCCGCCAGGCTCCTCTGTCCATGGGATTCTCCAGGCAAGAATACTGGAGTGGGTTGCCATTTCCTTCTCCAGGGGCTCTTTCCCACTTAGGGATCAAACCCACGTCTCTTAAGTCTCCTACATTGGTGGGCGGGTTCTTTACCACTAGCACCACCTCGGAAACCCACGTGGCACCACTGGTCTGCTCTCACAGGGCACCAGTGCCCCAGCAAGGCGGCAAGAGGAGGTCCGGTCACCTTGTGCGCTTCCACCAGCCTCTGACCCCTTCAGTGTGCTCAGCGCTCCCAGCAGGAATAAGTGAAACTTGTCGAAAGCATCTGAGGTTCAGCTCAGTTGAGAGGGCGCCAGCCCGCAGAACGTGGACAGAGCTGGGCTCCGGGTGAGACCACGCCCTCCTCGTTCTCGTGCCCACCTGCACCTCTGAGCCCCGGGGCCTGCTCTCTGCGAGTGGGGCTGTGATTTAGTCAGAATCCAGATGTTAGGTTGTGGGTGTGAGGCATAGCCCAGACGCTGGGCTTGCTGACCGTCCAGTCAACCTTCACTCCTGGGCTCAGCATTTGGGAATTTGCCTTCTTGCTAAGATGCGCGGTGTGTATAAGACCCCCTTGCAGGGACCTCTAGGAGAGTCCAGGGCATGTGGGTGGGCAGGCAGTGACTGCCCAGACCCGCTTTATGGATAAGAAGCGAGGAGCGGCAGGTGCCCACGGTTACCCAGGAGGAGCTGGGAGAGGTGGTGTGCTGCTGCTGCTAAGTTGCTTCAGTCGTGTCCGACTCTGTGCGACCCCATAGACGGCAGCCCACCAGGCTCCCGCATCCCTGGGATTCTCCAGGCAAGAACACTGGAGTGGGTTGCCATTTCCTCCTCCAATGCATGAAAGTGAAAGGTGAAAGTGAAGTCGCTCAGTCGTGTCCGACTCTGTGCGACCCCATGGACTGCAGCCCACCAGGCTCCTCCATCCATGGGATTTTCCAGGCAAGAGTACTGGAGTGGGCTGCCATTGCCTTCTCCGAGGAAGAGGTGGCGTAGTAGCTGGCATTTGTGTACTCAGGCGCTCAGTCGTGTCTGACTCTGAGACCCCGTGGACTGTAGCCTGCCACGCCCCTCTGTCCGTGGAATTTTCCAGGCAAGAATACTGGAATGGGTTGCCACTTCCTCCTCCAGGAGACCTTCCCGACCCAGGAATCAAACCCACGTCTCTTTGTGTCTCCTGCATTGGCAGGCCAGTTCTTGACCACTAGCGCCACCTGGGAAGCCATGCAGCAAATTACCCTGAACCTCGAAACTTGAAGTACCACATACTGATTATCCCGCATGGTTTCTAGGGCTTGGAAACCTGGGAAGGGAGTGGCCGGTGGTGCTGGCGTGGGGGCGGGGCGGGGTGGGGTCTCATGAGCACAGTCAAGTTAGCCAGGGCTGAAGTTGAAGGCTTGACCGGACTGGAAGATGGGCTCCCACTTTCCCAGATGTGGCCATCAGGTCCTCACTGGGTGAGCCCCTCCAAAGGGCTGCTCAAGACACAGTAGCCGGCTCCCGGCAGCATGAGGGTTCGGAGAGGGGCAGCTCAGGATGGGCACTGCACTGTCTTCTATAACCTGACCCAGACAGGACAAGCCATGGCTTTGGCCGTGTTCTCAGTCCCCCAGGCCCGCCTGGTACAGTATCTCCTGCTGTAGGTAGAATCTGAACTCGAATTTTCCCGACTCCAGTGACCCATATTCTTTCTGTTATACGTGGTAGGTGTTCCCATGGTGCAGGCGAGGTAAGCTCTTTGAAAAGGTGGTGTCTAGAATTCACATCTCCATGTTCTGCGGGAGTTTTTATAGGTGCGATCAATGTCTTCTTTGTTCATTCACCTACTGACTCTTGCTGAGCCCACACGTGCAGACCACCCTGCCCCAGCTTCCTGCAACCTTCGCATTCACCTGGTGGGGGGATTCAGGCGGCAGAAACCTCACCAGCATCTCAGCTCTGTTCTCTTCCAAGTCCCTTCTCCTCCACAAAGTCATGGGAGATTGACTTCCTTGGGAGTGACGTGAAGTTTTGGAATGTTGACGCTGCAGAGCTTGTACTCAGTCTGTCTTACGTCTAGGACTTAGTTCTTTTGAACTTAAGATTCAGTGATTTGATTTGGTGCCCCTGCCGTCCCCCACCCTTGTGCTGAGGGCTGCTCGGGAGGCCCTGTAGTTATGAATGAGGGTCTAACAGAGGAAAAAGAACGTGGTCAGCTCTCCACAGTCCCACCCCAGAACTTGGATGATCTTCTTGCCTCCCTACTAGAGACCATCCTTACTTCACAGGTGAAGAAGTGGGGGCAGAGGCCCATGAGATGGTACCTGAGTCCAGAATCTGTGATTTTCCACTTTGTGTCACTCAGCCGTTTGTTGAATAGATGAACAGATAGTTTTCATGGTTAAGAGGCTTGTGCCTATAGCTCGGTGCTCAAATTATAACACGGAATCTGACCAAAAGACAGAATATTTGAAATCAGAGCTGTCATGTAAAATCTTGTGGCATGTAGGTGCCATGCGGATGTTTACAGTCGCCCTCACGTTGAGTGCTGTTGAATGTGATCTTCTTCCTTTCCTACGTGTTCTTAAGCATACTGCGATTCTTCTGTTGTTTGGGGCAACTGCTGTTAGCACGAGCAGGCTCCGTCCCGAGTGAGGCAGCCACACTAGCACAGAACCGGGCATCAGGCACTCACAGTGCACGTTTCAGACACCTGCTTTCTCCCCTCTTCTCTATTTGGTTTCAGCTTTCCCCACTCTACACACCATCAACTGTTCTTCCGTACTAACTCTTGTTTCCCAAGGGCCTTGGTAAAAAATATTACGTAAACGAAACAGCATCCAGTAAATGCATAAAGGGTGAACAAGTGAATTAGTCCATCAGTTTTCTGGACCAAGAGGCCACAGAACAAATGAAACATATTTCGAGGAGAGAATTCTTATGAAAAAGCATGACCCTAAGGCGATCGTTCTTGCATGTGAGAGAGAGAGACAGAGATATAGAGACACAGAGAGAGACAGACAGGCCTATGCACCACTAATGGGTATTTTCTTTGCAGAGTCTGGGGAGATGCTATAAGATGGTGAATAGAAAGGGTCTGAGATGAGAACATCACCGACTGTCAGCTCCTCGGAAGACGATTCACCCACTGACCAAGCAGCGCTGGGTTTTCACCCACAGCGGTTAAACCTGAGCCCAGTCCATCAGCGGACGGTGAGTCTCGGGTGAGGGGTCTGGGGCTGACGTGTGTGGTTCTGAGGTCCAGGCCTGTGTCCGTTTCCTGCAGCTTCTGTAACAAGCTGTCACGTGCTGAGCAGCTCAGAACAGCAGAAGTGTCTCCTCTCATGGCTGTGGAGGCCAGAAGTCCAAAATCCGGAGGAGAGCCCGTTCTTGGCCTCCCCCAGCTTCCGGCAGCTGTCACTGCTCCTAGCTGTGGCCACGTCGCTGCAGTCTCTGCCTCTGGTCACAGTGCTCTCTGTCCTTCTTAAGGGTGCTGGTCACTGACTTGGGGGCTGCCCAGATAACCCAGGATGGTCTCTTCGTCTTAGGAGCCTTAATTACATCTCCAGAGACCTTTATTTTCCGAATAAGATCACATTCTCGGATTGCCAGGATTAGGACATGGACGTGTCTTTGTGGGGGAGGGAGCACCATTCAGTTCACCACGTGTCTTCAGCAGTTTATGGTGGGTCTTTTTCAGTGAGGCGATCGTAGCAGGACCTGGCAACGTTCTCATAGTAACAGCTTAGACTGATGGGTGCCCCGAGGAAGGAGCTGGAGGGAGTTTTGAGGAAGACACTCCGTTTGATGAGCCCCTGCTTGGTCCAGCTGAGCAGTCACATGTCCTGGACTGGGCCTGTGTGAGAACCTGTGATTCAGATAAGCTGATTGTGAAGAAGTTCTGGAAGCAAGTGACGTCAGGGGGAGTTGCTGTTGGGATCCAACATCTGGTGGGGTTTCAGCCACACTTCTGGGGTGTCAGCACCACACTGCCACGAGGCAGGGCCTGGAATGGCCAAGCTGCTCCTTGGGGGCAAGAAAACAGACCCCAGTTACCCAGGAAGGAGCTGTAGGCTCCCACTGAGCCCCCAGGAGCAGAACGAGGAAGCCCACTTCTCAGCGGACAGGAGCCGAGAACCAGGGGCAGAGCAGCCCCCTCTTGTTGGAAACCCGCAGGGGTGAGGCTGGGGGCTTCTCCCTGGACCCAGTGCCCTGAGGAGGAGGCTGCCCCTGGGCCCACAGCTGCCTCCTTGGGGAACAGGAAGGCTGGACAGCTGAGTGTTTGCCCAGAAGGTGGTATTGGGTGTGGCAGAGGCTGACCGGGCAAATGTAAGTCTCCCTCCCACCCTTCCATCCACCAGGGAGGGGTTGCCTCATAAGGAAAGCGAGACCCTGGCAGGAAGAGGAGAAGCTGCACTTGCTTTCCACACCTGAGCGGGGTCACACCTGAGATGCTGCAGGGGTTACGTGCTAACAGCTCATCTTAAGGGGCAAGAGGGGGACCAGGGCACCTAGACTCCCGAACGGGGGTGCTGTCCGAGGGCCGACCCGGGCTCGGCAGGTCAGCTAAGCACATAACCTGAGGGTTGCTGTTTGAGGGCTGCTGGCAGGAGGCATCTGGTGTTTGTCCTGCAGGTCGGGGCCTGCAAGAGAAATAGGCTTTATAGCACAAAACCGTTCCCACCTACATTCATATCACCTGGGATGCTTTTCATTATTTGTGGTACACCCGGGGTGGATGGGGCTCTACATAACCAGGGGGAGAAGGAACGAGCTCCAAGCCCTAAGTCTCTGGCAACACTGACATCTCCAGGGTGAGCTGCAGAGGAGGAGCTGGCGAGGGCACACAGAGACGGAGAGGCGCAGCGCGAAGGTGCTGCTGAGACGCCGACAGACGAGCACGCTCCCAGGAGGAAGCGCATCCACCGTCCCCATCTCTCTGGGCAGCACTCGTGCGGGGGAACGGGGGTTGGGAACGCTCTGGCTGGGGGGGTCAGCGCCCCTCAATGCCCAGAGGCGCCAGCCTGGCCCCACCTGCCCCCCATCCTCAGAGTCCATCATCCCCCACCTCCCACGGAGCTCTACCTCTGTCCTCTCGGGTGTTCGAGACTGCCCACAGTGCTTCCCTGCCCTTCTCAGAGTCCGTTTTCTCCAGCTCATCAGTGAAGGGGTTTCTTGGAAATGCAGGAAGGCTTCACCACTGCCCAATGAGCTTTCTCTGGAAATGTGGACGGTGGTGTTTCCCTGGCTGCTCCCAGAAACCAGAGGGCGAAAGGGCAGGGCTGGCGAGACCCTTTGAGCCCCACGTCTGGAGCTGGAGTGGTCCTGCAGACTTCATCCGACCGTGTTCCCAGTGGAGGATGACATACTCAGCCCTGGGGGGTCCTCACTGGTCCCCGTGACACGTCACTCACTCCCTCCTCCGGCAGGTGGAGGGGCCGCAGAGAGTGTCACAGCATCGCTTGGGTTCCTGCCTCCAAGACACCCTAACACCTGAGAGAGAAACCAGTGACCAGTAGGTTCGTCTCTTCATCTGAAGCAACTGAAAGTTTCCACTTAGATTCATACCCCATGTTGCCAACCTCTCGACAAGGATTAATTTACCACGGCGCGGCTTTGTTCACAGCAAGGAGGGTTTCCTGCAGAGGCAGCTGAAGGAGCAATGCTGGGTCTCCAAGCGGCGGATCCTGCCTAGATGGGAAGACCAGGTATCCTGTCTGTGGGGCTGGGTGGACTCCAACGTGAACGGTTTCAGACGCAGCACTTGCTGCTGAGCCTCGTGTTCGAGGCAGCGTCAGTCACGGTGGACAAGAAGTGGCGACCATCCAGGTGGCAGGTGAACGGACAAGCAGCGTGCGGTCTGCACATTTTATATATGGTATTTTATCAATAGTGTATTCCATTTATACATAAATGCCTGTATAGAGGGAACATTACTCAGCCTTAAAAAGCAATGAAATTCTGACAGCTGCTACAACACCGACGGACGTGAGGATGTGATACTCAGTGAAATAAGCCAGATACAGAAGAACAGACACTGCGAGTCCACTTCTGGGGGGTCCCTGGAGGAGTCAGGGTCACAGAGACAGAAAATGGGAAATTTCGTGGGTACCAGGGTCTGGGGGAGGAGGGTGGGAGGTTAGTGTTTAATGGGCACAGAGTCTCCATTTGGTAAAATGAGATGATTCTGGAGATGGTGGTGGTGACGGCTGCACAGCCCTGTGAGTGTGCTCACCGCCACAGAACCAGTCACTTGAAAATGGTTGAAAGTGCAAGTCGCTCAGTCATGCCCGATTCTTTGTGACCCCACAGACTATACAGTCCGTGGAATTCTCCAGGCCAGGATACTGGAGTGGGTAGCCTTTCCCTTCTCTAGCGGATCTTCCCGACCCAGGAATCGAACCCAGGTCTCCTGCATTGCGGGTGGATTCTTTACCAACTGAGCTATCAGGGAAGCCCTGATAAACGGTTAAAATCATCAGTTTTATGGTGCATTTATTTTACCACAACAAAAAAAGTTAAAAGCAGTTATCTGTGAGGAACAGGACTTGGGGGTGGGAAGACTGATTTTCCTTATGAGCCTTGTGATACTGTTTGATTTTTTAGCCACATGTGCATGATACTTTGATAAATATTTTTAATTAAAAGATCGAACACAATAGGTGATATCTTTTAGTCGGAAGAAAAGAAAATCCACGGAGGACGATAAACTGCCATCGCTGTTCCGCGTCTCTCATCTCGCCGGAGGAAACCGCGCATTCTTCTTCCCTGATGGATTTGGCAGAAATGCTGAGGCGGTCTGCACTGACTGAGTTTTACATCGGAGCTCCTTCTCTAATGAAAGGATGGTGCTTTTACTTCACAGTTTTCAAAGTGCACTCACAGAACCATCTTATTCAATAGTACACCTTTGTATTAGGCTCCAGAAGTGTTTGTTACCCTCATTTTAAAGATAAGGGAGCTAAAGCTTAGATTAACGCTAAGTTCCTTGAGTAGAAGACTTCTCAGACCAAACTCTGCTTAACATTACACAAAATAGTGAATTTACCAAATATCAGTGGACCCCTCGAGCATGGTCAATTACTAGCTCTAATAGTATTTGACAGCAAAATGATTAATTGATCGGTCTGTCATCATTTATCACCTGTCACGTAACTGTTCACCATCTGTCATCTGCGTGTCATCTGTGTATCCTGAGTTTATCACCTTTTTGTTGCTGTCACTGTTTAGTCACTCAGTCGTGTCAGACTCTGTGACCCCATGGACTGCAGCCCGCCAGGCTCCTCTGTCCATGGGATTATCCAGGCAAGAACACTGGAGTGGGTTGGTGTTTCCTTCTCCAGGGGATCTTCCCCACCCAGGGATCAAACCCACATCTCCTGTTTGGCAGGCAGATTCTTTACCACTGAGTCACCTGGGAAGCCCATTTATCATCTATTATCTACATGCATACATACACACACACAGAATTATCATCTATCATCTGGGTATTATCTTTCAGTTACTTACCTGTTGTCCACCCTTATGTATCGTCTCTCTGTACCTGTCGCCTGTCTCTCCACCCGTCACGTGTCTATCCTCTGTCTGTGTATCACTTATCTGTATGTTACCCAGGTGTCATTGTTGTCGAGCCCAGGTCCATGTCCCTGACGCACAGTGGGGCCAACCTGAAGCATCAGAGTTTAGAGCAGAGAAAGGTTCATTGCGGGACCAAGGAAGGAGAATGGGGGCTTGTGTTCAGAAGACTCAGAAGTGGGATCCACTTGGCAGTCCAGTGGTTAGGACTCCAGGCTTCCACTAAGATCCCGCACGCCCCTCAGTGCAGCCAAAAACAGAAAAAAGACTTGGAGTCCCTGATGAGTTTCAGGGAAGAAGTTTTTCTAGGCAAGATCTGGGGGAGGACTGCAGTGTGTGTGACCCTCCCCTGACTGGTTGGTGGTGAGGGAACAGGGATGTCGGTCATCAGCCAGTCTGGGGTCCCTAGGCTTGTGCTCAGCCTGCAGTGCTCAGCCACCAGGACGGGGTTCTGCCTTGGTTCCTGCAGAAGAGATCAGTGATCCATATCACATGGTTACCCACGTGCCTGAGGAGCAGTCAGGAAATGCATCTTTCTGCGTGTCTCCAGTTAGTAACTGAACCTGCTCTTTGGAGGTACTTCCCCAGTGGCTCAGCAGTAAAGAATCCACCTGCAATGCAGGAGACACAGGTTTGATCCCTGGGTCAGGAACATCCCCTGGAGAAGGAAATGGCTACCCACTCCAGGATTGTCGCCTGGGAAATCCCATGGACAGAGGAGCCTGGTGGGCTACAGTCCATGGACTGTCACAGAGTCAGACACGACTGAGTAACTAATCACACACACACACACATGCACGCACTGCCCTATGGAGCTCAGAGAAGGTCTAGGAGGCTGAAAGTCCCACAAACAAGAAATGGGGAACACGGAAAGGCCTTAATGCCCAGGAGGGCCTCACAGGGTCCTGCTCGGTTTCGGTCACCCTCTTGTTGGCTTCTGCACTCTCTAGAGGGAAACAGGTGTTGGACAAGAAAGATGGTTTAATGTATCTAGAGGGGAACAGGTGTTTGGAGAGGCAGGGGTTAATCATAAACTCATCAGACTCATCAGAGGAACTCGGTTATAGGAGGACTCAGTATCATCATCTGTCATCTGTGTGACTATCATGTATTACTTACCTATTTATCACAGGCCAATCTCCTATGCATCACCACTAGGGTGACCCAACCTCCTGATTTGCCTGAAGTCGTTTATTCCTGTTGTCCAGGGCAGCATTTGTCTAGATTTCTGATTTCTGACTCCGCAGGGCTATAATCACTGTGGAAGAATAAGCCCAGGTGGGAAGGACTCTCTGTGTACCTGGAGCTTCAGCCCTCACCTCGTCCGGCAGTGTGTGAAATGTACATGCAGGGGATGGAGTTTTCACTCACGTGAGAAAAATCTGAAAGGCAATCTGGGATCATCCACCCTGTGCTTCCTCACATTTCCAACAGAAAGTGACACCTGCGTTTCAAAGAGAGCATGTTGAGGGCCCCCTGAGGAAACAGTGGGCTTGCTGATAAATGAGTGGACTCAGGAGAGGCTGCACAGTGCTGACTCCATTTTCGACGGGTGGTGGTGGTTCTGTTGCTAAGTTGTGTCCAACTCTTTTGCGACCCCATGGACTGCAGCACGCCAGGCTTCTCTGTCGTTCGCTATCTTCCAGAGTTTGCTCAAACTCGTGTCCATTGAGTCGGTGATGCCGTCCAACCATCTCATCTCTTGTCGCCCCCTTCTTGTCCTGCCCTCACTCTTTCCCAGCATCAGGGTCTTTTCCAGTGAGTCGGCTCTTTGCATCAGATGACCAAAGTATTGGAGCTTCAGCATCAGGGTTGATTTCTTTTAGGATTGACTGGTTTGATCTCCATGCTACCCAAGGGACTCTAGAGAGTCTTCTCCAGCACCACAGTTGAAAAGCATCAGTTTTTTGGCACTCACCCTTCTTTATAGTCCAACTTGGGTTGAAGGGAAGTATTCACTGTAGCTGCCTGTGCTTTGACCTGCAGAATGTGTGAAGCTGCCATTCCAGCACTTGGTGAAGCTGGTGAGAAATGGGGAAGAAAATATATGTAGGTGTGTGTGGAATTTATATGAGAAACAGAGACTTGAGCCCCTGTTGGTGAGTGTGTTAGAATCATGGGCACTCTTGCTGTAGCAGTTTGGACATTTATTACATGGGCTAGACCAACACCTAGTTATGTATTTTATGGTTGGGTAATGTCAATACCCTCAGATATGCAGATGACACCACCCTTACGGCAGAAAGTGAAGAGGAACTAAAAAGTGAAAGTGAAGAATGAAAAAGTTGGCTTAAAGATCAACATTCAGAAAACAAAGATCATGGCATCCAGTCAGTGTCAGACTTTATTTTGGGGGGCTCCAAAATCACTACAGATGGTGACTGCAGCCATGATATTAAAAGACGCTTACTCCTTGAAAGGAAAGTTATGACCAACCTAGATAGCATATTCAAAAGCAGAGACATTACTTTGCCAACAAAGGTCCGTCTAGTCAAGGCTGTGGTTTTTCCTGTGGTCATGTATGGATGTGAGAGCTGGACTGTGAAGAAGGCTGAGCGCCGAAGAATTGATGCTTTTGAACTGTGGTGTTGGAGAAGACTCTTGAGAGTCCCTTGGACTGCAAGGAGATCCAACCAGTCCATTCTGAAGCAGATCAGCCCTGGGATTTCTTTGGAAGGAATGATGCTAAAGCTGAAACTCCAGTACTTTGGCCACCTGCTGTGAAGAGTTGACTCATTGGAAAAGACTCTGCTGCTGGGAGGGATTGGGGGCAGGAGGAGAAGGGGACGACAGAGGATGAGATGGCTGGATGGCATCACTGACTTGATGGACGTGAGTCTGGGTGAACTCCGGGAGTTGGTGATGGACAGGGAGGCCTGGAGTGCTGCGAGTCATGGGGTCGCAAAGAGTCGGACATGACTGAGTGACTGAACTGAACTGAACTGAACGCCTTTTTATTTTACAACAAACTCTTACAGTAACAATCAACTGGAAATGAAAAGTGAAAGTGCACGTTTAAGAAAAACTAAGGACTGCATTTCCACATCTGCAGAAAGCTGATGACAAGTACATAATGGACACAAAATGCTTGTCAACATTTACCACTCACCATGACGCTGGGAAAGATGGAGGGCAGGAGGAGAGGAGGACAGCACAAGATGGGGCGGTTGGACGGCATCACCGACTCGATGGACGTGAGTTTGACCAAGCTCTGGGAGATAGCGGAGGACAGGGAAGCCTGGCGCGCTGCTCTCCATGGGGTCACACGACTTAATGACTGAACAACGACAGTGGGGGCCATGGGGACGGCAGTCCTCCCACGGAAGCCAGAAGAAAGGCCACCTGCTGAAAACACTCCAGTATCTACTTCGTAGGTTAATTGAGCACAGCGGGTTTAAAATGACCAAGATGACAGCGTAACCTCTGCAGCTGTAGAAGGTCGGTTTCCATGAGACTCTTGGGAGCATGACTTTTCATCTAGATCAAATGAGTGTACTTCTCAATCAGTGTTGCTCATTTTTACTCCCCAGTTTTGCTGCGTATCTATAAAAAGTGAAGCAATAGCTATTAAAATGTCTATTTCATCAGAAGAATTTCACAAACAGTTAAATGGTGCTGGTATTATATCAACACCATGAGATGTTTCAAATAGAAAATCAGTTCAATCCAATATTAGTGTGGTCTTTTTCATCCAGTTCACACAATCAAAGTAAAGCCTTTGAGAAGTCATCTCTTTGAAGGCGAAACCTCTTAAAAAATCTTTGAAACTTCAGTTTCAAATCTGAATCTTTGAAAATTCAGTTAAAAGCTTCAACATTGAAGATAAAATGATTTGGGGGACTGATTATATAATACAAAATTTTATGAAGAATAATGTTGAGGTAAAAATAGCACTCTTACTAAATTATTAAAATCTGTGCAGCAAAAGCATAGTTGGAACTGGTTGTGGTACCCACATAATTGTTTCAAATATGAAGCAAGATTCTACCAATAGGAACAGAAACTGTGTCTGTCACCATTTGCAAACAGCTTTGTATTCACAGAGTAACTCAACTACAAAATCATTTCAATGATGATGCTAAATTTAAAAGAAAAAATTTCAAAACTTTCTCTCTTTGCTTCCCATCATCAGTGCATTTTAGAAATGTTTCAATGTTGAGGGAAAAAAAAAAAAAAAACTATTTCATTTAAGCAAACCAGTCAGTCCTAAGGGAAATCAACCCTGAATATTCATTGGAAGGACTGATGCTGAAGTTGAAGCTCTAATACTTTGACCACCTGATGTGAAGAACTGACTCATTGGAAAAGACCCTGTTGCTGGGAAAGATTGAAGCCAGGAGGAGAAGGGGACGACAGAGGATGAGATGGCTGGATGGCATCACCGACTCAATGGACATGAGTTTGAGCAAGCTCCAGGAGTTGGTGATGGGCAGGGCGGCCTGGCGTGCTGCAGTCCATGGGGTCGCAAAGAGTCGGCCACGACTGAGTGAACAACAATGTCAGTGAGCGTTTTTTTTTTTTTTTTTTTTTTGCGGGGAGGGGGTTTGCTTTAAGTTTAAAAAATGAATCCTCCAAATTTAGGGCACATTTTTCCCAAATACATTGGAAATTTTTAATTAATCATGGATGCCAAAAGATCTTTCAAACTTAAGGATCTCAGCAAAATGCAATTATTGAAAATAAAGTCTGTAATCAGGAAGGTATTGAAATTTGTCCCCACAAAAGTAAGCAAGGAAATAAATGAGTTCAAACCATGTACAGGATTTAATTTTAAAATTCTAAAATTGTGATTGGGAATTTTTAAACTTGCAGAAAGAATCTTCAGATGGAGCCCCTCTATTTTTTAATTTGATAAATTAACAGTCCTTACAGTTTCACAGCATCTTTGATTAGTGAAACTCAAGACAGTCATATAATAAACTCTCTTCACAGAAATTCTTTAGTCTTTATTTTCCATTGGAGTAGAGTTTATTTACAATGTTGTTTTAGTTTCGGGTGTACAGCAAAATGATTCAGTTACACATAAACACACGTGTTCTTTTTTCAGATTCTTTTCCCACGTAAGTTATTGCAGAATATTGAATGAGTTCTCTGACCGGTGTGAGTAATCAATACCTCATTGCAGTTTGGGTTTGCATCTTTCTGGTGGTGAGTCATGTTGAGCATTGTTTCATGTGCCTTTTGGTCATCTATATGTTTTCTTCGGAGAAATACTCAGATCTTCTGCCCACTTTTTGATTGCGTTGTTTGCTTTTTTTAACACTGAGCTTCATGAACTGTTTTTATATATTGGGGATTAATCCCTTGTTGATCACATCATTTGCAATTTTTTCTCCCGTTCTGTGGATTGTCTTTTCATATTGTTTATGGTTTCCTTTGCTCTGCAAAAGCTTTTAATTAGGTCCCACTTGTTCATTTTTATTTTCATTACTCTAGGAGGTGGATCCAAAAAGATACTGCTGCAATTTATGTCTAAGAGTGTTCTGCCTGTTTTCCTCTTAGAGTTTTACAGTATCTGGTCTTACAGTTAGGTCTTTAATCGATTTTTGAGTTTATTTTGTATATGGTGTTAGAGAATGTTCTAATTCAATTCTTTTACATGTAGCTGTCCGGTTTTCCCAGCACCACTTATTGAAGAGAACGTCTCCGTTGTAGACTCTTTCCTCCTTTGTTGTAAATGGATTGATCGTGGTTGTGTGGGTTTCCTTCTGGACTTCCAGTTCTGTTCCGCGTTTCTGTGCCAGTACCACACTGCTGTGATTACTATAGCTTCACAGTACAGTCTGAAGTCAAGGGGCCTGATTCCTCCAGTTCCATTTTTTTTCTCAAGATTGCTTTGCCTACTTGGGGTCTTTTATGTTCCCATACAAATTTTAAGATCTTTTGTTCTAGATGTGCAAAAAAAAAAAAAAAAAAAAGCCATTCATGATCTGATAAGGATTGCATTGAGTCTGTGGATTCCCTGGGACAGAATAGTCATTTTGGCAGTATTGATTCTTCCAATCCAAGAACATGGTAAGTCTTTCCATCCATCTCTTCACATCCTCTTTGATTTCTTTCATCAGTGTCTTATAGTTTTCTGGGTACAGATCTTTTGCCTCTGTAGGTAGATTTATTCCTAGATCTTTTATTCTTTTTGATGCAATGGTCAGTGGGATTGTTTTCCTTAAATTCTCTTTCTGATCTTTTGTGGTTAGTGTATAGAGATACAGTATCTTTCTGTGCATTAATTTTGCATCCTGCAACTTTACTGAATTCCTTGATGAGCTCTGGTAGTTTTCTGTTAGCATCTTTTTCTATGCATAGTATCATGTCATCTGCAAACAGTGACAGTTTAACTTGTTTTCCAATTTGAATTCCTTTTCTTCCCTTTTCTTCTTGGATTGTCACGACTAGATGGACTGCCATTCCGAAACTATGATGCATAGAAGAGGCGAGAATGGACATCCTTGTCTTGTTCCTAATCTTAGGGGAAATGCTTTCTGCTTTTCACCATTGAATAAAAGAAGGTATTCTGAATGGAATAAAAAAAAAGAGTCTCTGTAAATTTTCAGACTGAAATATTTACACATTTTACCACAAAAATAATAAAATTGATAATAACCTCCATTTATCAGAATTATTCTGAGTCTACTGGATACCTCAGCACCTGTAGAGAGGAATGTTTTTGCAACTTAAAATGTTATGATTGACTGGGAAAAATCAATGGAAGGTGTCAACAATTTCAAATGCATTAGTCATAAAAACCACCTTGGAGGAAGATTGCAGGCAATTTTATGAAAAACAAAATAGAACAATATTGAAAACCTTCCTTTTTCAGAAAAATACCAATGAGATGGTATTTAAAGTAGAGATGGCTAATCAATTGAGGAAGTATGTGAACAGCTGCCAAGAATAATTGTTCTTCCTATGTTATTATCTAGTGTTAATTCATATAAAGATTTTTTAATTCTTTTACCTTTAATGCATGTAGATTTTGGTTAGTTTTTTAATATTTTTTAAATAATTACTTTATAGCTGCACCAATACATGAAACCAGTTTGTCAGTCAGTAAATAAATAATTTTAAAATTATTTCTATTTTAGCATCACTTTCCAGTTTCAAAATTTTTCCAGTCTGGACAGAAAAAGTTATATGGTTACCTCATCTTATAACCTTTCTTGTCCCAGAGTAGATCTAAGGCAACATAAAAAGACATGGACATCCCACCTTTTAACCTTACAATTATTAGTAAATTACTGCTGCTGCTGCTGCCAAGTCGCTTCAGTCATGTCCGACTCTTTGCGACGCCACAGACGGCAGCCCACCAGGCTCCCTTGTCCCTGGGATTCTCCAGGCAAGAACACTGGAGTGGGTTGCCATTTCCTTCTCCAGTGCATGAAAGTGAAAAGTGAAAGTGAAGTCGCCCAGTCGTGTCCAACTGTATCGACCCCATGGACTACAGCCTACCAGGCTCCTCCATCCATGGGATTTTCCAGGCAAGAGTACTGGAGTGGGGTGCCATGGCCTCACTAAAGATTTTCAGAGTTCTTTTCAGGGTCTGTCCTGCTTTTAGTTGAGGTGGCCAGTTTCAAGTTTGAATAATTTTACCTTGATTAGCTTTTATGGTAAATAAGTTTAGGGTGAAAACTAAATAGGTTTTATGTGATTTCGTATTTAATCATTTATCTGACTACTCCTTACCACCAGGAAACAAATTATGAATATGGCTTAGAGAACATCCATGTTCAGGTGCCATTCAGATAGCTTACTGTATGCCTTTTTAATTTGAAAGTCAATCAATCCAGATGTTATCGGACCCCTCCCCAGTCTGGGAGGGGAGAGCAGTATGACTTTCCAGAATATGATGAGGGGGGACACAAGTATACAACAAAGTCCTTTATCAAAACAGTTGGGTGGAATTGTGTGATTTTGTTCAGAAACAAGTCCAATTTGTCCTCAGGAACCTCAAAGTCTGAGAGTGGGAAACGGACTTTTGTCTGTCTGCGTCCTCTGGCATGAGTTGTGTGTTAAGGACAGCGGGAGCTTCTGAGACTTAGCAGAGGCATTTTACGGGAATAAATAAACTGTTCGGCATGAAGTTAGGGAGTAAGTGAGCTGATCTCTTGGGAAACCAGTGAGAACTTGCCCCAGAGATCAGAGCCTTTCCTCTTCCCCTTGAGCTACAGAGAAGAGGGTTCAGGAATCAGCTGAGAGAAATGAATGAATTAAAGAGGCGATTTAGATACAAATGAACTTACACTTACAAAACAGAGACTCATAGACTTAGAAAACGAACTTATGGTTGTCTGGGGGAAGGGATGGTTAGGGAGTTTGGGATGGTCATGTAGACACTGCTAGATTTAAAATGGATAGCCAACAAGGGCCAGTTGTATAGCACATGGAACTCTGCTCGATGTCATGTTGGCAGCCTAGATGGGAGATGGGGGTGGGGGAGAATGGATGTATTTCTGTGTACGGCTGAATCCCTTCGCCATAAACTGTTCAGCTAAAACTATCACAAAACTGTTAATCTGCTATACCCCACTACTCAAAAAGAGTCGGACGTGACTGAGCAACTGAACAGCAACAACCCCAATACAAAATAAACCCCCCCCAAAAAAATGAAGAGGCGACTCATGCTTCTACCCTTGGAAGGATGGCAAGCCTGCTTGGGCATTTAAAAGAATTTCAGGAACTTTCCCAAAGACAGCTTGTTTCAAGCCAAGTTGTAGCCTGGATTTAGCCCTGAGTTAAGGATGGGAGTCCACATCATTCTTCTGGAGGAAAATGTAAAAATAATAATAATAGATAGCAATATTAAATAATAATAAATATCCCATTGAGCATCGTGGGCCCAGGGGGTTCCATCCCACGCTGGGAGACTGCCTGGGGGAGGAGGCTCCTCCCCCACCCTTGTCTCATCTTGGAGAGGTCTTGGAGGGGTCATGGAGCTGGAGTGAGTTACCCACCACCTTCCACCAGTCATTGAACTCAGCTCTCAGGGGCTGGGGGCTGTTAACACCCCGGAACTTCTAGCTTTGTTGGATGAGGGTTGATCGGGCTCCCAGGTACATTGGAAGCTAGGGGTCCCCACCCACAAGGGCCAGCCACTGGCATCCGTGGGGTGTCTGGACCATCGCGCGGTCTCCTGGGGGTGGGTGTGCATGTCGGTCCCATCACTTCGTCTTTGTAGAGTGCTGCTGTGAATGTTCTCAGCCAAATCCTTGTGAGTGTCTGAGCGGGTTCTCTCCAGGCTCTGCACCTGAAGTCGGAATTGCTGTTTGGCAGAGCGCGGGTGTCATTAACGGCTCCGGGTCTTGCCAGGTGGCCTTCCAAGATTGTTGTGCCTTGCTGTCACTGTGTTGGCAGTATACGAATATTCCTACTGACTCACATTCTCACCAGTGTTTGCTGGAGTCAGCTCTTCCGAGTTCTGCCACCTGGGTAAGCGTGACTTTCAGCGCATGTCCGTGATTACTAACGCGGTCGATCATGTTTGCATACGCCTTTTGTCTAGTGATGTCTTTTTAAAAATAGTCTGATATTGAGTGCTTAATTCCTTAAGTCATGTGTCCATGTGTGTGGTCTAGGAAGGTGTGTGTTGGGTAGGGGGAGTCTTTGTTCACTCTGAGGATTTTTGTCAAGGAAAATTCTTCAAGCTCCCTAGGAGAGTGTTCATGATGACAGTTATTAAGTAGTGCTTTTTTATGGGGATCCTCATAATGATTTGAGCCTAAAGTTATAAATAATAATATCACGATTACCACCATCACAATTCCTTCACATTTACTGAAATTTCACTGTTACTATTAACCTATATTTGTATTCATTAAACCACACAGTTACCTATGGGATCTGAACAGTACCAATTCTACATGGTTGCATCAGATTCTGAATAGTTACCTTGTACTTTGATCACAGTCCAAGATTATCTCATCATATGTAGCTAGCATTTTGTTCTAATCCATCTCTTCCATATCAGCACATCAGGCACAACATCACCATCTGTCATAAATAAACCCCGTCTTAGTTTCTTCATTAGATTCAAAACCTAGAGAAGAGAAGCAGCTGAGGAAATCCCAGTAAGGATGTTCTTTGTCATCTCAGCCCAAATGAACTTCAGATCAAGGGCATGAATGGCACAGCAGGGTTTAAACCAGAGTTTAAATGAATAGGTAACCATTGGTGAAAGGGACCCAGGGCAGCGAAGGTTTATATCAGCAAGCCCAGGTTGCCCAAACCTCCACGTAACAGGTTTGGCTCTTGACTGGCTCCTGGGAGCTGTTCTGAGCCTTTAGCGTGTCCTGGGTGATACAAGCACCTCTGTTTATCTGGGGCCTTAAAATGTGCTGGAGAGTCTATGCCAGTGATGGGATGTAGGGTGGGGCCTCGGACCACACAGTGTCAGCTTGACCACTGGAAGGACTAGAGACCAGGTTCCTGACTCAGGTGGCCAGCCACACTGCTGCAACTGACCACCAATAAGAACATTAGGACAGGGCTTCCCTGGTGGCTCAGCCACCTGCCAATGCAGGAGATGCTGGTTTAATCCCCGGGAAGATCTTCTGGAGAAGGGAATGGGAACCCATCTAGTATTCTTGCCTGGGAAATCCCAGGGACAGAGGATCCTGGTGGGCTATAGTCCATGGGGCTGCAAAGAGTTGGACACGACTTAGGGCCTGAACAACAACAGCTGAGAACTTAGGGCACCAAGGCATGGGTGAGCATCCTGGTTGGCAGTGCTCCTTATATGTCCTCACGTGTCCTTGCTGCCTGCATGGCCCCACTGGGATGGAGCTCTACCCCACATACCTCTTCCCTTTACTGATTCCAACCTGTACTTTTTTTTTTGCTGGAATAAACCATAACTGTGAGCATAACATCGTCCCTGGTTCGTGAGCCCTTCTCATGAGTCATTGGACCCCAGGGTGGTCTGGGAGAACCTGCATGGGGCCACAGCACCCTGTGATGCACACGTACAAAATGTGAATACAAGACCCAGAGGCGCTGAGGTCCTTTTGCTCCTCCATGGTCTTTGTTACCACTGTCTTAGTCGGCTCCAGCCGCCATTAACAAAAATGCCATAGACGGGGTGGTTTAAACGAGACGGTGGTTTCTCACTGTTCTGGAGGCTGGAGGTTGAAGATTGGGGTGCCAGTGTGGTCAGGCTCTTGGGGAGAGCTGACGGCTGCCTTCTAAGTGCGTCTTCTCATGGCAGAGAGAGAGACGTTAAGGGAACAGACCATCTCCGGTTCTTCTTACAAAGGCACTAATCACGTTCACGAGGGCTCCATCCCCTGACCTAATCACCTCCTCAAGACACCGTCCCCATATTCCATCACATTTGGGATTTCAACATATGAACTAGGGGGAACACAGATATTCAGCCCATGGCAACCGCTAATCACGGATGTCCCTCGTGTGTGTGTGCTAAGTCACTTCAGTCGTGTCCAACTCTGTGACCCTGTGGACCGTAGCCTGCCAGGCTCCTCTGTCCCTGGGATTCCCCAAGGAAGAATACTGGGGTGGATTGCTGTGCTCTCCTCCAAGGGATCTTCCCGACCCAGGGATCAAACCCAAGTCTCTTATGTCTCCTGTGTTGGCAGGCAGGTTCTTTACCACTGGCGTCACCTGAGAAGCCTGGATGTCCTTCCCCTGCCCACAAATGCCAGGGTCTAAACCCCGTGGGAGCCAAAGTTTCCTCAGTTGCAATAAAGAAGTCCTGGAGATAACATTTACTATAAATAGACCTGCCTTTTGCTTCTGTCAGCTAAATTCGTGACTCTTCATTAATTTCAAAGAGTTGTTTTAGAATTGGCCCAGCCTCACAGATAAGCATCCTTTAGAGACATGTATTGTCAATTCTTTCTCTTACTTAACCTATTTAAATCCTCTAATTAACAACATCTTTTCAGGCAATAGATTTGTATCCTTTGACCCTCACCTAAGAGGCCGTAACTTCAAAAATTTCAACAGCAAATGAGCATAAATTACATCAACTATTCATCCTCTTTTCTTCAGCTCTGGTTAGAAAGTTCATTTGAATTAGAAGAAAATTGCATGGAAAGTGGAATGTGTATTTAAGCGAGAGAAACAGGTCACAACTAGATACGGAGTATAATCCTAATTTTGTTTAAAAAAAAACCACCTACCACATGTAGATGGGAATAAGCGTGGAAGGAAAAACCTCTAGATGATAATCGTGGACGTGTGGCCTTTGGGAGCCTGAGACAGGGGCAAGTGCAGCAGAGGAACTGAATCTTAAATTGTATTTAAGTCCAGTTAATCTCGATATGAATAACCACCTGTGACCACTGGCTTCCCTGTTGGATAGCACATGGGGTCAGCTTTGCCCGTGCGTCTGGCAGTTGGCACTGGTGGCTGGACCGCCTGGGCGACCTTGCCATGGGGACTCTGCCTGGGCTAGTTGGGCCTCCTCATGGCCTGGCAGCAGGGTTCCAGGAGTGAGTGCCCACAGAGGACCAGCAGGAAGCTGTGTCACCTTTCAGGACCTAGGCTCAGGGGTCAGACAGTGTCCCTTAGGGGCTTCCCTGGTGGCTCAGACTGTAAAGAGTCCACCTGCAGCGCAGGAGACCTGGGTTCTATCCCTGGGTCTGCAAGATCCCCTGGAGAAGGGAATGGCTGCCCACTCCTGTATCCTTGGCTGGAGAATCCCATGGACAGAGGAGCCTGGCAGGCTACAGTCCATGGGGTCGCAGAGAGTCAGACACGACTGAGTGACCAGTACTTTCACTTTTGAGTCTCACTTATGCCCTAGTCACAAGCAGACCCAGATTCCAGGGGAGGGCACATAGATCCTGTGCCTTGATGAAGAGCCTCAGTGTCAAACTGTAAGAAGAGGGCATGGAATGAGAGATGGTTTTGGGCAAGAGGGAGGTTAATTTCAAAATGGATTATCCGTGACTGCCCCACAAACCACCCCAAAACGTAGTACCATAACAGTTATTTATTTTGCTCACAATCCACAGGGTTCAGACAGCTCATCTCTCCTCCAAAGAGCTTTAGCTAGGGGAGTTCATTGGGGACCACAGGATCCACTTTCAAGATGGCACATTCATGGGGCTGGTGGTTGGCAGGGAGCCCAGCCGGGGCCGTGGTTGGGTGGGGGTGGGCGCTGGATCCTGGTTCCTCTCCATATGCTCGCACTCACACTTGGCGGCTGGATTCCAAAGTTGAGGCCTCAGGATAGGATGGCGTTCTCGTGAGGCAGCCTTGGGAGTCATGGAGCATCCCCTCCATTGCCCTCCGCTGGTGGGGGCTGCACCAGGCTGGACCAGGCTCTAGAGGAGGGGCCCTTCCACTTGGTCAGGAGCGTGGTGAAGGGCGCCCGTCGGGTGGGAAGCCCCATGGCAGGCTTCTTGGCAAAATGGGGAGGTGAGAGTCTGAGGCGCCGGCTCATCCTGTGCCTGGACGGTTTCTTGAGGATGCGTCGGGCACCGTTTATGGTCGCTCCCTTTCCCAGCAAGCGCTGCCCTCTGCAGTCGGTGGACCCTATGCCCACTTCCCTCCACATCCTTCGAGGTGCAATGCCCGTCTCCCTTTGCATCACCTGCTCGTGACCTAAAGCCTGTGTTGTCTGACTGTTTCCTTTACCCCAAGGAGTATAAATACTTCTCTCTCCCGAAGAGAAGAACGTGGCCCAGAGACAGGAAAGAGGCACGCTGGCCAACATTTTTCACATACAGGTCCAAGATAAAAAGAGAGCGGCGGTTTGTACCGAGAAGGAAAAAAAAAAACCATGATTTTTTTCCATACGAGCTATTTCCAAATCACCGCCCGTTTCCCTCTCTGGTCAGAAACACGTCGGAGCTTCCCTGGTGGTCCAGTGGTTGAGAATCTGTGTGGCAGTGCAGGGGAGGTGGGTTCTATCCCTGATGGGGGAACTAAAATCTCACGCTATGGGGCAGTTGAGTCTTCGTGCCGCAGTGACTGAGCCCGAAGGCCGTAACTAGAGTCCACGCACCTCGATGAAAGATCCCGTGTGCTGAGACCAAGACCCGATGCAGCCCAATAAGTAAATAACAGGCATTTTTTAGAAAGAGAAACCTGTGGGAGCTTTTAAGGAGCACCGCTTGCTTTGACATCCTGGCAGCTTCTGGAACATTGCAGGAGCCCGTGCTTACGCGTTTATCTCTGCCTGGAATTGGAGTGTCTGCCCTTTTCTCCCACGCTTTGCCTGCTCTCTCCCTGCGTGCCAGGCTGAGATGGGCGCCCCTCTGTGTGTGACTTGTCACGGGGCAGGGACTGTTGCTGTTGTCATTGTTCGTCGGGGACAGAGATGCGTGAGAATGATTCAGGGCTGCCATATATTAATTTAGTCCCTGAAGTAGCTCTGCAGAAGACTGGGTTTGCAGTTTGATAAAATGAATTCTCTGGCACATATATCTTTTAGAAGTTGACGTTTTCTGTAATAAGCTCAAGGGACATTTCCAGCAAAGCCTTCCAGAAGATTCCAGGCTGCAGGATTCGGGGGCACTCCGCTCCTCATGTCTCCCCGGTTCCTCACTGTGGAGGAACTCAGACTGGGGGTGACGAGGGGCTGCTTGTCTAAGGTGTGGTCCAGGGGTCGCAGGAATTCCTGGGTTGGGGGCTCTCCAAGCCTCAAAGACACCTGACTCTGTTACCTAGAAACCTCCGCATAACTGCTTTCCCTGCCCTTGCTCCTTGGTCGCTGTAACACTTGAGAGCCCAGCTCTGCCCACAAGTGGGTGGAAACTCAATAGATGGTTGAGACCAAGTTGGGATGCAGTGTAGCCGCATCCCACGCACACTCCGCTTGGTACTGTGTGTGTCGTCAGCTGTGAGTGGCTGTGATCCTCACGTTTATAGACGCTTACTTTTCAGCCTGTGCACTCTAACCACTCTGTGTATGCCTGACACTGTGTGTCAACTATGTGTATATTAGTACGCAGATGCATTGTAGAATAGCTAATGCAATTAACATACTTACAATTACAAAGTGTTACAAATAATATCTGTGTGCAAGTATTGATTATGCAAATTACAATTGTATAAGATACATTGATTTAGATACTTATTTTAAGGAATGGCCTGGCATAACTGTGGAGATGGGAAAGTTAAAACCTGTAGGAGAGTCCAGCAGGCCAGAAACTCAGGCAGGAGTTGATGCTACAGTTTTGAGGCTGAAGTTCTTCTCCAAGAAATCTCAAGTTTGTGCTCTTAGGCCTCCAGCTGATAGAGAGGATCATGGCCTTTACAGAAGTCAGCTGACCGTGCAGTGTTCCCACTTCCTCCCGGAGCTCTGGAGCCACAGCTGGATCTGTGTCTGCTTAGATGCCTGGGTCTTGCAGGCCTGCAGGTGAACACATCAAACTCGCCATCACGTAGACGCGACATTTCCAAGCACAACATTGACCGAACCACACATGACGACTTTAAAATCAAACTCTGAGAAAAGGGAAGTATCCTGCACCCCTGGTGGTAAAGTGAGTTGGTGCGGCCACTGTGGGAACCAGTGTGGGTGCTTATCAAAAAACAAAAGACAGAACTACCATATGGTCCCTCAGTCCCACTCCCGGGCATGCGTCCAGACCGAACTCTAATCCTAAAAGACACACAGCCCTACGTTCCCAGCAGCAGATTCACAACAGACAAAACAGGGAAGCAACCTATGTGCCCGTCAACAGAGGAGTGGACACAGAAGATGCAGCCCACATGCACAGTGGAGCGCCACTCGGGCGTGAGAAAGAACGGGATAGTGCCATCTCCAGCAACAGGGACCAACCAGAGACGATCACACTCAGTGAAGTGAGTCAGAAAGAGAAGGGCAGACACCGTAGGGTACCACTCTCATGTGGACTCGTATTAATAACCCAAAAGAGCCCATCTATGGAATGGAAGCAGAATCATGGACAGAGAACAGCCTTGCGCACGGGCAGAGGCATGGGCTGGGAGTTTGTGGGTAACAGATGCAGGCTGTTAGATGCAGGGCGGTGAAAGAACAAGGCCCTGCTGTACCGCACAGGACCCTGTATTCAGTACCCCGTGGTAGACCACAGTGGGAAAGAATATGAAAAAGAACGTGGGCATGTGTATATATGTAAAACTGAATCACCTTGCTGAACAGCAGAAATTAACACAACACTGTACTTCAGTTTAAAAAATCAAACTCCGCTCTATACACAGCTAATTAATACATCATATACCTAAGCGTAATAATAATGGTCAGAGGTTTATGATGTCAGTATTGTTTGGGGGGGGAACCATTATTTCAGCCAAGTGAATAAATCAGCAAGTGGTTAAGAGCATAGAGGTAAAATGTCGTGTACTTTTTGTGGGTTTAAGGAGCAATATCTATCCACAATATCTATACCTCACTTCAGATCAGATCAGATCAGTCACTCAGTCGTGTCCGACTCTTTGACCCCATGAATCGCAGCACACCAGGCCTCCCTGTCCATCACCAACTCCCGGAGTTCACTCAGACTCATATCCATCAAGTCAGTGATGCCATCCAGCCGTCTCATCCTCTGTCGTCCCCTTCTCCTCCTGCCCCCAATCCCTCCCAGCAGCAGAGTCTTTTCCAGTGAGTCAACTCTTAGCATGAGGTGGCCAAAGTACTGGAGTTTCAGCTTTAGCATCATTCCTTCCAAAAAAATCCCAGGGCTGATCTCCTTCAGAATGGACTGGTTGGATCTCCTTGCAGTCCAAGGGACTCTCAAGAGTCTTCTCTAACACCACAGTTCAAAAGCATCAATTCTTTGGCACTCAGCCTTCTTCACAGTCCAACTCTCACATCTATACATGACCACAGGAAAAACCATAGCCTTGACTAGACGAACCTTTGTTGGCAAAGTAATGTCTCTGCTTTTGAATATGCTATCTAGGTTGGTCATAACTTTCCTTCCAAGGAGTAAGCGTCTTTTATTTTTTTTTAATTTTATTTTTTTTAAACTTTACAATATTGTATTAGTTTTGCCAAATATCGAAATGAATCCGCCACAGGTATACCTGTATTCCCCAACCTGAACCCTCCTCCCTCCTCCCTCCTCATACCCTCCCTCTGGGTTGTCCCAGTGCACCAGCCCCAAGCATCCAGTATCGTGCATTGAACCTGGACTGGCAACTCGTTTCATACATGATATTAAACATGTTTCAATGCCATTCTCCCAAATCTCCCCACCCTCTCCCTCTCCCACAGAGTCCATAAGACTGATCTCTACATCAGTGTCTCTTTTGCTGTCTTGTACACAGGATTATTGTTACCATCTTTCTAAATTCCATATATATGCGTTAGTATACTGTATTGGTGTTTTTCTTTCTGGCTTACTTCACTCTGTATAATAGGCTCCAGTTTCATCCACCTCATTAGAACTGACTCAAATATATTCTTTTTAATGGCTGAGCAATACTCCATTGTGTATATGGACCACAGCTTTCTTATCCATTCATCTGCTGATGGGCATCTAGGTTGCTTCCATGTCCTGGCTATTATAAACAGTGCTGCGATGAACATTGGGGTACACGTGTCTCTTTCCCTTCTGGTTTCCTCAGTGTGTATGCCCAGTAGTGGGACTGCTGGATCGTAAGGCAGTTCTATTTCCAGTTTTTTAAGGAATCTCCACACTGTTCTCCATAGTGGCTGTGCTAGTTTGCATAAGGAGTAAGCGTCTTTGAATTTCATGGCCTCACTTAGCAATCTTCATTTACTTCTGAAAAGCCCTGCCCCTGAGTGAAAAGCTATTAGGTGAACTAACGTTTCCACTATTCACAGTAAAAATTGTGATGTGTTCCATCCTGGACCCAAATATCCAAACAGTTTTCACAGATAAAATACAAATTGAACAAGGAAAACCCAGTTATAAAGAGTAACACTCTTAGAGTAAATAGATACAGTTTGTCCACAAAATAAAGTGTGTAATAAAGTTTTAGTGTATTTGCTCTTTTGTCTTCTTTCAGCACTTCCTTCACTGATTTTTCAACCTTCTGGGGCGCCTGGTGACTCAAAGTGAACTTAAAAATAAAGTAATGATGCATAAAATCACCTTGAGGGCAAAATAAAGGCAGAACATGAGAAGTGTTCAAAGCTGAAATGTGGAAATACAGCTTCCACACAACACACCAAAGGCTTGTTGAAAATAAGACCTTCCATCCCACTCAGCTGGTGAATACAGGAAAGCAAAGTATGTTGGTATGCAATTAAAATTTATTATAGTTTATACAGTCGTTCTCCAGTGAGGAACTGTAAAGTAAGTGCTCTGTCCTTGCTTGAAACTGATGTCAAAATATGGCATCTTTGTAGCATATTTATTTAGAGTGCTTTTGATGAGAAAGTCGTGACGCTTGTGTGCATACATCTGTACACACAAGGAGTCATATTTTTAAAAAGTGCTGTAACTTTTACTTAGAAAATGAACTTATGATAGCCGAGAGGAAGGGATAGTTGGGGGTTTGGGAAGGCTCAGTACACGGTGCTGTATTTAAAATAGATAACCAGCAAGGACCTCCTGTGCAGCACAGGGAAGTCTGCTTAACGTTACGAATCAGCCTGGACGGGAGGGGGTTTGGGAGAGAATGGATGCATGTATGGCTGAGTCCCTTTGCTGTTCATCTGAAACAAACACAACATTGTTAATTGGCTATACTCCAGTAGAAAATAGAAAGTTTAAAGCTTGAAAGAAATAAATGAAAGGTTTGTGTTTTAAGTGCTGTAACTTTTAAGAGCCATTATGGTTGAAATTCACACGCAGAGGCATCGTGTAATGTCCATGTGTGTGTAGCTTGCCAGTTCGAAGAATATTTCTCAAAAGATAACAGGGAGCTGGTATCAGAGGCTGCTTCTAGGGAGGAGGACTGGGAGACATTGACAGGAGGGAAGTTTCATTTTAACTTAAAAACCTTTTTTGAAATGAACGGAGAAAAATATATAAGGATACCAGCAGGAGTCCCTGACTGGGTCCCAATGGCCTCAAACGGAAGCGCACGATGGAAAGATTTCATGAAGAATAATTTCCCTGCAATGCCATCCTGTGGAGAGAGAGCGATCACACCGCATTATGAGATTCAGTTTCATGAAGACTTCCTTTCCCAGCATGTTGATGTGGACTCACAGCATTGCCCTGTGCCGTGAGCCCTTGGAGCAGACTTTTTGTCATTCCATGCTCCGCCCTCCTCCCAGAGGGCAGAACCCACCTCCCACCACAGCGGCTGAAAGTGAAAAACACGTGCATTCCAGCCTCCCTTGCAGCTAGGCTGGCCCAACTCTGGTCTAGGGGGTCATCAGAGGACATCTGCGGAAAGAAAGTCCCCAGTCAAGCAGGGCATGAGAGAATTAAGTCCTCTCTCTCCTTTTGGACATGAGTGGGTAAAGGTGTGATGTCTGGAGCTGTGGTAGCCATGTGGTGACCAGGAGGAAAATCACCTAAGGAAGAAAGCTGAGGACTCCTGATCAGAAAGAGAGAAAGGACCCAAGTTTTGATGTCTTCATGGCTCCACTGAAATACCCAGTCCTGGAATGACTGACTGCTGGACGTCTCGCAGTGAGAGGGACTACGTGCCTGTGCCATTGACTCTGATTGTCCTGCTCTGAACAGAGCCTGTGAGCTCAGTTGCATTTGATCTTGCGACCCCATGGACTGTAGCGCTCCTCTGTCCATGGAATTTTCCAAGCAAGAATACTGGGGTGAGTTGCCATTTCCTGCTCCAGGGGATCTTCCCAACCCAAAGATTGAACCTGAGTCTTCTGTATTCTGCATTGGCAGACAGGTTCTTTACTACTGCGCCACCTGGAAAGCCCCTGATTGTCCTAAACATCCTATTTATTTAATCAAGTTTTCAGTTACTTGTAAAGTATCCTAACTGATATTGTGTATCATAAACTTTTAAATAATTGTTCTACATATACCATGCCAATGAACGTGAATTTCACTGTGATATATTTCCTTTGTAGAATCAATCAGCAAGAAATAAAAGTGTAAGTAGTGAATGTTTTATTAGAGGACCAAAGACTACCTGAGTGCTGAAGAACAGATGCTTTCAAATTGTGGTCCTGGAGAAGACTCTTGAGAGTCCCTTGGACAGAAAGGAGATCAAACCAGTCAATCCTAAAGGAAATCAACCCTGAATATTCACTGGAAGGACTGATGCTGAAGCTGAAGCTCCAATACTTTGGCCACCTGATGTGAATAGCCAGCGCATTGGAAAAGACCCTGATGCTGGGAAAGATTGAGGGCAGGAGGAGAAAGGGATGACAGAGGAGGAGATGGTTGGATGGCATCATCAGTTCAATGGACATGAGTTTGAGCAAACCTCAGGAGACAGTGAAGGACAGGGAGCCTGGCGTGCTGTGGTACATGGAGTCCCAGGGTGTTGGACTCAACTTAGCGACTGAACAACAACAAAGCCCAGCCAGTGTTCATGTCCAGGTATCTACATAATGCTAATCATGAACAAATATCTTTTGGGAAAAGGTCTCTTTGACATTCATCACTTCTAAAATTTCTTAAAAGTAACGTGTATGTTATCACCAAATCACACGCCTTCCAGGTAGCTGTCACTAAGTAGACCATGCCTTGAAAAGCAGCTCCTGTAAGTCCATTAAAGTCTGTGTACATCCAGCCCACTGGGCTTGCCCTGCCTTCATCCGCTCCCTCCAGTGGGTGGAGAGACTAGCAGTCTTGAAATTGGGACACTTGGGTTTGAATCCAAGTTCTGGTGTCCCAGTCCTCGCTAGGTGAACTTGATCAAGTTAGTAAACTCATTTGTGCCTCTCTCTATTTGGTCCTAGGCATAGAAAAGATAAGAATCAGCCATGTACATGACTCATTAACATCCTGGGAGCTGTCTGGAAAACCCAGTGTGTTGTGATGTGGTGTGCTCATTATGGTATCATTTAGAACACCTTAGCTGCAAGTAGCAGAAAACTCAACTCATGGAAGCTTTACTCACTTAGCAAAGAGATAGGTGGTGGCTGCCCTTAGCGTTAAAGAGTTGTTGAGAATCCAAGAGCACTCCATTCTTTGCTTCTTTCACCTTCACGATGTGAGCTTTTTGATCTCATGCTGCTTGTTTCATGGTCCCAAGATGGCTGCTGCAGCTCCAGGCATCACGGCTTTATTCAAAAGCAGGGAGCAAAGGGTGCAGTAGCAAAAGGTTGTTTTCTGAAGCGATTCTCTTTTATGATCACCAACAGAAAAGCCTTTGTTGAAGTTTTTCAGCATGTTCCCTTGGGACTATGATATATGACAATCCCTTTGTGGCAAAAAAAGAAAAGTGGGAAAGCAAACGTCTGGTCATTTTCCATTTTCCAAAGTGGAAAGGAAAAAGGAAGGGAGCTGGAGATGGTTGTTTTCTGATAGCATCTGTTTTTTTAATGACTGTCTTATTCATTTATTTACTGGGGCTGCACTGGCTCCTCGTTGCTGTGCACAGGCTCTTTCTAGTTGGGATGAGGAAGGGCTGCTTTCTAGCTGTGGTTCACAGGCTAGTTTCTGTAGTTGCTGAGGCTCCTCTGGTGGGAGCACAGGGTCCAGGGCACCTGGGCTCCGTAGCCGTGGCACACGGGCTCAGTGGCCCCTCGGCACGTGGGATCTTCCCGGACCAGGGATGGAACCCATGTCCTCTGAATTGGCAGGCAGCTTCTCAACCATTTGACCACCAGGGAAGTCCTGAACATCTATTTAAATTAGGGTTCATCCCAAAGATCACAGCAACTCCCAAACACTGGTGAAGTAGGTTGGTGTCATAGCCCCAGCCACAGAAAGTCAGGGTTGGTAAACAAACTCCTATTGAGCATCTGTTAACCATCAATCAATGTACAAGACGGGAGATTTCAGTCTTCAAGAAACGGAGACGAGACACCTATTGCTGTTAAGTAAAAGGATCATTTTGAACCACAGTACCCACCTGGAGGGTCTCCCGGGTGGTGTGAGGGGTGGAGAAGCCCCCTGCCAGTGCAAGAGACGTCAGAGACTCGGGTTTGATCCCTCGGTCAGGAAGATCCCCTGGAGGAGGGCGTGGCAACCCCTCCAGCATTCTTGCCTGGAGAATCTCTGTGGACATAGGAGCCTCGTGGGCTACAGTCCATAGGGTTGCAAAGAGTCAGACAGGACTGAATGGACAGCACACACGAACACATGCACGCATGCACACACACACACACACCTTGAAGAAAACAAAAGCGTGTAAAGAGTGATGCCAGAAAGGTGAATCATTCTGGCCAAAATATAAAATAACATTGGTGAGAAATGGTACCGAGCACCAAACGCTTTTCTCAAAAATCCAGTCACCTTCTAATTGAAAGCAACAACGTGGCTTTGCTCCGCTCCCCGAGACGGTGCTCACCCACTCCTCTGAAGATTCCTTTCATTTAAACAAAGTTTTCTAGGCCTTTTATACTCTTGACACCCAGCTCAGCTCGATTTAGGAATGAGTTTTACGATCATTATTCATTTAAGAACATGTGTTTCCTCTCCACAGGGAGGCCCCGCTTCCCGTGCAGGTTTCTTTTAGACGATTTTCTTTGAATTTTGCTTATTGATCCTATGAAGAATTCTGGGACTTCTCTGGGGACTTGGCTTGTATTCAGCGTTGTAAGAAGAGGAGCCAGGAATGTAAATACCATTGTGAGAAGAAAAAGAACTCACGAGAAGAAGCGCAGTCCTCTGCAGGAGCATCCATCTGCCTTGATGCTGTCCCTGGAACGAGGTGCGTTCACTCGCTCGATAATGTGACCCTGGCCGACTGTCAGGGAGCCCACAGCCGAGTGAGTGATGGAGTCTTGGAGCGGCGAGTGACCCCGTGAGTCGTCTCACGCAGCCCTCTTCGTGCGGTGGACACGCTCAGATGTGCAGATCCAGTTTCCCAGGACCAGGTCCCGTGGAGGGGAGGTCCCTGTGGATGAGGAGCCGACATGGCGACCCAGGTGCCTTGTGCGCTTTCGTGTAAAACCATCACCCATTGGTCCCGATGCTGCTTCTAGAAGCGCTGCCCTCCCCTCCTCCTGACATCTCTCCGGCAGACGGCAGTCAGAGCTTACAGACCTTTCCGTCTCAGCTGCTCGTTGTCTCCTTCAGCAAGAATTCAACGCTGTTGAATCCCACACCCCAGTGTTCGGCCTTCATCCTCTTCATTTCAGTGTCCGACTCTTGCGACCTCGTGGACTGCAGCACGCCAGGCCTCTCTGTCCTTCACCATCTCCTGGAGCCTGCTCAAACTCATGTCCATTGAGTCAGTGATGCCATCCAAGCATCTCATCCTCTGTCGCCCCCTTCTCCTGCCCTCAGTCTTTCCAGCATCAGGGTCTTTACCAGTGTTCCAGTAGCAACACTTGGTACAGCCGATCACCCCCTTCTCATCCAGCCACTTGCTTCATTTGGATTTCAGGATGCCAGACCCTCTGGGCTTCCCTCCCACGTCTCTGGCTGAAATCCCCTGCTCCCCCATCCCTTTGCTGCTGCTTCCTCTTCCCTCCCTCCAGTCTCCGGGGCTCTGCCCCCTAGTGATCACCCCTTCCAGGCGGAAGCCCATGGCCCCAAATGTATACAGATCCTCAGCCCCGTCCTTTCCCAGCCCTCGGACTCAGAACCCTGCTTCCTCCCCCCACCCGATGCCTAGCAGGCTTCCCCACCTTGGGGCTGAAAAACGGGACTCCTGGCCCACCCCACACCCAGCTCTCGCTGGGCTCCTGTCTTGGTTACTACAGAGCCATCCTCCCATCACTCAGACGCCAGAGTGAAGGCTCATCAGTCAGTCCTGTCCCTCTGCCCTCAAGGTCGTCTCCTATTGAGATACCTTCACACTGCTCAGCTGCGCCCTCCTGTAATCTCCCAGGAAGAGTCTCCATCCACACGGACGCTGCCTCTCCAAACTCCCGAAGCTCTTACAGCTTTCTGCTGACTCATGTCCCATGCCGCCTGGCGCAGTGCCTGTCTGAGGCCCTGCCTTGCCTCCCCTTGCTTGCTTGCTAAGTCGCTTCAGTCGTGTCCGACTCTGTGCGACCCCATAGACGGCAGCCCACCAGGCTCCCCCATCCCTGGGATTCTCCAGGCAAGAGCACTGAAGTGGGTTGCCATTGCCTCCCCAAGGATCGAGAAAAGCCCTTGAAGACAGGTTACCCTGCACACGCGTTCAGCCCGCACAGTGCGCTCAGCCGTGTCCGACCCTGCGGCCCCGTGGACTACAGCCCACCAGGCGCCTCTGCCCGTGGGGGATTCTCCAAGCAAGAACCCTGGAGTGGGTTGCCATGCCCTCCTCAAAGGGGGTCTTCCCACCCGAGGATAGAACCCAGGTCTCCCGTGTTGCAAGTGGATTCTTCACCGTCTGAGCCACCAGGCATGTTCATAATCAGGCCCTGTAATTATTTCCTGAAGACCAATTAGAACACAGTCTTTTTTTTCCTTTTTTCTCCTTTCAGTACTTTTAAATTTATTTTTAATTGGAAGTATTAGGTTGATTTACAATGTTGTCTTAGTTTCGGGTGACCGGCAGAGCGCTTCAGTTATGGGTGTGTGTGTGTGTGTGTGGTGGTTTTGTCACTAAGTCATGTCTGACCCTTGCAACCCCACGGACTACAGCCTGCCAGGCTCCTCTGTCCATGGGACATATAATGTGTGTGTGTGTGTAGTTGTTGTTATTTAGTCAATAAGTCATGTCCAACTCTTTGTGACCGCATGGACTGTAACCCGCCAGATTTCTCTGTCCACAGGATTTCCCAGGTAAGAATACTAGAGTGGATTGCCATTTCCTTCTCCAGAGGATCTTCCCAACCTAGGGACTGAACTTGTGTCTCCCTTAATTGGCAGGTGGATTCTTTACCATCGAAGCACCAGGAAAACACATACATACACATACACATAAAAATTTGAAAAGTGATATATATTGATATCTGTATATAACTGAACAGATATACAGATGACTGAATATAGATTCCTTTTCAAATTCTTTTCCTTTATAGGGTTTTACAAAATAATGGGTATAGTGTCCCATACTATACACAATTGAAAAAGATACATGCATCCCAGTGTTTACAATTGACAAGGTGTGCGAGCAACCCAAATGTCCATCAACCGATGGATGGATGAAGGAGGATGTGGTACAGGTACACAATGGGGTGTTTCTCAGACACATTCTGAGAAATATACTCGCCTGTAGCAACATGGATGGGCCTAGAGATGACCGCACCAAATGAACTAAATCCAAGAAAGGCAAATATCACGTAATATTTCTTATATGGAGAGCTTTAAAAAAACAGAATGACCAAATGAACTCATTTACAAAACAGAACTCGGTCTCAAATACTGAAGCCGAGGAGAGACCCGGGAAGGGTACCGGCAGTGCTGCCTGAGCGCTGGCGGAGGAGGGCTGGACTCATGAAGACCCCCTTCCCGGAGACCATCAGGTCCTTGAAGAGAGAACGTGATGCCCCAGTCAGCTGTAGAGTTCACAAGCCCCATCCTCTAAATTGTTCCCTGTGATCATTTCTCATCTGGGACAGAGTTTTGTTTTGTTTTGTTTTGTTTTGTTCTTCTCCAGCAAGATAAACATCCCTTCCCCCAACAGAACAAACATCAGCAGTGCTTGATCAAAACGGGACCTTTCTCACAAAGCCAGCTGGAGATGAGCCCCGCCGAGGAGCTCCGGACGGCTCCATCCGTCTCCGGTTTTAAAAACCCGAAAACTCCCGTGCGCCACTTTTGTACTTCTTGTTTTCAGTGGATTTATCCATTTTCAAAAAATCAAGGGCCAGTTTCCGTCTCTCCGATCTCTTGGTTGGTTCTTGAACGCAGTAAACCATGTGAACCACAAGCACACGTGGGAGACCAAGGTCGTCCTGCTGTGTCGTCTCTCGATTATGGCTCCCCCGTGGCTCGGGCGGCAAAGAATCTGCCTGCAGTGCAGGAGGCCCGGGTTCCGTCCCTGGGTTGGGAAGATTCCCTGGCAGTGGCTACCCACCCTAGTCTTCTTGCCTGGAGGATTCCACGGACAGAGGAGCCTGGCGGGCTACAATCCACGGGGTCACAAGGAGTCGGACACGACTGAGCAACACACACAACTTTCTCTGGATAAACTCACTCTTTCCAAAGTTGAATCAAAAGTTGAATTGATACAACAGGCACTTTAAAAAAAAAAAACAACACTGAAACACAGACACGGAATCAGCGGGCTTTCTCAGACGGAGAAAGCTGAACAGGTTACGACCTGGTTCTCAAGCAGACTGTCCAGAAAACGTTCTAATTGGGGAAAACAGCCGCGAGGGTCTGATACTCCCAGCACAAAGGCGCCCTGACCGCTGAACTCCTGTTTTTCATTCCTGTTTCTGTGACTCATAAGGGATTAAACAGGAGCTAAGAGCTCAGGAGTTAAAAAGGTGAGTGTTCTTCGGGGCTGGCTCAAGCGTCACCCTTTGAAAGATTCCAATTTGTGAAGTGAGGTTTGTCGTGGGGTGAGGTGCTGAGGTCTGAATGGCTCAGTTACACTGCACAGAACGACCATAACACACCTTTCCCATTGCTTCTCCCCATGCTCCCCACACCTCTGACCACCCTGCCTCTTTAGTCCTCATCCCATAACTACTCCACCGCCTGGGCCTCAGGGAGCCGGCCTAGGACCTGGTCACCCCTTCACTTGGCTCCCTTGTGCATAATCCCTCTCTTTGCTGCAAACCTCACTGTCTCAGCATTTTGACCTGCTGAGCACTGGGGCAAAACCAACTGGGTGTGGTAACAAAGTCCCAGGTCCCAGAAATTCAGCACAGCCCTGCCTTACCAGGCGCTGAACAAGTCGGTGTACATGGAAGCCAGTGATGCTTGCTCGTTTACTTACTTGTTGGCTCTGCCAGGCCTTAGTCCCTGGAGGAGGAAATGGCAGCCCGCTCCAGTACTCTTGCCTGGAGAGCCCCATGCACAGAGGAGCCTGGCAGGCTGTAGGCCTCGAGGTCGCAGAGCCGGACGCGACTGACCATGCGTGCATGTCTTAGCTGTGGCACGCAGCATCTAGTTCCCTGACCGGGGATTGGACCCCAGCCCCTGCTTTGGGAACTGAGAGTCTTAGCCCCTGGGCCAGCAGGGAAGTCCCAGGGTGCTTCTTTATCGACAGTTTGTTGAGTGCTCTTTGTGTTCTTTGATTTGTCCGAGACAGCCAGGCTTCCATGCCACTGTCCTGGGACAACTCCGTAGTTTATTCCTGAAGATAAAGCCCATCCAGAGCCTTTCTTTCCCTCTGAGTTGCAAGTCGTGTGGGGAAAAGGACAGTGATTCTTCTGTAGTAGAAATTCCACCATCTCGAACTGTGTAACCACAAGCGTCTTATAACCATGTTTGGCTGATCAGAAATCTTTTGTGATGCTAAAAAGACTTCCTTATCTGTACCAAAACCCCAGAGAGCATATACCTTAAGAAAATAACCCTTCTTAGGACATAAATGTCCAGAGTGGCAGGGCCACTATTTCTTTAAAATGAACCCCACATCCTCAAGATTGCTGAAAGGCAAAGGCCGTGAACCTATTTTTGGAAAGCCTGGGATCATAGAATTTCAGACTTCCAGCAGAAGCCCACGAGTTACCCAACACCGCTGTTTTAGGAAAAGGAGGAGAAACGTCCCAGCCCTGCCTTAGCGCAAGGTGCTACCGTTGAGAGCATCACAGAAACGCACCCCGGGGATACCCACCTTTGACGGTCCTTTAGGGTCAGCATTTGCTGCAAATCAAGAAAAACCCACAAATAGAAAGTTGTGGCAAAAAAATACCAGAAACGACCACTGTCTCCACCTCATAACCTCTAAATCTAGTGACCCTGGAAGGGAACTTCTAGATCAAGTTCCAGCAGCTGCACCAGGTAACTGCTAAACGATGCAGCAAAAGTAAGCTATTAGGACAAGTTAGAAAGGCGGGCCTGATGCAATGGAATGTTTCATTGTGATTTATTTAGGGGGAAATATGACTGTATTAACAAGATACACATTTAGTGAGCAACCATTGAAAAATAGACACCCTACTGAACTCGATTTATTGAACACATAAAATTTTGGAATTCACATTTAAATTTATATTTAAATCCATACATATATTTTTGTAAAATTTATCTTTTATTCCCTGATGTGATTCTTACCCTTTCGGGTCAATGATAATTACACACTCACAAGATGACTTCTCCATTAACATTGGTTATAGCTTTGAGTGGCATGAAGGAAATTTGTCAGCAGAAATCCAGCTTAAGTGTCAGCAAGATGCTGGCCAGGAGCTTCAAATGGCAGGGCCTCTGAGTTTGGTAAAAAGTAGTTTAGGCTTTGCCAGCCACGTGGTCTCTGTCCAAATACCCATCTTTGCTGTGTAGTCTGAAATCAGACAGAGATGACATATAAGCCAGCAATACATGTACAGATGTCGAAATTTGAATTTCACATGCCACAGAAAATTTCTTTATAATTTTATTTGTTTGTTTCTGACTGTCCTGAGTCTTCATTGCTGCTTGGCCTATTCTCTAGCTGCGCCAAGCGGGAGCTGCTCTCTAGTCGTGAAGTGCAGGCTTCTCACTGCAGCGGCTTCTCCTGTCGTGGAGCACAGGTTCCAGGGCAGGCCAGCATCAGCAGTTGTGGTGATGGGCTTCATTACTCCGCGGCACGTGGGATCTTCCCAGATAAGGGATCCAGCCCATGTCTCCTGCCTTGGCAGGCGGCTTCTTACCCAGTGCGCCACGAAATATTATTCTTCTGTTTGCTTTATTTGGGGTTTTTTTTTGGGGGGGGGGGCGGGGGGGCAGGGTTCCAACCACTTAAAAATGTAAAAATCATTTTTAGCTCACAGGCTGTATGGGTAGAGATCAGGTTTAGCCAACAGGCCCTGTTAAAGCATTTCAAGGCCACAGCAACCCCAAGAAGGGGAGTAACTGAAATGATACCTTTATGGATGAAGAGCCTGGGAGTGTTCAGTGACTGCCTCGAGTCAGACAGCCAGGGATGGCAGAGCGGTGAGTGGGAGACACGTGTCTGCCTCTGCGACCGCCCTGACGCTGCATCGGGTCCTCTCGCGACCGTGTGTGTGGTGCGTTTGTCCACCGTTTCACCGCCAGGGCACATGGGTCATTGCTGAGCGCGCGCTCAGTCGCTGCAGTCATGTCTGCCCCTGCGACCCCATGGACTGTAGCCCACCAGGCTCCTCTGTCCATGCGATTCTCCAGGCAGGAAGACTGGAGTGGGTTGCCATTTCCTCCTCCAGGGGATCTTCCCAACCCAGGGATCAAACCCTCATCTCCTGCATTGACAGGCGGGTTCTTTACCCCTACTGAGCCACAGGGGAAGCCTCAACATAATGTCATTAACTATACGAAATTCTCCTCCAAGTGCTGGGTCTTATTTCTGACGCCTCTGAAGTTTTCCGTGATTGAGTTCATTAACAAGGAAGCAGTGGTTTGCGGTCAGTCCAGTAAATAGCCTGCGTCAGCCGAGGCTTTATTTTCACGGGCCTCCGGTTCAGACGACATTATCACTGTGATTATTTACTTGTTTCTTCACGTCCTGCAATGTCCCTAAAAGGGTCTTAGGTAACTAAGAGCACCATAAGCTCATAAATTAATGAAGTTGTGATAAACGAGTGACATTAAATCTTTAAATATAAGCCATAAGGCCTGGGGCAGGCTCCTGTGGGGTTATTAATTTGATGTCTTTCTCTTTCCGACACTTAAGAAAAATCATTTGCCCGTGGGAAAAGCCACAGGTGGACTTGGCAGCCTTCCAAGTCACGGCCTCAAGTCTCTGACAAGGTGTTGACAGTCCCCTTCCACGAACACATCCCCATCGCCCCCGTGCTCTCCCAGCTACGGCAAATTATTTGAGGAATTCCAAAATATTACCAGACCCAACCCTGATGCTCAGGGAACTTAACTACCAAAAGAGAAACCAGTTCCAGATGAATCCATCACTTAAGAAATGTCCCTGCGGGGAGAACTAAGACCCCACATGCAAGAAATGTCCCTGCAGGGAGAACGAAGACCCCACATGCCTTTCAGCCAGAAAATCAAACATAAGACACAGCAATACTGTAACAAATTCAATGAAGACTTTAAAAATGGTCCACATCAAAAAAATCTTTTAAAAAAAAAGGAATTGATTATGTAGTAGAAGAAAACATAACTGAAGAGGGGATCAATAACTTTTTTTTAATTTCACTGCAACCGTATTTACTTGCCTTCAGGTTTTAGAATGGTGGGCAGCAGTGAACTGCGGCCTCAGGACCTTTGAACCTGCTTTTTCTCCTGCTCAGGACACTCTGTTCTTTACAGAGCGGGCTCCTTCTCATCCGCGATATGCCCTGAGCACCTTTATAAGGCATTTTCCGTTTGTTGGTGTGTTTCACCAGATTCTGCTCCCCTGTTTACAATATAATTACACAACTCACGCGTGGTTTCCATTCTTACCTGTCTCTTCCTCTAAACCGGAAGCTCTAAGGAGACCATGTCTGCTTCTTGGCTTACCACTGTTTCCCGGGCACATTGCACAGGCCTGGCACATGGTAGGTGCTCAACAGGAAGATATGGAATAAACACATGACTGAGTGATGAGTGGAGAGGAGCAGGGAGGGGGACCACGTGGCCGGGCTTCAGCCTTGCTCCCTCACCCCGGCCCCAGACGCAGAGGTCAAGGCCTGGTGGTTTCACCTGTGGGTATCCGTGGGATTTTCTGCCTTATCCGATCATCTATTTATTTATTTTCGGCCGTGCTGGGTGTTCATTGCTGCGTGGCCTCTCTCTAGTTGCGGCAAGCGGGGGCTGCTCTCTGGCTGCGGTGTGTGGGCTTCTCATAACAGTGACTCCTTTGTTGCAGAGCAGGGGCCCCGGGGTGTGTGGACTTCAGTAGTTGCAGCACGTGGGCTCTGTAGCTGTGGCTCCCGGGCTCTGAGCACAGGCTCGGTAGCTGTGGCGCCCGGGTTGAGTCGCTCCATGGCAGGTGGGATCTTCTCAGACCAGGGCTCGAACCGGACTCCCCTGCATTGGCAGGCAGGTTCTTAACCACTGGACAACCAGGGAAGTCCTCTGTTTTGACTTCTGAAAGCAAAAATCATGAGGCAAAGAAACAAAAAGAGAAGTTGGCCTTGCCAAACTAGAGAGATCATTTCACAGAAACTGTGAAAAACGAGGTCGTCTGGGTCAACTGAGGTCTGAATACAGACGTAGCCTAAAGCGATAGCGGTGAGTTTACAAAGCGCCAGCGACTCGGGGAGAGAGGCGGACCACTGTCCGTGGGCAGAGGTCCAGTCTCAGATCGCACCTAGGAGGTCACTTCGTCCCTGACAAGGACACCACTGCAGATCAGCAGGAAATTCTGACAACTGCCTCCCCATCATATTCCAGAAATACTTTATTTGAGGTAGGTCATAGGTCATAGATCTACACATGACCAGAAAAACAACGTGACCCATGATTGTGAGGACGCTGGCACGTGTGGAGATTTCTTAAAGACAACGCCAAAGGGGCTTACCATGAAAGAGAGCTCTCAGACAGCAGACTGCATTAAAACTGAAGCCTTCTCTTTGTCAGAAGCACCATTAAGGGTGGGAACAGACAACGCGTAGACATGGATGAGATAGTCTCGTTGCATATGTCTGACAGGGGAGCCATGTGTAAACATAAGTGAGAAGAGGAAGATAAGCAATCCAATTAGAAGATGGGCCACAGATTCGAACAGTTCACAAAAGAAAATATCAACTACTCAATCAGTGGACAAAAGCATCTTCAGCAGGAAGAGCAAATTACAGTCACAATGAGATACCATTACAGATCCAGCAGAATGGCTGGTTTGTTTTTTTTTTTTAAGGAAAAAAGAATTTTAAAAGACTGGTGATGCCACGCATATGTTGGCAAGCACAGGAAATAACTGGAAGCTTGATACGCTGCTGGTGGGAGTGTAACCGCAAAGCCCCCTTGGCTAATTGTTTAGTGTCTACTAAAGCTATCATTCTTCCCAGGTGGCTCAGTGGGAAAGACTATATTTCAGTTTTTAAAAAAAAGATCGTGACAAATAATAGCTTGGATGAAACTTACAGAATTTCCCTGTCTGAAAGCCACCAGACACAAGAAAGGACCCAGTGTGTGGTCCCAGGCATGAGCAGCGTGAGACAGGTGAAACCCAGCTCTGACGACAGACTTCAGGTTGGCGGTCACTCTGCAGGTCAGAGACGGACTAGGTGGAGGCCCCAGGGTTAGGGTCCTAGGAATGTGGAAATGTTCTAAGCTTTTTTCATGGGGTGATGGTTACATGCGCACAGACGGACACACGTACAGCGTGTGCTTGACATTAGTACATTGCACTGCATGTATGTTAGACCGCCACTAAAAGGTGGGTTTTGGGGGTTTTTTTAAGAGAAGGAAGAACTCATGACAGATTTTGAAGGCAAACATTACCTTCCTGCGTGATTTGGATTCAGAAGTCAGCAGACAGGAAAAGGAGGGTTTCCAGGCTCTGTGAATAGTGATTCCATTGATGGAAACACATGGACAGGAAGTGGGCTGGCAGGGGCCGTTTGCCATTATCGGGACCTGTTGATTTTGAGATCAAGCCAGGGTCCCTGAGGAGAGATGCCTAGCGGACAGGTGCAGACCCAGAGCAGGGGCTGGGGTCACAGTTGGAGATGCGGACTCTGAAGGAGGGGCTTGAAAACATTGGAGGGAAAGAAAGCCAGCAAAATGCTCACATTCAAGATTGGTCCTCTGGTGAAGTCTACAGCCAGGAAGAGAGGAAATATCCAGGCCATCTGGGGGGTGATGCTTGCAGCGGGCACCAAGATCTTGTGTAGAGATGGACCGAAACAGAGCAGAGAAGGGACGTGCCCTCCTCTTCCTTCTTTCTCTTTCTTTTTCTCTTTTTCTTTCTTCCCTCCCTCCTTCCCCTCCCGCCTTCCTTCTTCCCGTCCTTCATTCCTTCTGCATTGCTTTCCCAGGTTCTTTTCCCCTGCACCCCTCTTAGCAGAGCCCTCACATCTGGGGAAAGCCGTTGGAGTTTGTTTCCTAAGCACGCTCACCTCAATTTGTTCTGAATTCCTTTCATTCCAACCGAACAGAGACACAAACGTGACACACACGCACAGTTCGTGGACTGGGGAACACGTTCACTCTTCTGTACTAACCCAGAGATGGGCTGGAAGGTCATTTCAGATAATTATCACCCTGATAATTGAGCAGATGGCAATCACCAAATCCAGCCTTCCCCGCCTGTCAGCGTCTCTGTAGCTAATTCACCTTCATGCCTGGGCAATTTATTCTAACTAGATTCCATTTCATGATTGCAACTTGTATCTTTGCTTCTCGGGGTACCCTAGAAACTGAATTTCCAAAAGGTTTATAGCCATGGGAAGCTGTTCCTACAGAATATAGGAAAACTGGCATGGGTCCAGAGACCTCATGTCCTCTTGAGACCCCAGAGATAGACCCAATCATGCCTTTTTTCATGGCCACCTCTGTGTCTTTGAGCTGGGCCTCTCCCCTCTATTGTCCTCATCCCTAAGCCTCAGAGGTCTGTCCTAAAAGCTTCTGCAAAAAAGGTGTTCAGTCTCTTCCCATGTCTTAATGAATCAAATCCAAAGCCCGGCAAAGCAACGCAATCACAGCCACAATTCTCCTTAATTTGTCTTCCTGGAGACCAACTGTTTCCCTTATCTTTTTTTTACCTTTCCCTTTTTTGTTTGGCTCTTTTTTATATGAATTCTGAGGGCGTTGCCTGCTGGGGAAAATTCACCTCTCCCCAGGAAAGCAATCACCCACCATGGCAGTGCCCCCTCTGCGAATGGGTCATTACTTTTCAGCGGGGATGTGAATAGTCCATTTGCTTTGAAGAAATTAGAGAGAGTGTGGAGGCAACAACATATAATCACTTAATTTGGAGCGGATCCAGAACTGAGTATAAGCACCTTTGATTTAAAGGGGAAAAAAAGCAATTAAAGGCAGTTGGCAGAAAGTTCTTTCAAGTCAATGAAGTCACTCAATCAGCCCATTAAAAATGACTAGCTTTTGAAAGCTTAATTTGATCTCAAGTGAGAAGAGAGGATGGGGAGCAAAGATTGGCATCTGAGAGAACGGAAAAAAACTAAAGCCAAATGATAGATCGTTTAGAAATTTCCACAATCTCATTGGTTTTCTACTTCTGCTTTCCACTCAAGGAGCCCACAGCTGCTTGGTGTGGGGAGGGCGTAGGGACAGCTCACAAGACCAAGTGCCAGACACGCACTCTCCCAGCCTCCCTTGCAGCCCAGGCTCAGGCTGAGCATTGCAGGAAGGATGGGCCCCTTCCAGGTCCCGTGAGTGGGCTCTCATTTAACTCTCGGTGATGAATTGTCTGAGAAGACACACGCGCTGACGAAGCAAGAGCCTTTATTGGGAAGGGGCGCCCGGGCGGAGAGCAAGCAGGGTATGTGAGGTTCCTGTCCGGGTTGTCTCTGGCCGGTCTTCCTGCTTGGCCCACAGATGGTCTGACTCAGGGTCCTTGCTGGTGGTGTGACCATCACTCAGCCAAGATGGATTCCAGAGTGAAGGATTCTGGGAGGTCAGTGTCTCGTCCCTCCGTTCAGCCCCTCTCAGATTCTCCCTGTTAATTTTACGAGACATATTGTAGGCTGGCATCTCATGCATTCTTTTGGGCCCCTCCCAAATTCTCCCCTTTAGTTTTCGGCAGCAACACGACGTTTCTTATCAGGACCTCCTGTCGTGTGACAACTCATGCAAGTGGTTATCATCACGCCTGCCCGAAGTGGGCAGTTTCGGTCAACAGGTCCTAACAACTGGACATGCACCCCCTGATCAGCACCGCCCAGTGTCAACCCCTGAGCCGGTGACCCCAGACCCGAGGGGCAGGAAGCCCTCCATCCTCTGCATGTCCTCCCCAGACCCAGGTCTGAAGTGTGCACAGGGCATTTCCCCAACTGGAGACCACGTGTGATCTGGGACAGGGCGTCTCCGTGGAAAAAGAGGAGGAGGAGAGGACGGCGGGGCAGGAAACCAACAGACTAGGAGCGTTTGCCTCGAGGTGAGTGAGTGCGACTTGTAGCAGAAGGGGCCTCAGGAGTCCCTTTTGGGAAAAACTAGAGATTTTCTCTCAGTGGAACTCCCCCACAGTTCCCTTCTCTCTCCCCAAACTGCCCCGAGCACCTCTGCTTCGTGTCCCGATGCCCACTAAGTGCTGCCCACCTGAGTCCTCAAGCCCCTCACCTCTTCCCCCACCCGGAGTCGAGCACTGTGCTTATACACTGAACTACGACTGCATTGTGGCCCATCGCCATGAGAGGCCAGCACGCCTCGTCAACACCACTGGGGCGGAACGTGCTTTCAGATTCAGAACTTCGCAGCTTCCTGGAGAACGCACCCCGTGGGCTTCCTATCACATTAAAAACCCAGGAGGACCCGGGGCAGCAGCCTGTAATCAAACCCATTAATATTTTTGCAGGAAAGTATATGAATATTCAGAGTAAGCGGGGAAAGTAATGATTGTAAATAGCCTCTCATCAGATCAGGTCAGGTTTTGCAGCTAAAAGAATCCCCAAAACTTCCAGTCTGCAGAACTTTGAGTTTTGGAGTTGCGTGTAAGGATTATGTATGCTAAGTCGCTTCAGTTGTGTCCACCTGTTTGCGACCCCGTGGACTGTGGCCCGCCAGGTTCCTCTGCCCATGGGATTCTCCAGGCAAGAATGCTGGAGTGGGTTGCCATTTCCTTTTTCCCCAGTAGGGCCAGAGAAGCAGGGGAAGTAAGTGAAGCAACCGGCCGTAATCAGCGGGGATCCGGGAGGCCTGTGAGAGCAGACGTGCTGGTCCCACCTATGAAGAGATTTCCCCGTCACTGGGGGGCGTCTGGTGATTGGCGACGGGCACTGGTTTGTCGGAAGCAGTCACTGTCGTGGGGCTGGTAGCCGGGGGCGGCGGGTAGGGTGATGAGTAAGGTACACGCGGACACAGCACGTTGGAGCCGAGTCTTCTGTCTCGGTTTGTTGTTTGTATTTTATTTTCCCTGCATATGTGTAGCTGATCCCCTCTGAGGAACACTGAGTTGAAAGGACCAGAATTCAGAGTTTTGATTGAGCCACCGGGCATCAAGCTTTTAAAACCAACTTACAAAATAAATAAATAAAACCAACTTACAAACTTGAAAAGAATAGCCTTTAACATGTTTCAATGGTGACATGATCATCTTACCAAAATCACTGAACTTTTGGAGAAGACATTTAAAATGGCAACTTTGGAAGTCAGTTTACCTGAGCCCTCGGAGTGCTTTATCCAGAAAGCGTACCTTTGACCTGAAAGTTCCACACGTACGAGCTTGTCTTAAGTCATAAAGGGACCATCGGACACAGATAAGTATATGATAATATTAACTGCACTGCTCTTTGTTTTGGAGAAAATCAGAGAATAACCTAAATGACGGTTGATAGAAAACTGATGAAACAAATCATGGCACAAGCAGAAAAGGAAGACCTTTCACAGGCGTAAACCTATGCTGCAGTTCAGTCCTCACTGACGCGGAAAGACGGCCATGAAAACGGCGGTAGAGTAGTACGTCTGTTTGAAAAAGAAATATGTGTGTGAAAACACACACACCTTAAAAAACATGCCCGAAAGGTGATTCATCAAAATGCTGTGAATGGTTATTTGAATGTTAGGATTACTTGCAACCTATTTTTTCTCTTTTTTATGTATTTTGTAAGTTATTCAAAATAACACAAATGATGATAGTAACTTATGAAAATAAAGTTACCAAAGGGTGTGTTGGTAAGTTTTCTCTCAGCATTTCAATGAATAATTGATCTGTTTTGTGGCTCATGTGTACTCTAAGTTATAAATTCCCAGAGTGTTTTTCTCCCTTCTCTCCACAGCCCCACACACAGCACCGCAGGTAATAAGAACGCCATTAGGACTGTTGGCTGACTGGGTATTTAGATGTCAAGTGCTGAAAACAGCTAAGAACCAAATTGCACAGCTGAGCCTTTGGCACTTGAACTTTCCTAAGTGAAAACTAAAATCTCCAAGTCATTCCATTTTATTATAAATGAACCCTCCCCACAACTCCCCTTCAGTTCTGAAAGCTTGCCAAAGTGTGGATTATGACCCCATCTCCCAGCTCATGGGAGAGTTTTTTAAAACTGCTTGATGGCATTGAAAGTGAAAAGTGAAAGTGAAGTCGCTCAGTCATGTCTGATTCTGTGCAACCCCATGAACTGTCGCCCTCCAGGCTCCTCTGTCCATGGTATTTCCCAGGCAAGAGTACTGGAGTGGGGTGCCATTGCCTTCTCCAGGAGACCTTCCCGACCCAGGGATTGAACCCAGGTCTCCCACATTATAGGCAGACGCTTTACCATCTGAGCCACCAGGGAAGATTTACTTGATGGCATTATTATCCTGCAAATTGTGACGAGGGAGGCAAAAGTGAATTAGGTGTTTGGGAAAGCCGTGCATGGACCTGCGACCTCTGTGACGGGAGCAGGGCCTGGTGGGCACCTTTGAGAAAGGTGTACTTCGCATCCCCAACTTCCTCACAGTGTTGCCACTGCCTGTATCAGTCAGCTATTGCTGCGTAAGGAACACCCACAGAAATCTCAGGGAGCAGAAAAATGCACCTGTTTGTCCATCTAGGCTGGGCTCATCTGGAGAGGTTCTGCTTCTTCAAACTACAAGTCTGGCTGGCCCCTCCCTGCCTTCCCCCTCTGGGATTCAGACTCTAGCCCATGCCTTCTGCATTCACTTAGGTTCCAGGTTAAAGAGACAGAAACTATTCAGGGGAAGCCTGTCTTTTGTCAACGATAGAAGGTCAAGAGTTCACACCCAACATTGCAGGCACACTTCCACCCCCTGCCTGGGGCATCCCATGAGCCAAAGCCAGTGCCCAGCATCCACGGGGCAGGAAGACCACAGCAAGGGTGCATTGTAGGAAGTCATGACCAGTGACTCAGCTGACCAAGCTCTTACTCTCTTGGAAGTCTTTGCAGGGAAAGGGCACTCCTCTGGTTGGGATCGGCGTGTCTTTTCTTGTCTCTTAGTCATCGGGACACAAAGGGACTTCCCAGCTTGTACAGAGAGCATCCTTGGGGGCTGAGGGGAGACTCGCGTCCACTTCCTCTCCATGTGAGACCATACACGGCCGTTGGTACAGTGGGAGGCAGGAGGCCCGTCCACGGGGCTCTAATGGCGCTAGCCAAGGGGTATTTCCATTTCTCTCGAGTTGTCGAGTAGCAGCAGCACCACACTGACAACTCCTTGCTGTAAGTCTTCAAGGAAAGAGTATGCAGTGTCATCCTCTCAAGTCACCGATTAGGTTGGGTTCCTGGGGACGGACTGTACATTGGGATGTGCACAAACGCGAACGACGTTAGGAAAGTTGCAAAAAAGAGTGGGTGGGAGGGAACTTCTGCAGCCTTTAGTGACCAACCAACGGTAGCTCAGTGCTAAAGAACCCTCCTGCCAACACAGGAGGTGTAAGAGGCGTGGATTCGACCCCTGGGTCAGGAAGATCCCCTGGAGGAGGAAATGGCGACCCTCCCCAGTGTTCTTGCCTGGAGAATCCCACGACAGAGGAGCCTGGCAGACTATAGTCCATAGAGTCGCACAGAGTCAGGCATGACTGAGCACACAGACCATCAAGGAGGCTTTCTGCCTTTTCCTCTCAAGTCTGGACACCAGCTAGCAATCAGTGTCCCAAAGGAGGAGGAGCACACAGGATTCCCCTGGGGCTTAAACATGGCCGGGTGAGAGGAACGAGGACATTCTTAAGAAATAATACAAAGCAGTGAAGAAAAGAACCTAGAGTCTCTGAGGGAGGCTGGAAAATAGGGCGGTTCAGGGCAGGGTCCTCAGACCCCGGGCCTGAGCATCATCGGAGGTTCTCAGGCCCCTCCCCAGACCTGCTGAATCAGAAACCCTGGGGATGGGACCTCTCCCAGCACCGGGACATTTCTGGGGGCCGTGGGTGGTGGATGAGCTGGGGGGAGGGAACAGCATCAGCAGGGATGGGTGGTCACTGAGTGGCGGCAAGTGCTGGAGAGCTGGGGGTGTCATCACAGAGTGACGGCCGTATGGCTGAAAGAGCAGAGATGCATTGTCTCCCTGTTCCGGAGGCCAGAAGCCCAGGATCGAGATGTGGGCAGGGTGCGCTCCTTCCGAGGCTGCCGGGAGAATCTGTACCATGAGGTCTGGAGGCGCCCCAGCACTACGGGGCCTGTCGGGGAAGAACAGGAGCACAGGAGTGAGAAGGTGAGGGAACCAGCCTCCTCTTGGTGGTGAGTGGGGCCGGAAACACTGAGTCCCGATGACATCATTTGAGTCATGAAAGCCAGGACGGTTCCTCCTCATTCCCAATGTCTGAACTGATACATCTCCTTTCTGTTGAAGTCTTTTTGGGGGTTTTTTGTGTTGTTGTTTTTTTTTATATATTTTTTGTTCTTTAGTCACTAAGTCGTAGCCAACTCTTTGCAGTCCATGGGGTTGCACCCCACAGCTCCTCTGTCCTTGGGATTTTCCAGACAAGAATTCTGGAGTGGGTTGCAATTTCCTCCTCCAGGGGATCTTCCCGACCCAGGGGTCAAACCGGTGACTCCTGCATTGGCAGGTGGATTTGTAACTGCCAGACAACCAGGGAAGTCCCAATCCTTAGCTATTTTAACCATTTGAATTTGTCAAATTGAATTTCTGCTTCATGTGATTGAAAGCTGTACCTCTTTAAGGACTGAGATCCAGGACTGAGATCAAACAACCAAATCACCCTCTGGCTTATGTTATATTGGATATAACACATCAATATTAATTGACATTACTGTGTAGTACGCACTGTGGACGCCACTTTGGAGAGAACACGAGCCATCAGACAGTTCTTTTATGTTCCTGTTACGTCTTTACTGAATCACAGCATTAACTGTTAAGTGTGATCGCCAGCATCCTGAACAGAAGCTGCTGAGGGACGGCTCAGGTCTTCCGCTCACGCATCTCTGTTGGCTGAGTGTCCAGAGCAGCCTGCTAGCCTTAGCGACAAGACAGCAGAAAGGGCAGGAGACCCCTCCAGCAGCTCACCTGCTGCAGGAAGTAAGCTCAGTCTTGCTTCCTGAATTTCAAGGTGATTTTTCTCCAGCCTTTCTACTGTGTGAGAGTCTCTGGGAGTGAGTGTCCACCTGCGGCCGTTGTTCCTGGCACAACCTCAGGGTAGGGCACCAAAAGTGTCAGTTCAGTTCAGTCACTCAGTCGTGTCCGACTCTTCGTGACCCCATGAATCACAGCACACCAGGCCTCCCTGTCCATCACCAACTCCCGGAGTTCACTCAGACTCATGTCCATCAAGTCAGTGATGCCATCCAGCCAGCTCATCCTCTGTCGTCCCCTTCTCCTCCTGCCCCCAATCCCTCCCAGCATCAGAGTCTTTTCCAATGAGTCAACTCTTCGCATGAGGTGGCCAAAGTAATGGAGTTTCAGCTTTAGCATCATTCCTTCCAAAGAACACCCAGGACTGATCTCCTTTAGAATGGACTGGTTGGATCTCCTTACAGTCCAAGGGACTCTCAAAAGTCTTCTCCAACACCACAGTTCAAAAGCATCAATTCTTCAGCGCTCAGCTTTCTTCATAGTCCATACATGACCACAGGAAAAACCATAGCCTTGACTAGACAGACCTTTATTGGCAAAGTAATGTCTCTGCTTTTTAATATGCTGTCTAGGTTGGTCATAACTTTCCTTCCAAGGAGTAAGCGTCTTTTAATTTCATGGCTGCAATCACCATCTGCAGTGATTTTGGAGCCCCAAAAAAATAAAGTCTGACACTGTTTCCACTGTTTCCCCATCTATTTCCCATGAAGTGATGGGACCGGATGTCATGATATTTGTTTTCTGAATGTTGAGCTTTAAGCCAACTTTTTCACTCCCCTCTTTCAGTTTCATGAAGAGGCTTTTGAGTTCCTCTTCACTTTCTGCCATAAGGGTGGTGTCATCTGCATATCTGAGGTTATTGATATTTCTCCCGGCAACCTTGATTCCAGCTTGTGCTTCTTCCAGCCCAGCGTTTCTCATGATGTACTCTGCATAGAAGTTAAATAAGCAGGGTGACAACATACAGCCTTGACGTACTCCTTTTCCTATTTGAAACCAGTCTGTTGTTCCATGTCAGGTTCTAACTGTTGCTTCCTGACCTGCATATCGGTTTCTCAAGAGGCAGGTCAGGTGGTCTGGTATTCCCACCTCTTTCAGAATTTTCCACAGTTTATTGTGATCCACACAGTCAAAGGCTTTGGCATAGTCAATAAAGCAGAAATAGATGTTTTTCTGGAACTCTCTTGCTTTTTCCATGATCCAGCGGATGTTGGCAATTTGATCTCTGGTTCCTCTGCCTTTTCGAAAACCAGCTTGAACATCTGGAAGTTCACGGTTCACATGTTGCTGAAGCCTGGCTTGGAGAATTTTGAGCATTACTTTACTAGCGTGTGAGATGAGTGCAATTGTGCGGTAGTTTGAGCATTCTTTGGCATTGCCTTTCAGGGTGCCACATCTTCAGGGGATCAGCCACAGTCCACAGATGACAGACAAACCAGAATTAAACTTATCCCCACACGTGCAAGGCTTCATGGATAAGTTAAAAATTACTTCTGGCCTTTTGACATCTTAGACTCTTTATATTCTTGGTTTATTTAGATGAGAATGTTGTTGTTGTTGTTCAGTCACTCAGTCGTGTCCAGCTGTTTGCGACCTGAACTGCAGCACACAAGGCTCCCCTGCCCTCCACTATCTCCAGAGCTTGTTCAAACCCACGTCCATTGAGTTGATGATGCCATCCAGCCATCTCATCCTCTGCCGTCCTTTTTCCTCCTCCCTTCAATCTTTCCCAGCATCAAGGTCTTTCCCAATGAGTCAGCTCTTCGAATCAGGTGGCCAAAGTATTGGAGCTTCAGCATCAGTCCTTCAAGGGAGTATTCAGGGTTGATTTCCTGTAGGGTTGACTGGTGGAACAGAATAGATGCCGTCAAAGAACAAAGCTGAGATCTCAGAGCTTAGACAAAACGTACAGAGCGAGTCTGCTGGTGCAGACAGAGGGGGCGCGTGTCCCAGCAGGAAAGTGCTGAGCAGAAACACGGGGTTTAGATTCTGGACAGGGACCCTGGTGGTCATGCTGGTCACAAGACTGACAAAGGCTGCTGTGCACAGAGCGAGTCCAGAGGTGTGCACAGTGGGTCAGCACTGGCCCTGTCATTCCCTGGTCTGGAAAACATCTTCGACCCACACTGAAGGGGCCGGGGGTTAGTCGGAGTCAGGGCTCAGTCCTTGGGCATGGCCCTCTGTCAGCGGTAGTGACCAGGGGCCAGTTGGGTGATCTGGCCAAGCAGTGCCAGAAAGTGGAAGTGTTTCACATACAGCATCAGCTCACTTAGTCCACATTTATTGATCCTCTGATCTGGATCGCTTCATTCTGATCTTAGCTCAAACATTGGCGCGTTAGAGAGGCTTTTTCCATCATCCTGTCTCAAGGTCACACACCCGGCTCCCCGCCCACCATCCCATGTGCTGATCCAGCGGCTCCTCCACTCCCAGCTGCAGCCGCGGGGACGTGGGTCTGTCTTGCTTCCGGCTGGGTGCTCACTCCTCAGAGACTCGATGCCCCATGCGTGTTTCCCAGAGGGAAGCAGTGCCTCAGGTGCTGGACAAAACCGGAGCTTCCAGAACAGACACGGTGTGATGGAACAGAGCCAGAGGCTCTGTGTTTTAGTAAAACATATTTTACAGCCCTGTATTATAAAGCAGAGGGAAATGAGGACTCCTGTCACTTGTATCCTGCTTCAGAAGGCAGACGATCAGCATCGGTAAACATTTTTTGTTTTTAAGATTTTTTTGATGTGCCCCGTTTTTAAAAATTATTTCATTTATTTATCTTTTGGCCGTGCTAGGTCTTTACTGCTGCACACAGGCTTCCCTAGCTGTGGCCCATGGGGGCTGCTCTGGGTGGTGGCACCCGGCCTCTCGTTGCGGAGGCTTCTCCTGTTTCGGCGCACAGGCTCTAGAGCATTCGGGCTCAGTGATTGTGGCTCACGGCCTCAGTGATTGTGGCTCACAGCCTCAGTGATTGTGGCTCACGGGCTCAGTAATTGTGGCTCACGGGCTCAGTAATTGTGGCTCATAGCCTCAGTGATTGTGGCTCACGGGCTCAGTGATTATGGCTCACGGGCTCAGTGATTGTGGCTCACAGCCTCAGTAATCATGGCTCACGGCCTCAGTAATCGTGACTCACGGCCTCAGTAATTGTGGCTCACGGGCTCAGTAATTGTGGTTCACGGCCTCAGTAATCGTGACTCACGGCCTCAGTAATTGTGGCTCACGGGCTCAGTAATTGTGGCTCATAGCCTCAGTAATCGTGACTCACGGCCTCAGTAATTGTGGCTCACGGGCTCAGTTGCTCCACAGCACGTGGGATCTTCCCAGACCAGGGATCGAACCCCTGAACTGGCCAGGCAGATTCTTATCCTCTGTACCACCGGGAAAGTCTGACGTGAACCGTTTTTAAGGTCTTTATTAAACTTATTACAATATTGTGTCTGTTCCATGTTTTGGTTTTCTGGCCACCAGGCTCGTGGAAGCTTAGCTCCCAGACCAGGGCTTGAGCTCTCACCCCCTGCAGCAGAAGGGCAGAGTCTTAACCCCCAGACCACCAGGGAAGTCCCTGTAAACATTTTAAATTCTCATACCCCCAGTCTGAAGAGTTCTGACTCTCTAGACCCACCCCCCTTGGAGAAAGCGATGGCACCCCACCCCAGTACTCTTGCCTGGAAAATCCCATGGACAGGGGAGCTGGTAGGCTGCAGTCCATGGGGTCGCTGGGAGTCGGACACGACTGAGCAACTTCACTTTCACTTTTCACTTTCATGCATTGGAGAAGGAAATGGCAACCCACTCCAGTGTTCTTGCCTGGAGAATCCCAGGGATGGGGGAGCCTGGTGGGCTGCCGTCTCTGGGGTCGCACAGAGTCGGACACGACTGAAGCGACTTAGCAGCAGACCCACCCCCCAACCCATTTGTGTATAAGCCGTGCCCTGAATGACTTTGTGAAAAACCGAAAACAGGTTTCAGGCCCCATCGGCCACGTGCTTCCCGGGATCCCTCTGGAGCACAGAGCAGGCGTCCAGTGCCCACGGCCTTGGTACCTGCCTCGGTCACGGCCTTTGTCACGGCCACATGCTGACGCATAGCCACGGCCAGACCATCCGGGCAGCAGCCTTGACCTGTTCCCACCCTTCATGACCCCGGAGAGGGATGTCCTTGGCCTGCCCTGGCCTGGGGGTCTGCAGCCCCCTGCCCCACCAGGGCGTGTCCGGCCTCAGCCCTGCAGGCTGGAAAGCCAGGGCCAACAATGTCATTGTCAGCTCCGCTCGGCCCCGGTGCTTAGGGGGACATTGGTGACGGGAGGACCCTTAAGAGCCAGTAACTCCCGCTTAAAAAAAAAAAAATTATTTGTTTGGCTGAGCCGAGTCTTAGTTGTGGCCTGTGGGATCCAGTTCCCTGACCAACGATCGAAGCCTGGATTTGGGAGAGTGGAGTCTTAGCCACTGGACCACCAGCGAAGCCCCGCATCACACCCGCGTGGCCACTTCCTCCTGTAAAGCTGAGCTGCTCTGGGGCCAGGCTGACTGCAGTCTCCAAGACCCCAGGCCCACTGCGCCGTGCGGCTTTGGGCCCTTCCCACTGCTCACAAAGTTCAGCTCCCCCACTCCCCTCACAAGGCATCCCCCCAGGCTTCTGCGGGCCAGGCATCTGGTTTCAGCAAGACCTCGGTAGCAAGCTGATAGCGGCTTTTCACGAGCCATGTTATCTAGTAGCTACATCAAAACCACAAGCCCCAAACCCCAAAGGGGACCTCCTGCTGGAGGCTGCCTCCCTGCGGAGCCCAGCGGCTCCAGTTAGGCAAGATGCTCATGCCTGTTCTGCGCCCAGTGTCTAGAGAGGCTGCCCGGGCTCTGGGCCCCCGGGATAATCCTGACCGGTCAGCAGTGGCAGCAAACGGCAGGGCGTCGTGCCCTCTAGCTCCCCGCATGCGGCTCCCAGAGTGTGGAGGGCAAGCTGCTAACTCAGAGTTCACCAATCTCAACGTTCATCTCATCCCAAAACAGCCCCCGAAGTGACGCACAAAATAAACCCCACGGTACGTTTACCCCTCCCCCCTCCATGCCTGGCGTTCCCCAGCCCCCCGGTCCTGTGGTAAGATGGGCATTTAGGTACCTGTATCCACAGGCTTGGCGGTGAAGCATCTGCCCACAGTGAAGAAGACACGGATTCGGTTCCTGGATGGGGAAGATCTCCTAGAGGAGGAAATGGCAATTCACTCCGGGATTCGTGCCTGGAGAATCCCATGGACAGAGGAGCCTGGTGGGCTGCAGTCCACGGGGTCGCACAGAGTCAGACACAGCTTAGTAGTGACTAAACCACCAGCACATCCGACAGGGAAATCAGAGTTGGAGGTCCCTCCTCCCAGTGTATTCAGACAGCCCTCTGGGCCCTCACTCCCCCTGGGACAGGGAGTCTTAGCCACTGGACCACCAGGGAGGTCCCTGCGGGCAGGTCACACGCTGGGAGCTTCCGTTTTCTTGTCTGTCTGCTCGGTGAAGCAGAGGTGACCCTTCCCCGGGCTGCTGGGAATGAGGCTGGGATGACGTCACCAATGCAGAGTGCAGCCAGCAAGGACCTGGGGGAATTCCCTGGTGGTCCAGCGGTTAGGACTCTGTGCTCTCATTGCCGAAGGCCCAGGTTCGATCCCTGGTCAGGGAACTAAAGATCCCGCCGGCTGTACTGTGCGGCCAAAAAAAACCCCAGCACCTGGCACACCCACCTCGCGGTCTGTGATTTGCCTCCTTACCCGTTTGATGGAGTTTCTGTATCCAAACCTCCCCATTTTCCATGAAGTCTCACTGTTCTTGCTATTTCTCTGATTGGAAATTAAATTTCTAATGCACATCTCAAAAATTAATTCTTGCCTGCCCTCGGCTGCAGACGTTTTCTCCCTCTGCGTTCCTCTCCGGGCTTCGTCGTGTGAGCTTTCACGTTGAGGTCTGTTTCTCTGGCTGCACTGGGTCTCCACTACAGACCGGGTCTGCGTGCAGGCTTTGTCTAGTTGCGGCAACCAGGGCTACTCTTCGCTACAATGCTGGGGATTCTCACGGTGACGGCTTCTCGAGTTGCAGAGCACGGACTCTGGGGCGCGTGGGCTTCAGGAGTTGTGGTGCACGGGTAGTTGCTCCGAGACATAGTTTATCTTCCCAGACCAGGGATTGAACCCGTGTCCCCTGCACTGGCAGGCAGACTCTTATCCACTGAGCCACCAGGGAAGTCCCAGGTCTGTGTTCCTTTTTCAATTAATATTAGGTATGCTGTGGTGTTCCTGGCGAGCTACAGTCCATGGGGCCGCAGAAGAGTCAGGCACAACTGAGCAACTAAACAGCAGCAATCCAAATACAGTAGTGTCTGTATGTTAATCCCAACCCCTTCCTGCCCCTTCAGAACCATGCGTTTGTCTTCCGTGTCTGTAGGCCCGTCTAGCACCATTTGTTGAAGAGAATATTCCCCCTTGCTGATTTGCTTTGGCATCTTTGTCACAAATTAATCATATATGTATGGCTGTATTCCTGGGCTCTCTATTCCATCACAGTCCAAGAGAAATAGAACCCAAGCTATAAACATAAGTAGCAGGTATCATTTTGAATTTTCTGGTAACCACATATTACAAGGCAGGCAGCTATTGGACTGCTATATTAATAACGTGTAGTTTAGTCACCCAGTACCCGCAGGCACTGTTTTATGAATGAACCCAGCCTGGCAAACACGGGCAATGGGGTGTCATGAAGTGTGCATCAGGTGAAATAAAACAGGCTCAGTCGGTCCATAGGCTGGAGCCTCAGCTGAAAGCTGAGCCCATGAGTTGTGACTTCAGTGCAATGTTATGTGAAGTTGTTAGTGTTAGTCGCTCAGTCGTGTCCGACTCTTTGTGACCCCATGGACTAGCCCACCAGGCTCCTCTGTCCACGGCATTTCCCAGGCAAGGATACTGGAGTGGGCTGCCATTCCCTTCTCCAGGCGAAACTGTGTACTCAGCGCTAAACATCTCCTCCCAGCCTGGCTCAGGAGAGCAAAGAGCAGGATGCTAGATCTGTGATCAATACCATGAGTAATACAAAGTTTATTTAACTCTAAGAGGCAAGAAATTGTTAAAAGACGGAAATAAATCTTAAAATAAGTGTTAGTTAAAACTAACCTATAATATTCTATGCCCGCCTCATGGATTAAGTTTTTAAAAGCAATCAGATGAGACTTACTGGTTAAAAAAACAAAGATTTAAGGGAGAAGTAACATTAGGAGAACAAAGGTTGTGAATCAGCGTGTCTTTAGAATTATCGATTAGTTAACAAAAAATAAACAGAGACAGAACAAACTGCTGGGCTCAGCACCACTTTCCTGACTCCAACCCCCGTAAAAACAGCAGAAAATGTAGTTTTAATGAGAGTGAATACATAATAGGACTAGACTGACTGTAGAAGAGTTTTTTTTTTTTTATTTTATTGAAGTGTAGTTGATCTTACAGTGTTCTGCTGATTTCTACTATATAGGAAGATGATTCCATTATGCATGTGTATACATTCTTTTTTATACGCTTTTCTACTGTGGTTTTTTCAAATATCTATCTGTGTCTTTATTTGGCTGCCTGAGGTCCTAGTTGCAGCACCCAGGGTTTTATTTGCATCACATGGGCTCTTGCGTTGTGGGAAGTGGACTCTCTAGTGTACGGGCTCTGCCGCGCGTGGGCTCAGCTGCTCCATGGGATGTGGGATCCTAGTTCCCAGCCAGGGATCGAACCCGTGCCGACTGCATTGCAAGGCAGATTCTCAACCACTGGACCTCCGGGGAAGTGTCCTTTATGGTTTATCATAGGATATCAGATCTAGTTCCCTGTGCTATGCAGCAGGACCTTACTGTTCATCCGTTCTCTATATAATAGTTCGTATCTGCTAACCCCAACCTCCCTGTCCTTCCCTCTCCAACTAGAAGATTTTCTGAAGATTAGAAAGCACACAGAACATGATCTATGGAGGGAGAAAAGACAACAAAAGCAGTAGCCCAAAAGCAACAGGAAAGCTGGGGGTGTCGTTGAAGGATGTTCTGAGCCCACAGGACAGCTGGGACGAGAGCCCAGGGCACCTGGCTGCACCCGCTGACTTCTCCCTCACAGTCCTTCTCTCTGCCAAACGTTTGCCTAAGTAAGTTAGTATTTTAAAAGTGATCTCAAGTTACAATACTTTGGCCACCTGATGCGGAGAGCTGACTCACTGGACAAGACCCTGGTGTTGGCAAAGACTGAGGGCAGGAGGAGAAGGGGGCCACAGAAGAGGAGATGGTTGGACGGCATCATCCACTCGATGGACATGAGTTTGAGCAAACTCCGAGAGACAGTGAAGGAAGGGAAGCCTGGTGTGCTGTGGTCCATGGGATTGCAAAGAGTCAGACACAACTGAGCGACTGAGCAACAGGTTATAGAACTTACAACGCACAGGGAGCTCAGCTCGGTGCTCTGCGATGACGCAGAGGGGCTGGGATTGGGAGTTGGGGAGCGTGGGAGGGGAGGTCCCAGAGGGAGGGCCGACTGTGTGCACAACAGAGACTAGCACACACTGTAAAGCAATTGCACTCCAATAAAGAACAACTTTAAATGAAACTAAGATCAGAAGAAAGGAAGAAAGAAAAATTCCCCCACTAAAAAGCATCGCATAAACAACAAGGTCCTACTTATAGCAAAAGAACTATATTCAGTGTCCTGTAATAAACCATAATGGGAAAGAAGAAAATAACAATAAAAAATAAATAAAGTACAATGGGAGAAAAGCATCCCGGTTCATTACCACAAATAGCATTTCTTTTACATTTTCCTATGTTCAAGTATATTTTACATACGCTTATTTGTAAGAGAAGCAGGCCTACAAGTTTTTGTCCTGTTTTTCATTTAACCTTATATAACATATTTGGGGACAGGAGGAAGAGGGGACGACAGAGGGTGAGATGGCTGGATGGCATCACCGACTCGATGGACGAGAGTTTGAGTGAACTCCGGGAGTTGGTGGTGGACAGGGAGGCCTGGCGTGCTGCGATTCATGGGGTGGCAAAGAGTCGGACACGACTGAGCGACTGAACTGAACTGAACTGAACATATTTGCCATCTTGTCACTGAATCTTCACAGCTTTTGTTTTTAACATCTACATAATATACGTTGATTATGATTTATTTTCTTTTTTCCTTCTTTTTGACCATTTGGGTTGTTTCCAATTTGTGCTATTATAAATAATGCTGTAATTGACATCTTTATTTCCTTGGCTGAATTTAAATCTGTTTCATGAATTAAAAGCAGCTGAATTGACTTCTGCTTCATTCCTTTTTGAACAGAAATGGAATGTCCTGGTTTCGTAACAAGGAACAGTCTAAATTTAGGTTTACAGATCAGGCTGTATGACAAGTCACAATCGCAGTGGCAGAGTTCCTAAAGCGTTTCAGCGTCTACTCAGCTTGCTTGTTCCTCTTTTGGGACCACAGTGAGTCCGTGTTGCTTTGGTTTACAAAGAATCTCAAGATGGATAATCTTACCCTTGACGGGGCTAATTCTGTCTTCAACAGTATGACTTCCAGATGCACTACTTTCTGCAGTTCTTTCTGTTCTTGACCAAGGTCAAGGTCAACTGTGAATGCATAATTCTCAAGTCATTTAAAATACTAGGTAACACTGAGGGGGTTTCTGTTTTTTCACAAAGTATTTTGTTGCTCCAGAAAAGTAGTGTATAATGATATTATGGCAGAAATGGGGTGCATGATTTTTTTTTAATAATTTGAGGTCTTAGAAATTTTGAATATGATACTGAAAATTTTAAACTCAACAAATGAGTAGGAGATTGATAGAACTAAAAATAGATTATTTCCTGACGTCCCTGGAGGTCCAGTGGTAAATCACCATGCTTCCACTTCAGGGGGACTCAGGTTCAATCCCTGGTCAGGGAACTAAGATCCCACATGCCCTGTGAGTTCCCCCCACCCAAAAAAAAAAGGAAAAAAAGCTAAAAATGGATTATTTCCTGAATAATTGAACCATTCCAAAGCCATCTAACATGAATTTCATAAGTAGAGAATTAAAGAATGGAGGAGAGGAAAAAAATTAATAATAAAATTATCCAGAGTTAAAAGACACAATATTGGGGTTGAATAGGTTCACCGTAAGTTGATCAGAATGCATGAAAACAGAGAAGCAAAACCATGGAGTGAAGAGAAAGTCCAAAAAGATTACAAAGCAGACAAGAGAAAGAGCAGGAATAAAATTAGGTTCTGCCCTCTCATTGGCAACAGTGGATAGACAATACAAAGGGGCAGCAACCTGAACAGTCTGAGGATAAAACTACCCTGAACCAGCATTTCAGACGCAGTCCAAAAGCAGGACTTCAGTGTGAGATCAAAATCAAGACACTTCAGACATACCAGAACTGAAAGCATTGACCATCCATAAATCTCTTTTGAACAAATTTGTTAAGGATTTGCTCCACTAAAACAAAAATAATGAATTTAAGAAGGCAGCACAAGATGCAAGTAACTATACGAGAAAAAATTAAATCACTCCAACAGTCATCTCACGAGCTCCACGTGTAGACAGCTGAGAGAATGGAGGGGACAAAAAATTAGGTCTGACAATTCAGGAGGCATAACAGTCTTAAACGTGTCATTGAAAACTTTAAGCTGAAAACACCTAAAGAATCCCACTTGGGAAAGGTGTGTTAGCAAGAAGAGAAGGAGGCTGGTAGGAAATAAGAGGAGTAAAATTATGTGAAAAGTCTAGTCTTGCTGAAGAGAAAATTAAAAATCTGATTAACTCTGGACATGTTTTAAATTTTAAAACAGTTATTGCAAAAATAGAATTATATGTATAACTTCTTAATTTCAAACCACTGGAGGAAAAATAATAAACATGATATGGTCAATCTTCAAAAGACAGGAAATAAAACATAAATTAAGATGGGGAGAATGTATTAATATTAAAACATATTGGTAACAGCAACAAGTAAAAACCTGTAAAGTTCTCCTATTAAGAGGAAAAACTGTTTAGAACGTATCAGATAGTAGCCGCTATGTGTATTTAAAACAAATGACCTGAGACAAATGACACAGAAAGTTTGCAATTAAAGAGATAACAAAAAGACGGCTTCTAGTTAACGTTAAGAAAACAGGTAATTACTATGCATTTTAAGCTATATGTGGAGTAAGATGGAAATTTTACTTTAAGTTAATTCATAACATAATTTTAACAATAAGCTAATTCATAACATAACTTTAAAATCTGCTCGTTAGTCCAAAATTAAAAAGGAAGATCAAAATTCAGTGAGACCAAAAATTACCCATCATCTCAAGAACTTAAAAAAAGTAAGCTGCAAAATAAACTAAAATAAGAAGACAAGAAGGAAATATTAAAGAAAAGAAATTAATTTTTTAAAAATATACAACAGGGAGGATAAAAAAGCCAAAAGTCCTATCTTTGAAAAGATAAAATCAGTAGAGTAAGATTAGTGGTTCTCTGGCAAGAAAAGAGAATGAATAAATAAACATTAAGGGTAAATAAGATAACGTTTCTACAGATATTTAGACAGTAAAAATAAGAGCGAATTTGCTAATGGGAGCAAAGTTATACACTTGAGAATTTAGGTGACATTGGCAAATACACAGAACACCACCACACCTCACCAAAACTGACACAAGAAGAAACAGAAAATTGGCATAGTACTATTAAATGCAGGCTTCCAGCCCAGCACAGTCCAACCCAGAAGGGAGAGTCAACGCTAAAACAGGCTTGGAGTTTTGATAATGTCTCAAGTCAGACAAGTTGATTTGAGATTGTTTTTTGCTTCTAAACTGACCTGGGAATGCCTGTCCTGTAAAAATGAACCCAAAATTTGTGGGCTAGCCAAATTTTTACTGGGAGGCAGAGGAAAGTTACTAAAACAACAAAGATTTTTTAAAGATTTTTTTGATTTTTGTCCGGAATCAATGTTTTACTCATCACCCGGGGTATAGATAAGTGTAAGTGAAAGTGAAGTCGCTCAGTCGTGTCCGACTCTTTGGGACCCCATGGACTGTAGCACACCAGGCTCCTCCCTCCATGGGATTCTCCAGGCAAGAGTACTGGAGTGGGTAGGGATTGAACCTGGGTCTCCAGCATTCCAGGCAGAAGCTTTAACCTCTGAGCCACCAGGGAAGCCCTGGGTATAGATAGCCCCTACTGAATTCAAGATTTAAAAAATATTTTCCAGAGTTATTGACATATCGCATTGTATACATTGTATATAATTTTTACTTGTTTATTTGTCTGACTGTGCTGAGTCGTCTTAGCTGCGTGTGCTCTCTGCTCTAGTTGCAGAAGGTGGGGGCTCCTCTCTGGTTGCGGTGCGCGGGCTTCTCGCCGCAGCGGCTTCCTTTGTTGCGGAGCACCGGCTCTGGGCGCTCGGGCTCCCGCAGTTGCGGCTCCCGGGATCTAGAGCGCAGGCTCAGTAGTTGTGGCGCCCGGGCTTCGCCGCCCCTCAGCGTGTGGGTTCTTCCCAGACCCGGGATAGACCCCCGTGTCTCCTCCATTGGCACGCGTGCTTCATCGCTCAGTCCTGTCCAACCCTTCGCGACCCTTTGGACCCTAGCTCGCCAGGCTCCTCTGTCCATGAGATTCTTCAGGCAAGAGTACTGGAGCAAGTTGCCATTTCCTCAGCCAGGGGATCTTCCCAGGCTGAGGATTGAACCCCTGTCTCCTGCGTCTCCTGTATCGACAGGCGGATTCTTTACTGCTGCGCTAGCTGGGAAGCCCAGTTTTTATGCCAGTACCATGCTGTGTGACTGCTGTAGATTTACTGTCAAGTTTTAAATCAGTAAGTGTGATGCTCGGAGTTTCATGGCAGTTAGGACTCTGCACTTTGGCTGCTGAAGTCCGGGGTCCAGCCCCTGCTCAGGGAATTAAGATCCTGAAAGTCTCAAGGTGTGGCCAAAAAAAGGAACTGCGATGCCTCCAGCTTTCTTCTTTCTTCTTAAGATTGTTTCAGCTGTTAGGGATCTGTCATGGTTCCACTTGAATTTTAGTGTTTTTTTCTGTTTCTGGAGCCTAGTTAGAGGGTACTTTCAGGATCTACAGTCTGACTTTGTACAGACTGACTGGACTTACCTCCAGGGGTTCCCAGACCACAGCCAAGAGGGGCTGGAGCCAGTTCACGGGTGCTTCAGGGCCCACAGGCAGGACCCGGGTCTGTATGCCTGACACCTGAGCTGTGGGCGGGCCTAACTCTGGGTCTGGCTCCAGCTCCCTTGGCATATGGTGCCATGCCAGGACCAAGCCATATGGGGCTGAGGCTGAGTTCTCAGGGGTACAGAGCTGCTTCTGGCTCTGTAGCTGGGACCCTCGTCAGCAGCTCCTTTGCCAGGTACGAGCTTTCCCTCTCAAAATCCTCTCCTCCATCTAGGATTGCACTGAGCTTTTACAGCCTCACACCTGGATCCCAGAGCTCCTGCAGGAGCACTTTTGTAGGGTGCAAAAAAAGTGGATGTGTTAGTTGCTCAGTCGTGTTGGACTCTGCAACCCCGTGGACGGTAGCCTGCCAGGCTTCTCTGTCCATGGGATTCTCCAGGCAAGAACACTGAGTGGGTTCCCATTTCTTTCTCCAGGGGATCTTCCTGACCCAGGGATCAAACCCAGGTCTCCTACATTGGCAAGCAGATTGTTTACACTGAGCCACCAGGAAAGTCAGCCAAGTCTTCTGACTTTTCCCCAAAAATCAGAAACCTGAATTCATTTTTCTTGTTTCTGTACATTGCCAACTAAAGATAATTTTTCGAGACTTCCCTGGCACTCCAGTGATGAAGACTTTGCCCTCCAATGCAGGACGTGCAGATTCCATCCCTGGTTGCCTCTGGGCCAAAATTAAAAAAAAAAAAAATGAAACAGAAGCAGTATTCCGATAAACTCAATAAAGACTTCTAAAAAATGATCCACAATCAAAAAAAAAAAAAAAACTCATCTTTTTAAAAAAAGTCTTTAAAACCTACAATGAGCCCAGTAAAACTAATGTATGCACCTGATTCAGAAAAGATGTGAAACCTCTGATTTATGGCGAGGTCTAATCAGTGATAAATCACAGGGCGGTTAAATTTCCAGGCCAGAACTTTGGATCCAGCAGAGGAGGGGAGGTGGGGCTGGAAACATGAGAGGCACAGTCATCTCTTTGCCATGGAAACCCCACGGGAGAAGGTGTTTTTTTTTTTTCCCCCTGTATTAAGAAATCAATGGGAGATTAATAATAATCCTCTACATTGGCAGAGCACTTCAGCCTCGAGTGCTTGCTCATCCCTAATCTCATCTGATCCCTATAACGGCCCACGAGCTCGTCGAGAACACCCGCCGCCCTCTGACCCGATGAAAGGGAGGTAAGCGCTCACACGGGCGCACTGAGAGAAAGAGACACAGAAAGGAGACAGGAGGACCCAGATCTCAGCGGAAAGGCTCAGGATTAAGTTCGTTCTCCCTGATTTTTCATCTGCATCCTTTTATCGTCCATCTGTCTGACATGCGGTCCTGGTCCGAGGTTGCAGGAGGTGGATGGAGAGTGTTCATACAGGGCGGGGGGGCTTGGCAGGGGTGGGGTCAGGACTCTGAGCAGCGACAGAGAACACATCTGGCCAGATGTGTAAGGAAGACGCCACCCGCTGGCCGAGGACCGTGACCACGCAGTTTGCCACCATCTCTCCCACGCCTGTGAACCACCCTGCTTCTTTATTCCTCATCCCATAAACCCCCCAGCCCCTTGCCATGGGGAAGGGAGGCTTGACATTTGTTTTCCATCTCCTCGATTGGCTGCCTTGCCAATAATCCCGCTCTACGCTGCGGACCTGGGTGTCTCAGCGGTTTGACCTGCTGTGAGTGGGCAAAACAAACCCGGCTCGGTAACACTGACACCTGTTTCAGCACGGACGGACCTTGAGGACACTCTGCTAAGTGAACTGTCAGTCACGAGAAGACAAATCCATGTGATTCTGTTACAGGATAGAGTCTTGTAGAGAAGAAGGCTGGTGCCGGCTGCACAATACCATGAATGCGCTTAACTCCACTGACCCTTATGCTTAGAATCGGTTAAGACGTGTTTTACCACAATTGTTAAAGTTTTTAAGTGGGGTGAAGTCACAGAGTGGATGCAAGCCCTCTGGCCTCAGCCTCCCTCTGCTCCCCCTTTGGGCTTTGCAGTTTGACCCGAATTCCTAACCCACTGGTGATACTCTGCAGGTCTACACCTGGGGAGGTTTGCCAATTCTGCTTCCCCTCCCTGGGGTTCTTTCCCTGCTTTTTCTCATCTTTTGACCGAACCCACTCAAATGCTGTGAGATGGTTGGATGGCATCATGGACTCAATGGACGTTGAGTTTGAGCAAACTCTGGGAGGTGGTGAAAGACAGGGGAGCCTGGCAGGCTGCGGTCCATGGGGTGGCAACGAGCCAGACATGACTCAGCAGCGAAGCAGCGACAGCTCCGAGGGTTGCAGGTGTCTCTCTGGGCCCCCTCTTCATCATGCCTGGATCTCTACAGCCGCCCTCTCCATGATGTGTTGGCCGCATGTTTGCCTGTCTACACGTGTCTCCCCAGTAGACGTGGGCTGCGTGGGGCAGGGTGCCTGAAGGTATGAGGGTATCTGACATTCTCTTAGCCACTGGGGGCTGAGAGTGAAGACCCAACTATTGGGAGATAGAATGTCATTAAAATGGGATTATAGGGACTTCTCTGGAGGCCCACTGGTGGGAACTCTAAACTTCCACCGCAGGGGGCACAGATTCGATCCCTAGTTGGTGAACTAAGATCCCGCATGCTGCCAAAACAAGAGAAAATAAGTTTTAATGAGATTATTATGGGTGTAAACACACACCATGTGACTTGGTGGTGAATCTCCTCCCTCCGTTATAAGCAGAGCAGAGGGTCTTAGGCTGGTGTCCCTGGAATTTGGGGGCAAACTTTGGGGCCATCAGGGGCTCAGGAAGGCTCCACAGAGAGATAACAAATGGGTTCCTGGCCGGGCCCAGGCCTAAGATTCCTAGGAAACTGTGCAGTGGGGCAGGAACGCATTCTTAAACAGAAGTTCCTGTGTATACACGGGGCCTGGGGAATGGGTGGGGGCAGAGGAAGAATAACTGAGAGACTTTCAGAGGGCATCCCTGCACACTGGGGTGCACCTCACCTGACCCGACCCTTAGAAGGGGTTGGACCAGATTCCCAAGAAAAGCAGGCTAGGTAGTGAGCAGCCACAGAAATACATTTTTTTAAAAGTGATATCTCCACTTTGGCCACCTGATGCGAAGAGCTGACTCATTGGAAAAGACTCATTGGAAAGTCTTTCCTGGGAAAGATTGAAGGTGGGAGGAGAAGGGGACGACAGAGGATGCGATGGTTGGATGGCATCACTGCCTCGATGGACATGAGTTTGAACAAGCTCCGGGAGTTGGTGATGGACAGGGAGGCCTGGCGTGCTGCAGTCCATGGGGTCACAAAGAGTCGACACGACTGAGCGACGGAACTGATCTCCAGGAATATTTAAAAGCCCACTGAAAAGATACACATATAGACAGAAGAAATGAATTCAGAAATAGGCTCGCATATGCATAGTCCATTGATTCACTGCAAAGGTGCCAGAAGGAGAGATTGCCTTTTCAATTACTGGTGCCAGAACAAGTGGCATGTGGGTAAAAAATGATGTTATCCTTGGCTCACACTGTAAACAAACTTTAACCCAAAATGGGTCAGAGACTTAAATGTAAGAGCGAGATCCTAGAAACGGCCAAAGAAAAACACTCTTCATTGTGTGTCTGACTTTGGAGTAGGCAGAAATTTCTTAGATGTAACAGCAATATCACAATCCTTTTTTAAAAAAAAAAAAAGGTGGTAAGTTAGGCTTCATCAAAATTAAAAACTTTTGCTCTTGGGAAGACATCATTAAGAAAGAAAAAAGGCAAGCCACAGACTGAGAGATTTGCAAATCATACACCTGGTAACTTGTATCCAGACTATATAAGGACCTGCTATAACCCAACTGAAGATACTTAAAAGAGTTGAATAGACATTTTGCCCAAAAATCATACAAATAGAATGTATTCCTATATTTAAATATGTATTTGCACGCCCTCTCAATCAAGAAACCGTTGACATGCACATATTCTTTTTTTTTTTTTTTTTTTTGCTTTTTTGCTTTCAGGAAAACCTCTCGCCTGGTGCCCGCTTCATCCTGGAACAGCTAAGACAGTGTTAATTCCACGGTAGCAGCAGTTTCCTCGACCGCCCCGTGTAAGACTCACAGCCACAAACGGTAAGAACCACATCCGCCTGGTGATGTGAGACCCACCTGGGGCCTGTGAGTGAAGGTGGAGGAGCCGGGTGGACCGTAGGGCTGATGTGAGTAAGCAGTGACGTGTCTGTCAGTGTTTAACACCTTCTCTGCAGGGGGACCGGGGACAATCCTGAGTTGCCACGTTTGCCACTGTCCATGGTGTAAATACTCCCGTCCTGGCTCATTTCAAGCTAACATTGTGATGTCATCGAACCCAGAGTCGGGAAGAGATGCATGTGATCAGCTCTCCTGAGTAACCCAAACCGGTTCCAGCAATGAGATGCCGCTTCACACATCTCATCAGCAGAGCACTAAGCCAGACAATACCGAGGGTATAATATGAAGATGCGTTAAGTGCTGGTGGGCGTGGAAACTGATTCAGCCGCTGTGGAGAGCAGGGCGGTATTATTTGGTGGGATGCTGGTAGTCTGCAATCCAAAAATGTGTGCGGTTTTCTCTCTGGAGATGTGTAAACAGAGCTTCTTGCAACGCTGTTGGGAAGAGCCAGAAAGTGGAAGCAACCTAAATGTCCATCAATAGGAAAATGTATAAATAATCATGAAACAGTCATTGAGCGGGAGAATGCACTACAGCATTCTTAAAATTAATACGCTAATACATATATCAGGATGGCTGTATCTTAGAAGGCATAATGTGGAATAAAAAAAATCAAGCTTTAGGATGTTATGTGATGCATAACAGAGAACTTCTGTAGAAGTTTTAAATGCATAAAATGCTACCCAGTGATATGATACAGAGATATATATTCACTGAAACATGATGAAAAATTATTTTAAATAGAGTAGACAAATACATCTGAAATTTATGATAATATTGCTCCTGGGGAGAGAGAAAGGAGCTTGAAGCTGGGGATGGATGTAAAGGGTACTTCATCTTTATTATATTATTCTAGCTCCTTTAAATATTAAAAAATAGTGATTTGAAATAAAAATGACAACATTTTAATGGTTTAAATCCTGTATTCTGACAAATAGGGCATTGTACTGGTTACATTTTTCTTTATGTTTCTTGATATTTCAAAAAGTCCTTCAAAGCATCAGGGCACAAGCTCTTTATGATATGAGATTAACTCCATTCCTGTTCACTGGCAAATCTCACACACCACGTCCTCAGGCAGAGAGCGTGACTAGGTGGGTCCTTTCCTCGCAAGTGATGTGCCCCCTTCTCCAGGAAGCCCCTTTTGACGTCCTCCTCTGGGCTCCTGGTGGCACTTCATGAATGTAGCTTTGGTGACACTTGTCACACTGATTGTACAGTAATTTAATGTTTCCAGCTGGAGCTGGGGTCATCCCAAAGGTTCTCTTCACATGTCTGGATTGGAAAGACTCAAACAGCTGGGAAGTGGGGTGCCTGGGGTTTCTGAGACACTTCTATCTTTCTAGACAGATCCACAGATGATGAAGATAGATCGGTAGATGCAGATGGGTAATGGCTAAATAGGTAGATAGAGTGAAGACAGAGATAGATGAATGAATGATAAAGATGGATGATAAATAAAAGATAGATAACCCTTCCAGTATCCTTGCCTGGGAAATCTCATGGGCAGAGTAGCCTGGTGGGCTGTTCCATGGGGTCGTAGAAGAGTTGGGCACAACTGAGTGACTAAATAGACAGGTGTAAATGGAAGATAGAGATACTGGGGTATGTTGTAAATGTGCCATCTCTTACTCTAGAACCAACTGCTACACACTCAGGAATTTTGTGAGCTGGTCACCAAACCATCAGTAACTTGAAATTGACGGTGATGAGAGTATTTCCATCACAGAAATAAACTATACGTCAGGTCTGTTTTTGAGAGGGAGCAAGCTTATCTGCATCACTGGGTGTGGATAAAGAAATATTTATTTTCTCCATTCTGTGTAAATATATCCAGTTCTCCCAGCTTTGTCCACTGAGCCAAGATGAAAAGGTGAAGGGAGGTAAAACCTCCTCCCACTGCCTTTTAGGGAACAGTCGCCTCATCTGCTGAGGGTGGTCACCTCGCCCCCGTGCTCACCGAACCTCTAGCAGCTCCAGAAGGGAGCAGCCACCTCTGCAGTCAGCTGAGGCCTTGCCACAAAGTCACCCCCTGATATCTGTTCAGAGTCAGAGGAATAGAGAGGAAGTAATTATTATTTACACTTCTATTGAAAAGGCTTCACTTAAAACTGAAAGGAGGAAACTCCACAATTGGCAAGGAGGTTAAAAAAACAAAAGACACTGAGCAAAAATAGTTTCCCCTCTGTTGATCTAAGCTCCCCATGCCTTCTTTCAAAAGGACATCTTAAATCCAAAACTGAAATCAAGGACTTTGCTTTTTTGGTAGTTGTATTGGAATATAGTTGATTGACAATGTTGTGTTCATTTCCGGTGTGTGGCAAAGTGATTCGGTGACCATATATCCACTCCACATACGGTCACTACGGAATATTGATTAGAGTTCCCTGTGCTATCCAGCAGGTCCCTGTTGGTTATTTATTTTATATACAGTAGTGTGCGTATGTTAATCCAAACCTCCTAATGTATTCCTCCCGCCAACACTTCCCCTTTGGTAATAATAAGTTTGTTTTTGAAATTTGTGAGTCTGTGTTTAAGTTCACGTCTATCATTTTTTTAAATTAGATTCCACGCACGAGTGATGTCGCACATGTCCTTCTTTGTCTGACTTCACTCAGTATGATAACCTCTAGGTCCATCCATGTTGATGCAAATGGCATTATTTCGTTGTTTTTTACGGCTGAGTAATTTTCCACTGTGTGTGTGTGCGTGTGTGTGTGTATATAAAACATCTTCTTTGTCCAGTCTTCTGTCGATGGACATTTAAGATTGTTCCATGTTCTGGCTATTGGGAATACTGCTGCTATGAATACTGGAGTGCATGTATCCTTTTGAATTATAGTTTTTTCCAAGTATATGCCCAGGAGTGACTGCTGGGTCACAGGGTAGCTCTGTTTTAAGAGACTTCCAGCGTGTTCCCCACAGCGGCCGTACCAATTTGCATTCCCCCTCAGTGCTGGAGGCCCCCTTTGCTCCACGCCCTCTCCGGCATTGGTTGTTTGTAGACGTTTAGGTGGTGGCCGTTCTGACCGGCGTGGGGTGACGCCTCACCGTGGTCTTGGTTTGCATTTCTCTAATAATTAGCGACGTTGACCATCTTTTCACGTGCTTTTTGGCTTATCTGTATGTCTTCTTTGGAGAAATGTCTATTTAGATCTTACGCCCATTTTCCGATTGGGTTGCTTGTTTTTTTGACATAGAGCTGCATGAGCCGCTTGTATACTTTGGAAATCGATCCCCTGTTGATTGTAAAGTTTGCAGATATTTTCGCCCGTTCCGTGGCTTGTGTTTCATTTTGTTTATGGTTTCCATTGCTGTGCAAAAGCTTTTAAGTTTAATTAGGTCCCATTTGTTTTTTGTTTTTACTTTTATTCCTCTAGGAGGTGAATTCAAAAAAGATACTGCTGTGATTTATGTCAAAGAGTGTTCTGCCTATGTTCTCCTCTGATAAGAGTTTTATAGTATCCGGTCTTACGTTCAGGTCATCAATCCATTCTGCGTTCATTTTTGTGTGTGGTGTTGGAGAATGTTCTAGTTTCATTCCTTCACATGTAGCTGTCCCGTTTTTCCACGTGCTGCATCTTGAATGACAACCCAGCAGGACTGAGTTGTCCATATCCTGCACTTTCCGAGGAAAGGGCTGATCTCGACCAGCTCCAGGGAGATAACCTTGAAGGTCAAGGTATTTCCGGCCTGATAAGAGTTCCATGGGGGCTGTGGGCCACACCAGATTGTTAATGCCGACAGTGTGGCTCATGAAAGTGGTCTTGGGCCGAACCACACCTGTTTGACCTCTAGAGGGGCTGAAGACTGAACAACTAAGGTCAGCCACACGGACAGTCCATCCTTATGCGCCTGACCCCCAGCAGCACGCCTGGAAGGCAAGGCCCGGGCAGGCTCCCTGGCTGACACCAAGTCATGTGCGTCATCGCACATCATTATCAGGAGAACTAAGAATCGTCCGTTCCGTTCCACCGGGAAAAGACAGTGGGAAGCCTGCTCACGGACTCTGTCCCGCAATTCTCTTACCTTTGCTGATTTTCATCGATATCCTCTTGCTATAATAAACCGTAATTGTGAGCATAACCGCAGAACTGAAGGGGGGGGCCCCGTCGAGACAACCTCGGTGTTACAGTCCAACCGTTTTGCGTGTTCTTTCATTTTCTTTCATTCCCCGTTGAGCCCACCTATGGAAGAGCTCGCCACTTTCCACACACCCAGTGCTTTCTCTCATCGCCACGCTCTTCTTAGCACTAGGGTTAGCAGTACAGGATTTATGAGAGTGTGATTGTGAAATATGAGGGCAGAAAGCAATAAGGTGCTCAAATCATTGGTCGGAAAACACAGATGGCACTGCCCACACTGACCAGGCAAGGGCCCTGGCATGCAGTAGCTCACTCAATAGGGTGACCCATGGGCGTTTGGACTCATTATAGGAGGGTGTCCTTTAGGGTTGTCACTGAGTGCACAGAAGTGGGGGTGCCACAGAGGTCAGACTGCGGCAGAAGGAGTGGGAGATAGAGGCCAGCTAGAACAGATGATGACAACATATGTGTGTGAGTGTGTGTGGGTAAGTGTGTGCGTGCCACTCCACTGCGTCCCCCTGCACTAGTCCTCCTGGATCACCAGCTTTATCTTCCTGCAGGGTGTTGGCCTCCAGATGCTCACAGCCACGGGCTTGTCACAGCCTTCGCTGGTCTAGGCTGACCCCTCGCAGCTCCGCTGACCCCGTGGGCCACCAGTCAGGAGTCCTGGCTCACCCCACTCAGGCCGGCCCTCTTGGCCAAGCCACGAGATCAAGTAGAATTCTGCATCATGGGATGACTCCAGTGGCAAGGGTTCTGATGAGTCAGAGATTGAAGGAGAAGTAATAAAAACCGGTGGTGGAGATTCTGCCTCCAGAAGCCGGCCGTGCTGGTCACGTTCTGCTCCGTGAAGCCCCTCACATGTCCTCCGCCCCCACCCCACCCCCACCCTGCCTAGATCACTCACCCCCACCCGCCACGCTGACTCTCCCCAGCCAGGGAACCAGGGAAGCCTTTCTGGTCTTGCATGTGGAATGCTTTTTTTAAATCCTTTTCATCCTGTTCTCCCCCATCTCTATCTGCATATGAGAGAACTTTCTCAGCCTTTGAGGCCCAGGCTTCTGAAACCTAAAGCCATGAGATGACTTATCTTAGTCTGTTCAGGCTGTGATAACAAGATCCCTCAGCCTGGGTGGCGTTTATTTCTCCCAGTTCTAGAGGCTGGAAGTCCAAGGGCAAGACCAGCTTGGTTGCATCATGGTGAGGACCACTTCCTGGTTCACTGCTGGGGCCTCCTTGCTGAGTCCGCACGTAGTAGAAAGGGCCAGGGGAGCTCTGTGGGGTCCCTTTTAGAAGAACACTAATCCCCGTGGGCTTCCCTGGTGGTCCAGTGGTCAAGAATCTGCCTTACAATGTAGGGGCATGGGTTCGATCCTTAGTCAGAAAACTAAGTTCCCACTGACCTCAGAGCAAACAAGCCTGCACGCCATAACTCGAGAGTCTGCACCACAACGGAAGACTGCCCCCCCGCCCCCCACCCCATGATGTAATGAAGACCCAGTGCAGCCAAATGAATAAATAAAAAAAGAAAAAATAACACTAATCTCATCCATGAGGACTCCACCCTTGACCCCTCCCCACAAAGGCCTCACCTCCCAGTACCATCACCTTGGGGGTTAGGGTTTCAACACACAATTTTGCGGGGACAGAAACCTCCACACCACAGCCGTGGCTCTTTCTCTCTCTCTACGTTTCTGCTTTGCAGTCTTTCTTTGAGGCACTACAGGCAAGGTCAAAGGAGACATCAGGCATGAGAAAACGCCAGTGACGGTTTAAAATCACAGGGGAGGGCTGGACAACGCTGTGGATGTTCCAAATGCCATGGGATCATACACGTTGGAAAAGTCCACTCTGTGTTATGCGGGCTTCACCCCAGTGAGAAAAAAGAAAAAAAGGAGGCCTTGGTCAGTCACTCGGAAACATGGTCCACCTGCATTTCAGCATCACCCCCACGCCAGCTGGATGAGCTCGGCACCTTTAAATCTATGCTCGCTAATTGGAGCGCATGCAGGCTTCTGGCGGTGGCGACAGACTCTGTGATTAATTTAGCAAATGTCACGGTCAAGAGGACAGTTTGCGGAGAAGCCTCCAGGGGCAGAGCCCCAGGTCCACGGCCTGGCTCAGCCACTTCCGAGGGGCGTGACCTCGGCAAGGTCTTTAATTTTTTAAAACCGTTCATTTATTATTAACAGCCCAAGAGGAAATATGTGACTATTATTCAATCTCCTGCATTTAACTTTTCATGTCTCATGAACTTTCACCCTGGGAAATGTCAAATCCAGCCACGCAACATCCAAGCAGAAGTCAGACTGTCCCCAAACGTTAGAGAGATGAACCACGGCCTTTACACACAGTTCCGGGCATCAGAGATAACGTAAATGCTCTGTGCTTTGGCGTCTGTGTTGGCGAGTCGGGGGCCATGTCCCGGCCCGGGCTGTTCTTTCTCTCCCTCCTGACCCGACGCAGCAGCCTCCTGGCCGGCCACGGTCCGCACACGCCTTTCCCACTCCATCGTTCCAGCTCCCCAGCTTACAACAGTCCACGGCTTCCATTGTTCTTGAGCCGCAGTCCAGAATCCTCACCACGGCCGCAGGGGCGCCCACCCCAGCTCCAGCCCCTGCGGGCTTGTCCCAGTTCCCCTGAGGCTGCTCAGACACGCTCACCACTTATCACGACCCACCGTGGCCAGTGGCTGCTGGACTGGCTCTCCTACAAAATGATGAGACTTCCTTACCAGCTGCTGTGAGAATCAGGTGAGACAGGCATTAGGAACGCGCCCGGGGATAGAAAGGATGCACGAGAAAATCTGCCTGTGGGAAACAATTGGACACATCACATAATAGGTTTCCTAAAAAAGAAAATGATGTTGAGGAAGAAAATTTGTTATGCAGAAAGGTTCATAATACATCACAAAGAGAGAAAAAGACACCCAAGTATGTTCATGAGTATGCCTCTGATTTTGTCAAGGTGCACATTTTGTAGTTTTACACGAATATATAATGGTATAATTATCTGTAAATCATGGGCAACCTGTAAGTACATATAACTGATGTGTGTGGGGGGGGGTGTGTACATATTTTTAAACCACAATGTCAATATCAACATATTAGTAGTAGTGGTTGTCTCTGGGTGGCAGAAAGCATAAAGCCAGATATTTAATCTGTGTGTTTTCTGTGGGTTGTTTTTTGTTTGGTTTTGATTTTTTTTCTCTCTTACATTGAGCACAAGCTGTTTGTAATTAGAAGGTGAAGTTGACCATCCTCCTGTGTGATACTGTATTTCTTACCTTGGACAAATAGTACAGGATTCTTGAATCTGTGACAGCTACTGAATGTGTTTAATATTTTGAATTACAGATAAACGAAATAATCAGCTTTAAACTGAACAGAAAGCGGCTCCTAGCTTAAGTCATCGGGCTGTGAGAAGCAGTTAAAACCGCTGTATCCTGGCAGACACCTGCAGGCTGGGAAAGTTCAGTTGTCGCCAAGTCTGACTTGCAGGGAGTCGCTCTGTTGGGCTTGTTGGTTTGGCGCCTTGGATCTGCCCTGGCTCGAACGAGCCTCAAAGGGGCAGCTCTACCTCGACCTTGGGTTCCTGAGCCGCCTGGCCGCCCGGACGCCTGGGGGACTGTCTCTGCGGAGCGGGACGGGAGGCCATCCTGACCGCGTCACAGAGACCTGCCTGGAAAGGGACAGTGCCCAGGGGTGGCAGTGACCCAGGAGAGAGGCCAGGTGGGGGGCGGGGTGAAGGCCGCGGGCAGGGGGCACAGGCCCCGGTGGGGGTGGTCGCGGGAGCAGCATTGGACAGAACCCCGGCCGGACAGACGTCTGATCTGAGTGCAGCTGAGATCGCCAAGGCGGGGCCTGTACGTGGAGACGCAAGGCCCAGGCTGGGCGCTGGGAAAGGCCAGCCTTCTGTGGCCAAGGGCGCGAGCCGGGAGGACACACCAAGGACTTTCTCCCAGGAGAAGCCAGCCAGGGGGAGGGGGTGGGTGGGCGGGTGGGAAGGCGGCTGTTCCAGCGGCCCAGGGGCGCCTCCGCAGACGGGACCCCCAGGACTCGAAGCCGAGCTCCAGCAGGTCCCCACAGCCCCGCCGAGGACGCGCACTGCCTTGGCCCGACATGGCTTCTCTGGAGAAACGCCCTTTACCGCAACACCTTGGTTCACGCGCCCCCACGGGCAGAGCGCATGCGCCAGCCCTCAGCGGGGGCGGGGTCCTGGTGCAGAGCCGCCAGCACAACAAGAAGTAAAGCCTGGAGCTTTCAGTTTAAATGGACCCGTTCCTCCTCAACCGGGACCGTCTGCGTGGGTTTGCATACGAAAGCGCTCCTCGAGATCACTGATCACCACAGCAGCCGGCCAAGGTGGGGCCCCCAGAAGATGCAGCCGTTTCCTCCAGGACGACGTCACGCTGCACCCTCGTCGCCACTGAGAAGGGCCCCGCGGGTGAAATCCAGTCCCCAGGTCCTGACGCTCCACTGTGTCCTCCAGTGCCACCCGTGTCTGTCTGCCCGGACGGCTCGGCGCCTCCCACCGTCTCCCTAATACTCACGTTGCCCCGGGGTCAGCGCTGTGTCACTCGAGTGCGAGGCATTGGCTCTGCAGGGCGGCATCGAATTCTGACTCCGGCCCCACTCAGTACTTCTGCTCCTAAGCTGCCTGGTTCCCCCATGAAGCCAGCCGCTCTCAAGCTTTGTAGTCACGACAGCAACCCTCATCTCTCACCAAGTCCCGCGCCAGAACTCCACAGATCATCCTGGGATGCTTGGTCGTCTGAGTTCCCAGCCTCCATCCTCAGACCATCATTCACTCTGTATCTCATGGTTTATCCTCCTGGCAGTCTGCGAGCCAACACCAGATGCCAGGGCGATTTTTTTTCCCACTTCCAACACCGTGGAGGAAAAACAGATCTTCCAGGTGTGGGAGCCCCCCTGACGGTTCAGAAAATGATGGATGGGCAGGAGTCTAGATTCATCAGAACACGAAGGCCCAAGGCTGGCTTCACCGCTCAGCCTCGCCTGAGCCGTCCCAGAGTGGAGGATGACCCTCGGATCTGGAGACAGAAAACCCTGGATGAGTCCTTGTCAGAGCCGGGCGCCCACGTCCGCTCGCCCCCAGGGGCCACGGGACAGGTGCGGAGGGAGCCGTTGGCGGGACTGTTTGCTCAAGGAGATCTGGAACAGCCAACAAGGGCCGTGGTCGGGCGCGTCTGAAGAGCCGAGTCCTGTTTCCGCTGCACTTGCAAGGCCCCTGGCGGCCAGGGGTCGGGTGGGGACAGCTAACCCGGCCCTCGAGGCTCTCAGTCTTGGCCCCCGCCACTGCCTGGGCACCCGCCCCTGCAGGCCTCTGACCACGTCCCCTTCCCAGTCTGCCCCGGCTCCGTGATGCCAGCATCTCAAAGGCAGTAAAGGGAGCCAGCAGACAGGTTCCAACCTCCCTCCTCTTCCTCCTGACCCTTCCTGGTTCTCACCGCGCCCCTAAGACCCTCATCCAACGCCCCAGGCCCCTCCCTCTGAGAAAACGAGCTGGCCCCCCACCCTGAGATGACTGAGACCCCCAGGTCTGTGCTCCGCCATTTCCCCTGGACCCCCACCCACACCTGCGCCTCCATCACCCCTCCTCCACACCGATTGCCACCGACTAAACGTCTCCCATGTGTCCCCTAAACTTGGTCGTCAAGAAGTTAGTCCGGGCCACGAGCAGAGCCTTCCCCGGGGGGATGCCGGCGACTGACACCGGAGAGGACCGTGGGTGCGGAAGAGGGCGTGGAGCCCGGACTTCCGGAAGTGGTGTAATGTTCTAGATCTGCATTCTGGGCGAGGTTCCATGACTCCATCTATCCGTCCGAGTTCACAGGACCGCACACCAAGAAAGGACGGATTTCTGTCCACGTCGGTCACAGCTCAGTGGCACCGCCTTCGGTTTGAAGAAGTGCGTAGTCAATCCTTCGGGGACCTACCTGGCGGTTCAGTGGTCAGGACCCCACTCTTGCACGGCAGGAGGCACAGGTTCGATCCCCAGTTGGAGAACCACAATCCCACATGCCGCCTGCTTGGGGCAGCCAGAAAAAGAAAAGGGATAAATCATTCGTGTTCCGTGATGAGCGCTTTTCCCTACTCAAACGACTCCTACGCCTCGCAGCCGTCACATCGCAGATGCTGCTCGTGCAGAAGACAAGCATAAATATTCCCCTCCCAGCCCGTTTTCCACGTTCTCTGCTCACCAATTTCTCCTCATTTTTCTCTCAGCATAGATTCTCCTTGCTTCCCTTAATAAGCTCCGTTCTATAATTAGTCCGCTCTGATAATGCTTTTATCATGTATGTGTTTTATTTCTAAAACATTCACTGCCGTGTGCTGTCCCATCACACTGTAATTCCCAATTCCCTGACCACCATTTTTACAGTCTTACAGTCTTAATAATCTTTTCTATTTCGGTGGTGCTTTTTTTTTTTTTTTTGCTCTTTTTGTCTGACGAACATGAAAGCACTCTGCAGGCATTTTATAGCCCCGGGAGGTAGTTAGGGGAGGGAAAGAGATTTTACAGATGGGAAAATACCAGCACAGAACGTTGTGTGGGGTGCTAGTCAGGAGCATGGTGTTGAGTGTTAGCAAAAGCTTGGCTCAGCTCCGCAGCCCCAGGAAAGAGGGGTCCTGTCACCCCATCTCCTCTGCCCCCTCTAGGCCTGGGAGAATATAGAGTCAGCCGTGTAGCCTCTGGGTGGGGGCCAGGATGGGGCATCTCTCTGTACTGCATGCTTTCGTGCTGAGTCGTGTCCGACCCTTTGCAACCTCATGAACTGTAGCCCGTCAGGCTCCTCTGTCCGTGGAATTCTCCAGGCAAGAATACTGGAGTAGGTTGCCATTCCCTTCTCCAGGGGATCTTCCCAACCCAGGGATCGAACCCAGGTCTCCTGCACTGCAGGCAGCTTCTTTACCGTCTGAGCCACCAGGGAAGCCCTGCTTACAGGGTGGAGCACAGTCACATCCCCCTCACCCCCACCACCACCCCACCACCACCCACTGAACACAAGGATCCACTGGGGGTTAGGGTGGAAAGTAACCAAAGATGGAAATGTTACGAGCACACAGTGCTTCCCCAGAGACAAGTACAGGGATTTCCCCAAACCCAGAGGCTGCCTCTGTAAGTCCCCTGTCGGTGGGTTTGTGAGCACACAGTCCGCCCACCCCCGCCCAGGAGCTGGTCTGATGCTAAGTCCCACCATCAGGTGTTGTTCCCCCAGCCGCCACCCCCTCAGTAGCTCACTGGATCCAAGCCTTTGTCTCAACAAGCACAAGTCTTCTGGGTTGTTGAACTGTCCTAAATTTTCCTCCTTTCTGGAAATACTGGGGTGGCCAAAAACTTTGTTTGAGTTTCTGTAACATCATACAGAAAAACACGAATATGCTTTTCGGCCAAGCTTCTATGTCATCCCAACACACAAGTCGGCACCAAACAGGATCAGCCCTTATTGCAAGGTGGTGCGCCTTGGGTCAGACCACACACACACAGCTCGAGGGCTTTGCAGCAGGCCCGACCACCTGGAACTAGTCGTGGTGATGCTGACAAGCAGCCCAACCACCCTGACTGTCCGCTCCGTCTGGGGGGACACTGCACACCTGCCGGGTGTTAGGGATGCAGGTCCAGTGTCACTCCAAGAATAAGCTGATGAGCTGCGGTTTGGACCACAGACCACACTCCTTCTCCTGCCTTTCCTGGGCATAGTCATGGACACAGGGCCTTGCTGGGATTGGCAGAGGGGCCTTCCGAGTCTCTGGACGCCCGAGTGTCACCACCTCCCTCCAGTCTGGCACAGGTTGTGTTCTCCAAACGTGTCCGTAGCCATATCTCCCATCCCAAATGCTCTTCGTAAAACATCAGCTTGACATTCCTCCCCTGGAGTAATGGGGACCCTGTCCTTCCCCTTGAACCTGAGCAGGTTTGGAAGTCTAGGCTTATTTACTCATTCATTTTGTTGTTGTTCAGTCACTAAGTTGTGTATGACTCTTTGCAACCCTGTGGACTGCAGCACGCCAAGCTTCCCTGCCCATCACCAACTCCCAGAGCTTGCTCAAACTCATGTCCACTGAGTCGGTGACACCATCCAACCATCTCATCCTCTGTCGTCCCCTTTTCCTCCTGTATTCAATTTTTCCCAGCATCCAGGCTTTTCCAAGGAGTCAGTTCTTCTAATCAGGTGGCCAAAGTACTGGAGTTTCATCTTCAGCATCAGTCCTTCCAATGGATATTCAGGACTGATTTCCTTTAGGATGGACTGGTTGGATCTCCTTGCAGTCCAAGAGACTCTCAAGAGTCTTCTCCAGCACTACAGTTCAAAAGCATCAGTTCTTTGGCACTCAGCTTTCTTTATAGTCCCAACTCTCACATCCATACATGACTACTAGAAAAACCATAGCTTAGACTAGACGGACCTTTGTTGGCAAAGTAATGTCTCTGCTTTTTAGTATGCTGTCTAGGTTGGTCATAGCTTTTCTTCCAAGGAACAAGCGTCTTAATTTCATGGCTGCAGTCACCATCTGCAGTGATTTTGGAGCCCCCCAAATTAGTCTCTCACCATTTCCATTGTTTTCCCATCTATTTGCCATGAAGTGATGGGACCAGATGCCATGATCTTAGTTTTCTGAATGTTGAGCTTTAAGCCAACTTTTTCACTCTCATCTTTCACTTTCATCAAGAGTCTCTTTAGTTCTTCTTCACTTCCTGCCATAAGGGTGGTATCATCTGCATATCTGAAGTTACTGATATTTCTCCCGGCAATCTTGATTCCTGCGTGTGTGTGCTTCATCCAGTCTGACATTTTGCATGATGGACTGTGCATGTAAGTTAAATAAGCAGGGTGACATTCAGAGTTAATTCCCTTTAGGATTGACTCCTTGCTGCCCAAGGGGCTCCCAGGAGTCTTCAGCATGAGCACCACCCGTGCACCTCGCCTGGCAGCCTCACTCAGATTTTAAACACTTAAGACTCTACTTTAGGGACGTCCCTGGTGGTCCAGTGGCTAAGTCTCTGTGTTCCCAATGCAGGGACCCGGGCTCCATCCATGGTCAGGGAACTGGATCCCACGTGCCGCAACTAAGGGATCCCGTGTGCCAAAACTGAGACCTGGTGCAACCAAATTAAAAAAAAAAAAACGAAAAGTAAAAACATTTTTAAAAGACTCTACTTCTCCATTTTAGGAGCGAGATTCCTTCTGTTTTGTTCAGGAGAGAAATTCCCTGGTTTGCTTTGAACCGGAGGCAGCACCGAGGTGATGTCCCCAAAAGGTGCCAGGAGGGAATCGGCGCCCACTCCGCCTGCTCCCTGTGGCCTGTGCTTGTATGGACTCTGGGGCAGGAGGGAACCATCCCAAGTTAAAGAGCCACCCCCCCGCCCCCCACCCCGTTATGTCCGGTCCAGGCCCCTCTCGAATCCTTAAGTGAAAAGCCGTACCTCTTCACCACAATCCACAGCATATACTTGCTTTCCTGAAGCCTCTGGAATATGCAGCAGGCAGATAAAATTATGCCATGTCTAAGATCGCTTTGACACTTTCAGAGTGTTGTGGGAGATGGAAGGACACCGCTGAAAAAGAAATCGCACGTTCCGTGCGACTGAGAGTGAAAACATGGTGGGTTCAGCATGCTCAGTCACACAGTCGTGTCTGACTCTCTGCGACCGCACGGGCTGCAGCCTGCCAGCCTCCTCTGTCCATGGGATTCTCCAGGCAAGAATACTGGAGTGGGTTGCTATTTCCTCCTCCAGGGGAGCTCCCCAACCCAAGGATCGAACCCATGTGTCCTGCGTCTCCCGCATTGGCAGGCGGGTTTTTCACCACTGTGCCACCTAGGTCAGCAGAAGCCAACCCCAGATAATCTATCTTCACGTCCAGGGCGGTAAATCTCTCACTTTCAGCTCTGCCTACACATCAGAAGACAATCCTCCTTCTGTGAGGGGGCACAGAGAATGACACCCTGTGAGATGTTTGGCCCTCCTAGAGATGAACAGCCCTCCTTCCGTTTTATGGCTGCGTTGGGTCTTGGTCGCAGCGTGCGGGACCTTCGCTGCAGCACTCCACCCTCTTGCCCTTGTGGTGCTCGGGCTCAGCTGCTCTGCAACGTGTGGAATCTTAGTTCTCGGACCAGGGATTGAACCCACGTCGCCTGTACTGGAAGGTGAATTCTTAACCACTGGACCCCCAGGGAAGTTCCAGCAGCCCTCCTTTCTATGGAAATATGAGGAAAAGAGCAGGACGGGGCCCTCCGCCGTGCGTCCGAGGCTATTCACAGCCGGTGTCAGCCCCCCGCTACGCCCAGGTGCGCTTTCTGCTCCCCAAGCCCCTCACTTTCCCGCCTCAGGGCCTTTGCATGTGCTGTCCCTCCATCACAAACGCCAGCCTCTCCCTCGTCCAGTTGGGAAAATCTCCCACATCCTCTAAGACCTCATACAAACGTCACCTGGTTTCCAGAACATTCTAACACCTGCCTCCCCAGCAGGGTCGGCTCTTCTGGCATCTGTGCCCTACGTGAGTGTCCATCTCTGCCTACACGCTGGGCCCCGAGGGTTGGGTCCACACATAAGACAAGTTACGTATCAACAAGTGGTGGTGGTGCTGTTGCTAATGACGAAACAAGTAAACACATCCAACATGTTTTGACCTCGGCCCGTCGGAAGGATTCTGCACACCTAGCAGCCCCTTCCCTCCCGAGGGCTCCAGTCTCAACCTTCCTCTTCTCAGAGGGGAGTTTCTCATTGTCATGGATGGCAACTCACACACGATGCAAATAATCACCTTTTATGTGGCCTTGGAAAAGCTTCTGTTTGATCTCCCCGCAGCTGTCTTCATGGAAGGCTCCCATGCAAATAAAGAGTGCAGTAGCAAAATGTCAGGGGGCTCAGCCCAGAAGCCTGAGCCCCTGAAGGGTCAGAGGGGCCAGGAGGGGCCTTGGGCCCTTATCTGACTCCCCAGAAACCAGAGCACCTTCCTGCCCGCCGCCGCCTCCTGCCCTTCTGTTCTCTGTCTTCAGGATGCTCTGCGTCTGCCCAGCGTGGGACACACAGCTCTCCCCTGACCCTTTCCACACCCCCGCCAGGGCAGAGAGCACCTCTGTGTACCCCACCTCCCCCCACTGAGCCGAGGCGGGGGACGGGAGTGAGTCTGGTGGAGCCAGTGTGCAGGTGGGGGCTGCCTCCCGCGGCTGGAATCAAACGGGAGCTGAGAGGCCCCGGGGCGGGCGAGCCACGTGGGTGGGGGGAGAAAGGCCACTGGCATCTCAGTGTGACGAAGGCCTCTCCACGGGAGGGGCAGACCATGTCCTGCCGGCGAGGACGTCAACTGCGTCCCTCCGTCTAGAGAGCAGTATTCTGGGGACTCCCCACTGGTACGTGGAGAAGAATCCACCTGCCAGCACAGGGAACCCGGGTCTAAGCCCTAACTCAGGGCAGTTAGGCCTGTGTGCCACAGCTACTAAAGCCTGCTCGGCCTAGAGTCCGTGGTCTGCAACGAGAGAGGCCACCACGATGAGAAGCCCGCGCACCGCAGCAGAGCTTGCCACAGTGAGAGAAAAGCCCACGCAGCAGCAAAGACCTCGCACAGCCAAACATGAAAATAAACAATAAATAAGATTTTTTTAATTAAAAAAAGAGAGAGAGAAAAGTGCTGGATTGGGAAACTCTTAGACTCAACATGAGATGCTGGAGCGGGGAGTAAAGAAATGCATGTGTCGGGAACCAAGCTCCCAATTCCGAGCCCACAGACAAGCCAAGTGACCCTGTCCAGAATGTTAGTAAGCCCCTCCCCGACGGGGGACCACCCCTGTAAGAGGAAGGTGGGGTAGCACCCCAGTGGCTTCTAGCACATGGGGCCTCAAAGCTCACACCATCAAAGATCAAAAAGACCCACATTTCCGAGAAAGATGTCCCACAGGCAGAGAAAGCATGCTGTCACTTCTGTGATGATCACAGAGCTCCGGTTTCCAACCTAGATTTTTATCTGGCGCCAGCAGGGAGAGGTTCTGCTTCTGAGTCAGACGGTATCTGAGCAGGGGATCTGGGTTCAAACCCAGCCCCTCCCATCCAGGGTGGTCTTAGGGTGAACTGACAAAGCCCCTCTGAACTTCAGTCTGCCGGTCTACGAAGGAAGTGTCCGGGGCGGAGCGGACGGTAGTGTCCGCACTGGGGCAGAGACGTCCCTGTGAAGAAAAAACGAGGTGATGGGACCCAGCACATAGTAAGTGCCCGCGAAACACGGCTCGTTTTATGATCTCTCACGTGGAACGGAAATGACAGACAGCTACTTCAGAGGTAGCTGATTTAGGGACTTCCCTGGTGGTTCAGTGGTTGAGACTCCATGATTGCAATACAGGGGCCACAGGTTTGATCCCTGATGGGGGGAACCAAGATCCCACGTGCCACCAAAAATACAAACAAAAAAAGTACTAGTTTTCATTCATTCATTCAAGATAATGAACACAGCAAATTAAAACAGCAATGGCAGGTTGCAGCACCAGGCCAAAAAATAGTAGTTGATTTAGCCTCTGGATTAAACAAGATTGCTGGGAGAAGGCGATGGCACTCCACTCCAGTACTCTTGCCTGGAAAATCCCATGGACGGAGGAGCCTGGTAGTCTGCAGTCCATGAGGTCGCTGAGGGTCGGACACCACTGAGCGACTTCACTGTCACTTTTCACCTTCGTGCATTGGAGGAGGAAATGGCAACTCACTCCAGTGTTCTTGCCCGGAGAATCCCAGGGACAGCAGGGCCTGGTGGGCTGCCGTCTATGGGGTCGCACAGAGTCAGACACGACTGAAGTGACTCAGCAGCAGGAGCAGCTATATACTGATAATATGTGAATAGATAAACTAGTTGGTTCAACTGTGTAACATAAAGATGTGGAATTTTCAGTCTCGGCCCCCTAACTTGCTAGGCTGCTGCCCCCAGCCCCGATTCCTGGGACGCCAGAGCTTTGCTGAGAAAGTTCTAGATGCTGTCTGCTCACCCCTCACCTGCTTATTCTGCCCCCGCCTCCTGATGCTTCATTTCTTGGCCACCAGGTCATAAAGCGTCAGCCTCTTTGGGCAGAGCTGCCAATAAACTCCGGTCTTATGACCCTCCAGTTCCACTGAAACCTTGTCAGGCGGGACTTTTTTTTACTCCAGCAAACAGAAGATGGGGGTCATTTTATCTCACGTTATAATGATCAGCTTGGGATAGTTTTTGTTTTTTAATTTTTTGACCTCACCACAGAACATGCAGGGTCTTAGTTTCCCAACCAGAGATGGAACCTGTGCCCCCCACCTCCCTGCATTGGAGGCACAGTCTTAACCACTGGACCACCAGGGATGTCCCTTGGGATGGTTTTTTTTTATTTCCTTATCAATGTCAAAATGAGTGATCACAAACTTACATCCCCCGAGCAGCCAGGCAGTTGCCATAAATAAGGGACAACGCTTGGAGGCGGTGGGGCCTGACACCGCTGGTTCGCTGTTTTGGTCTTGTTGCTGCCACTGACAGAGGCTTGGCGCTGGGAACAGCAGGGCCCGGTGGAAACCAAGGCTGAGGCTGGAGACCTGTGCAGCCTCTTTGTCGTAATTTGAGGGTGATGGCCCAATTTTTCTAGTTGCTCTGATTTTTCATATTTTTGCATAAATTCTCCCAAATTTTAAAATATTGGCTCAGTTTGGTTTTTTTTTTTTTTTTTTTTTTGGACACTGTAAGTCAGAGAAAATATAACTGTAGACCAGATTCAGCTCCTGAGCCATCACCTTGAGAGACTTCATGGAGCCTCCTCCAGCCAGTCCTCACCACCGCCTCCAGTGTGTGTGAACGGAAGTGGAGAGTGGCCAGGGTCACCAGGACGATTGTCCGGAGCGTGCACTGCCCAAGGGCACCCACCTGAGAGGCGGCCTCTTCTGTCCCAGGGCAGCTAAGACTTGTTCTGCAAATTTCAGCAGTTGTCCAGCAGAGGGCAGTACGATTTCACAGTCTGACAAAGTCAGCCCATCACACGGTCTCAACAGATGGATGTGACGTGTCTTCCGGCTGGGGTGTGTCCTCCTTCAGATTCACCCAGAGCAGGTGTAAGGACCAGCAGCGGCCCTGAGCGGGGAGGAAACTGCAATGGAAGACCCCATCCATTCTGGTTGGGTTGCAAAGTGGAAGTTCCAAATACCAAGCATTAGTGAGGTTGTGGAAAAAACAGAAATTGCACTACCCTGGCGGGGGTAGTGGGGGTGGCGGCAAAGGACAGGAGGAGTGTGAATTGATACACCCCCACATTGGAAAGTTTTTAGCAGCACCTACCCAAACTGGACATACAAATACCCATGACCCAGCAATTCCACTAGGCGTGTGCCCAACCACACACGAACATACGTGTGCCTGGAAACGTTTTGAACATTCATGGGCATGCCCTTTCCGAGAGCCAAGACCAGAAAGAGGTGCAATGCCTATTAAAAATGGAAAAAATGAATAAAGTGTGTATCTGCAGGGTGGATACCAGACAGCAATGCAAACGAACCAGGATACAGAAAAATCTGCTCAAAGTAATGTTAGGTACATGAAGGCAGCCACAGAAGAGTGTCCTGGGGGATTTCATTCGTACCAAAGGCGAACAGCAGGCAGAGATCAGCTGTGGTGTCAGGAGCCAGGATGGCTTAGATGCCTGGTGGTGACCTAAGGGGCACTCGGGGACTGTCCTGGGGTGCTGGTGAGGTTCTGGAGCTTGACCTGCAGGTGATGATGTGGTGGTGGTTGTTTGACCGCTAAGTCGTGTCTGACTCTTTGCAACCCCATGGACTGCAGCATACCAGGCTTCCCTGCCCTTCACTATCTCCCAGACTTTGTCAAACTCACGTCCACTGAGTTGGTGATATCATCCAACCATCTCATCCTCTGTCCTCTGTCATCCCCTTCTCCTTCTGCCTTCAATCTTTCTCAGCATCAGGGTCTTTTCCAATGAGTTGGCTCTTTGCATCAGGTGGCCAAAGTATTGGAGCTTCAACTTCATCACCAGTCCCTCTATTGAATATTCAGAACTGATTTCCTTTAGGATGGACTGGATGGATCTCCTTGCAGTCCAAAGGACTCTCAAGAGTCTTCTCCAGCACCACAGTTCAAAAGCATCAATTCTTCAACGCTCAGCCTTCTTTATGGTCCAACTCTCACATCCATACACGAATACTGGAAAAACCACAGCTTTGACTATACAGACCTTTGTCGGCAAAGTGATGTCTGTTTTTTAAGTAAACTGTCTAGGTTTGCCATAGCTTTTTTTCCAAGGAGCAAGCATCTTTTTTTTTTTTTTAAATTTCATGCCTTCAGTCACCATCTGCAGTGATTTTGCAGCCCAAGAAAATAAAGTCTGTCAGTGTTTCCTTTGTTTCCCCTTTATTTGCCATGAAGTGATGGGACTGGATGCCATGAACTTCATTTTTATGAATGTTGAATTTTAAGCCAGCTTTTTCACTCCCCTCTTTCACCCTCATCAGGAGGCTTTTTAGCTCCTCTTCGCTTCCTGCATTAGAGAGCTGATGTGGATGGGGTCTCTGGGAAATCGACTCGTGCACTGTATGCTTTCTGTACACACGAGACCAACACACGAGGGTCACAGCAGAGACCCCCAGGTGTGCACTGGGCAGGGAAGGGCTTTGGAGGAGGAGAGGCAGAGGAAAGCTCCAAGTTCCGGCATCAGCACCTCCAGGTGCGACGTTCACTCCAGGGCTGCCCAGGTCATGGGCGTCGCACTATTACTAGGGGAAGCCAGCATCCTTGGACGGGTCGTGTCAACGACGGGTTGGTGCATAGGACAGGGTTTGGGAACCAGGAATCCTTGCTTCCCTGAGATGAGGGTTTGTGTGCTGGTCATTTATGTGGCTCCCGGGAGATCCACGAGGGAGACAGAGCCGCCAAGCGAGGGCAGGACTTTGAGGTGGAGTCCCAGGCCCCTGGAATGCAGGTTACACCTCGAGGTTTGTCCCGACAGGCAAGGGAGCTGGGCTTTCAGAGCCCCACACCCATCAGCGCTTGGCTGAGGGCTCACCTGGAGGATGAAGACCCCCTGCCGTCTGCACGCACAGGCTGAGTGGCCCCAGGGCAGGCGTTCCAGAGCCAAGCATCCCTTGCTGGAAAGAACCATGGGAATGTGGGGGAGCTCAGGGACCTGGGGTCCAGACGCTGACCTCCCCGCTTTCCCCGGGCATCTCCAGTTCAGAGGGGGGATGCGAGGCTGCCCGTCCCGCTGGAATCACAAATCACCTTCATCAGGCCCCAAGGCGGTGATGAATTGTTCAAGGGTATAGAAAGCGAAGAACTAAATTTAGAGCCTCTTGATGAAAATGAAAGAGGAGAGTGAAAAAGTTGGCTTAAAACTCAACATTCAGAAAACTAAGATCATGGCAATTAGATGAGAAAACAATGGAAAAAGTGACAGACTTTATTTTCTGGGCTCCAAAATCACTGCAGGTGGTGACTGCAGCCATGAAATTAAAAGACGCTTGCTCCTTGGAAGAAAAGTTATGACCAACGTAGATAGCATATTAAAAAGCAGAGACATTACTTGCCAACAAAGGTCCGTCTAGTCAAAGCTGTGGTTTTTCCAGTAGTCATGTAGGGATGTGAGATTTGGACCATAAAGAGAGCTGAGCACCAAAGAATTGATGCTTTTGAATTGTGGTGTTGGAGAAGACTCTTGAGAGTCCCTTGGACTGCAAGGAGATCCAACCAGTCCAACCTAAAGGAAATCAACCCTGAATATTCATTGGAATGACTGATACTGAAGTTTAAGCTCCAATATTTTGGCCACTTGATACGAAGAGTCAACTCATTGGAAAAGACCTTGATGCTGGAAAAGATTGAGGGCAGGAGGAGAAGTGGGCAACAGAAGATAAGATGCTTGGATGGCATCACCCACTTGATGGACGTGAGTTTGAGTAAGCTCTGGGAGTTGGTGATGGACAGGGAAGCCTAGTGTGCTGCAGTCCATGGGGTCGCAAAAAATCGGACTCGACTGAGTGACTGAACCGATCTGAACTGATATTGGTTGCTTGCAGCGTTTGGGTTTCCTCTGGAAAACAAGAGGCCAGTGATGCTTTCAAAGTGCCAATGCTGGGACTTCCCCAATGGTTCAGTGGTTAAGACACTGTACTTCCAATCCAAGGGACGCAGGTTCACTCCCTGATCAGGAAACTAAGATCTCACATGCCATCTGGTCAAAAAAAGAGAAAAGAATATGCCAATATCTTTATAGTAACTGTTTTTTAAAAACCAAAAGTGAGTGAAGTCACTCAGTCGTGTCTGACTCTTTGCGACTTCATGGACTATAGCCTACCAGGCTCCTCCGTCCATGGGGTTTTCTAGGCAAGAGTGCTGGAGTGGGTTGCCATTTTAAAAACCAAATTGCCAAATGCAGCCCAGAAGTCCTGCCCTGCGTTGGCTTCTGGGTCTCCCTTACAGACTTGCCCTGGACGATGACCCACGGGAACACCCTGCACACACACTCTGATCTCAGAATTTGTTTCTGGGGACCCAGAACTAAAACGGAGGGGAGAATGGATTCCAACTATTGGGAGAAGTGGAAACCTGAGCCCCAGCACACAGACCTCCTGCCTCCCTACACTCGCCTGTGGGTCTGGTTTCTGCAAACAGAGTGAGTCTCTTGCAACAAGTTTGTCATCACTTCCAGGATCTGCCCTTGCTCAAGTTGTACTGTTTTCATTGGGAGCAGAGACGAGTCTCTGGCGTGGAACTCAGCTGCGCTTTCCCACAAAAATACCAGCGGCCGCTCACATCAGCGGGCGCGCCACCGCAGGCCAAGCCGGCCCCCGAAGCGCCCTCTTAACCCCTGCGTCGCCCATCGTGATTCTGTCAGCCGCCCATCTGAGTCCGGGCGCTCTTCCTCCAGTCTGAGGGGGAAGAGAAAGGTGTCCTCACCCAGAACCAAGGCTCCTCTACAGGCCGGGGGCCGAGAGCTCCGTGTGTCATCTGAACAGACCCGGGATCTGGCGCTTCCTGGCCACTCTCCCCCAGACAGGCGCTGGCCTCCCGTTCAGATGTCCCCGTCTGGGTCACGGACCCGAGGACACCAGCCTCTCAGCCTTACAGCGAGCGTCGTGCAAATATTCACCGGGCAGCAGGCATACGGGGGGCTTCCCGGGGGCTCAGCAGGCAACAACCCGCCTGCCAGTGCAGGAGAAACAGGAGACGTGGGTTCAGTCCCTGGGTTGGGAAGATTCCCCTGAAGAAGGAAATGGCCACCCACTCCAGTACTCTTGCCTGGAGAATCCCATGAACAGAGGAGCCTGGCGGGCTACAGTCACACAGAGTCGGACTTAGCGACGGATCACGCGCACACAGGCATATGGAACGGTGCTTCACGGCACTGACCATCCAAGACACACCAAGAAAGGTCTCAGTGCGATACCAGATTGCGCAAAAGTAAACTCTCTCCCAAGCTGCTTGGGAGATCCATTTGGGAGCATCCGCAGGAGCTAGTCACACATGGCTCCTGTGCCCCAGCCAGCTCCCTCATTCCCAAGCAGAGGAAGGGCGTGGGCCCCCCAGAAACACGTCCAAGCGCGTCACTGCGGCTCTGCTCATAACAGGCAAAAGCTGGAAACAAATGTCTGCCAACGGTGGATGAGGAAGCAGCACGTGGCGTGTGCGATACAGCAGTGAGAGTGAACAAAGCCCCCTCCTGTAACAGGTGTGGCCCTCACACCCACCACACTGAGCAAAGTTAGCGCCTGTGTGCGGCCAGAGCCCATTCAGATCAAGTTCAAAGGCAGGCAAAGCTGTCTTACTCCATTCATGCCGCTTTAACAAAGCACCGTGGACGGGGTGCCTTGTAAACATCAAGAATTTATTTTTCCAGGTTCTAGAGGTTGGAGAAGGAAATGGCAACCCACTCCAGTGTTCTTGCCTGGAGAATCCCAGGGATGGCGGAGCCTGGTGGGCTGCCATCTATGGGGTCGCACAGAGTCGGACACGACTGAAGCGACTTAGCAGCAGCAGCAGAGGCTGGAGGTCCCAGATTGGGGTGCCAGCGTAGCTGAATTCTGGTGAGGACCGTCTTCTAAGGTTGCGTGCGTGCTCAGAAGTGCCCAATTCTTTGCAGCGCCATGGACTTATGGACTGTAGCCCTCCAGGCTCCTCTGTCCATGGGATTCTCCAGGAAAGAATACTGGAGTGGGTTGCCATTTCCTCCTCCAGGGGATCTGCCTGACCCAGGGATTGAACCCACATCTCCTGCATTGGCAGGCAGATTCTTTTACCACCGTGCCACCTGGGAACCCCTCTTCTAAGGCTGCAGACGCCTTTATATAGAATGACCACACAACCCAGCAGTTCCACTCCTGAGTATACACCCCAAAGAACTGGAAACAGGAACTCAAACGGAATCGTGTGTAGTAATCTCCATTGCAGCCTTATTGGCCACAGCCAAAGGGTGGGAGCAACCCGTGTCCCTCAGTTGGTGAGTGGGCAAACCAAATGTGACATGCCCGTACAGTAGGTTGTTTTAAGTTTATTTGATTGACGTGTAGTTGATTTATAATGCCATGTTCATTTCTGCTGTACAGCAAGGTGACTCAGTTATAGACACATATTCATTTCCATTACGGTTTGTTGCAGGGTGCTGACGCGAGCTCCTGGTGCTCCACAGTAGGTCCTCGCTGCTCGTCCCTCCTGTGTACTCGAGTTTGCATCTGCTCAGCCCAGCCTCCCAGCCCCTCCCTCCCCCTCCCACTCTCCCCCTTGGCAGGCGGCGTCCTTCTCTAGATGAGCTTGTTTGTCACGCAGTCGATGTTTCTCCTCCATAAAAGGAATCGAGTGCTGATACATGCTAGAATGTGGTTGAACTTGAAAACGTAATGCTAAATGAGAGAAGCCAGGTCCCAAAGGACACGCATGGCACGATCGCATGTCCGTGAAATACCCACAGTAGCAGATCCATGGGGACAGAAAGGAGATGCCTGCTTTCCAGAGGCTGGGCGGCCCAGTGGAGCGGGGAGGCGAAGTGAGTACATCGTGGGGCGGGGTTTCAGGCCTGGCGGGCATTGACCGAGTTCTGGAACCCCATGGCGGCGACGGTTGCGCAGTATTGTGAATTACTTCACGCCACCCAAGTGCGCGCTTTAAAATGATTCGAATGAGAGATTTTTTTTATGTTGTGTGCCTTTTGCCGCGCACACAGAAAGTTAAACTGAAGTTACCGTATGACTCAGCAATTCCACTCCAAGGTGTAAAGCCCAGAGAATTGAAAACACGTGTCCACACGAAAAGCTGCCTGCGAACGTCCGTAGCAGCATGATTCATGACAGCCGTACCGTGGAAACCATCCAAATAACCATTGCATGAGGAATGGGTGTTTTGATTTCTTAGGGTTACTGAAACAAATTACGGCAAAGCAAATGACTTAAAACGATAGGAACGCACCGTCTCGCAGCCCTGGAGGCCAGAAGTCTGAAATCCAGGTGTCGGCAGGGCTGAAACCTGTGGGGGAACCGTTGCCTGCCTCTTGGGGCTTCTGGTTTTGCTGGCAGCCCTTGGCATCTCTTGGCTTGTAGCTGCCTCCCACCACTCTCTGCCTGTGTCGTCACATGGCCACCTTCTTTCCATGTATAAGGACATGGGTCATCGTGGATTAAAGGCTCACTCCAGGATGACCTTGTTTTAACTAATTATTTGGCAGCGATGATGGCACCCCACTCCAATACTCTTGCCTGGAGAATCCCATGGACGGAGGAGCCTGGTGCGCTGCACTCCATGGGGAGTTGGACGCGACTGAGCGACCTCACTTTCACTTTTCACTTTCATGCATTGGAGAAGGAAATGGCAACCCACTCCAGTGTTCTTGCCTGGAGGATCCCAGGGACGGGGGAGCCTGGTGGGCTGCCGTCTATGGGGACGCACAGAGTCGGACACGACTGAAGCGACTTAGCAGCAGCAGCTATTTCCAAATAAGGTCACATTTCTAGGAAGTAGAGGCTAGGACTTGGTTTCTTTTTCTGGAGCACATAGTTCCACTCCTAACAGCGTATGGACTAAAGGCGGTGTATGTACATGATAAGACATGATCCAGCCAAGGGAGGAAATGAAATCCTGACACATGCTGTGTTGTGGGTAAAAGCTGCAGGCGTGATGCCAAGTGGGAGAAGCCAGACACGAAAGGCCACGCAGCGTACAGTTCCATTTATGTGAAATGAAATACCCAGAACAGGCAACTCCATAGATGCATAAAACCGCTTATAGAGTGTGGGGGAAGGGGCAGAATGCAGAGTGACTCCTTGAACGGGTCTGGAGTTTGTTCTGGAGGTGATGAAAAATGCTCTGGAACCAAACAGAGGCAACTTTTGGTTGCCAAACCAAACAACTTTGCAAATGTAATAAAAACTACCAAACCGTGCACTTTACAAGGGTGAATTTATAGTGACCGAAGCCATGAAATTGAAAGACACTTGCTCCTTGGAAGAGAAGTCATGACAAAAATAGCATATTCAAAAGCAGAAACATCACTTTGCCAGTAAAGATCCATATAGTCAAAGCTACGGTTTTCCCAGTAGTCATGTATGTAGCTCAGTCCATAAAGCATCTGCCCACAATGCAGGAGACCTGGGTTCAATTCCTGGGTTGGGAAGTTCCCTTGGAGAAGGAAATGGCAACCCACTTCAGTATTCTTGCCTGGAGAATCCCATGGACAGAGGAACCTGGCAGGCTACAGTCCATGGGGTCACAAGAGTCGGACACGACTTAGCGCTTTCTTTCTTTCTTCTTTCTTATACGGATGTGAGTGCTGGACCGTAAAGAAGGCTGAGAGCCAAAGAATTGATGATTTCGAACTGTGGTGTTGGAGAAAACTCTTGAGAGTCCCTTGGACTGCAAGGAGATCAAACCAGTCAATTCTATAGGAAATCAACCCTGAATATTCATTGGAAGGACTGATGTTGAAGCTGAAACACCCATACTTTGACCACCTGATGAGAAGAGCCAACTCATGGGAAAAGACCCTGATGCGGGGAAAGACTGAAGGCAAAAGAAGAGGGTGGCAGAGATGTTTAGATGAGATGGTTAGAGAGCATCACTGAGTCAATGGACATGAATTTGAGCAAACTCTGGGAGATAGTGGAGGACAGGGGAGTCCAGTATGCTGCAGTTCATGGGGTTGCCAAGAGTTGGACGCAACTTAGCGACTGGACAACAGCAATTATTAATGGTATTTATCTCTTGAGTAGTGGGATTCAATCCCTGTGTCGGGAAGCTGCCCTGGAGGAGGGCATGGCAACCCATTCCAGTATGCTTGCCTGGAGAATCCCATGGACAGAGCAGCCTGGCGGGCTCCAGTCCACGGGGTCACAAAGAGTCGGGCATGACTGAGCGACTGATACACACACACTGGGATCACAAATGACTTTGATCTTCCACTTTTTCTTGTGTTTTCCCTTTTTCCCACAATAAATCTGAATGCATTGTTTTTATCAGAAAAACATAGTGTGGGCCTTCTTTGGTTGAAAGCCACAGAAAGTAACTCAAACTAATGTAGATGAAAGGAGGGTGTTGGAAACTAGACAGAGAGCAAGACTTGCCCACCCAACAGCCGCTCTCCACCTCTTCCTTCCTAGCAGAAGCCTGGTTTGCAGGGTAGGAATGTGTCCCAGTAAACTACACTTCTTAGCTTCCCTTAAAACTGGGGACGGTCATGTTATGGAAAATAAGATATAAACGGAAACTAGCTGGGTTGGAATTCTGGGAAAGATTTTAAGAGGTTGGCCATGCTGGCAGTGTCCTTTCAACCTTCCTCCCTTCCTTGTCTCTGCTCTGTGGAATGTCATTGTGATGGCTTGTGCCGCAGCAGCAGTTGTGGCCGCATGTGACCTTGGGGATGGAGGCCACATGCTGAGGAAGGCTGGAGCAGAGGAAGAGTCTGGCACATTGGTGACTGTGGAGCCACAGACCAAACATGGGCTGTCTATTGCCAACATTTAGGCCACTGGCGGCTCAGACAGTAAAGAATCTGCCAAAGCAGGAGACCCGGGTTGGATCCCTGGGTCAGGAAGATGCCCTGGAGAGGAAATGGCAACCCACTACGGTATTCTTGCCTGAGAAATCCCATGACAAAGGAGCCTCGAGGCCTACAGTCCGTGGCGTCACAAAGAGTCGGACACAACTGAGCGACTAACACTTTCACTTTTTGCTGCTGCCTGCAAACTCATCTGTAACTGATCCAGCGCTCGCTGGACCACTAGGAATCTGAAGAACCAGACTTGGAAATGAGCAGGGACCAAGGCAGCTCAAGAGTTAAGAAGCAAGAAACATACACAAAGTTATGGATGACTGCAGCACCATGGCTTGATGATTCTCCTTCTCGAGGGAGCAGCGGGTTAACAAACAGTCACCGGTCTCTGAAAACAAACCACACCCTTTCCTGGAAGCAAAGCTATAGGTTGGGACGACGAGAGAGAACACACGTGTCTATAAATCTGCCTTCAAAAAGTCCCACTTTGGAGATTTGCTTGCTTACTCTTGAGTAGTTCCAGAGAGAAATTTACCCTTTCAGTGTCTCAAATAAAATAAGAATTAATGGGTGCATGTGCCCACATTTCCCCACCACGAAAGATCTCTCCACCCGGCTGAACCGTAAACCGTAGGCAGTTGCTTGTGCCCAGATCGCCAGCGGGTGAGCCTTGCCAGCTCAGAGGTCCAGGATGTTTAACAAGTGATGAAGCGGGTCTCCAGCAGAACTGGAAGTACCGCGGCGAAATCTGAAACGGCTTCACGTGCTGTCGGACGGGAAACAGGAGGCTGGCAGAGCCCTTCAGAGTCCTGAGAGCTCCATTTCGCAATCTGCAGAAATATCTGAGTGTGACCTAACCCACAAGGGGTGGGGGCCTGACCCTAAGATGGAAGGTCCCTAAGGAGGAGCAGGGGAGAGTGGGGGAGAACTCCACTCATTTCTGGCCTCTTTCTTCTTTTGCCCCAGATTCCGTTTACAGGGGAAGACGCATCTGGTTGGGTCTCCTGAGGGTCTAGACACCCTTGGGCTTGAGGATGGCAGACTCCTTGTTGTACTCCCCACCCCACCCTCCCTCCACCAAACTGCATCCAACGGGAAAGGGATTGGCAGTACCTCAAGTGAGATCAGAGAAAATGGACAGCTGGGAAACATATATTTTAAATTTTTAAGTATATACATTTTTAAAATATTTTCATTTATTTATTTGGCTGTGCCAGGCCTCAGCTGGGGCATGTGGGATCTAGTTCCCTGACCAGGGGTGGGACCTGGGCCCCTGCATTGGGAGTGCAGAGTCTTAGCTGCTGAACCACCAGGGAAGTCTCTAAGTAGATAAATTTTAAGTTAATTTTTCCTTTAAAAAATTAAGAGTTTCTGTGCCCAGAAGAATCCTGTGTTGAAGCCAACCTGAAAAGCACTGTGATTCTCTCAGGTCACACGGAGATAAATGAAGATCTAGAAGGAAAGCAAGATATACACAGATAAGCTGCATGATGACTGCTAAGACCTGCTAACTGCGCCCAACCAGAGCACCGTGGGGGAGCAGCCAAAGGGGGCTGTTTTCCTTTTGAGCCTCCAGATCAGAGGAGGCTTCCTGGAGGAGGTGACATTTGAGTAGAAGATGGGGATGAAGATAGAGATCTGTACCAAAGGATGTGGAGCTCTGAATGTCATCCTGAAGCTTTCTGTGGAAAATGGGGTGTCACGGAAGGGTTTTGAGCAGAAAGATAATCTGGGTCTTGTCTCAGCGGCCATGTAGAGATCAGATTGCTCCGGTGGGAGAGATTAAAAGTTAGGAGACCCATAAGAATGTTGCAGTCATTCAGATGAGCAGCGATAAGGCACTGCTCTGGAGACCAGGGAAACTAGGGTGATGATGCAAAACTGCATTCCAGGGAGCTAGACTGGGCAAGTCTCAGTGAATAATGGGATGTGGAGGGTCGAAAGGGAGATAATACAGGCTTTCTCTCCCGGGTGATGTGGTGCGTGGGGCTGCTCTGTACCCATCTGGGGAACTCAGGAGCAGTGTGAGTGGGGAAGAAGCCGAGGTTGATTGGGGTCAGGAAGGACTTGAGATGTTTCCTGATGGAAATAGTCTACCAGCAGTTGGAAATCTGATCACAGACAGAGTCAAGAAGAAACTGTTGGCCATCATCACCTCTGAGTACTGAATTATGAATTATTTTTGTTTGGTTGTTTTTAGGACCCTATGTGTTGCTTGGCATGTGTCGTCTGGTTATGAGAGAGAATATGCTTTTGTTTTGTTTTTTTTTTTTCAGTAGTAACAGGGACGTCCCTGGTGGTCCAACGGTTAAGAATCCACCTTGCAGTTCAGGGGACTCGGGTTTAGTCCCTGGTCGGGGAACTAAGGTCCCATATGCCAAGGAGCAACTAAGCCCACGAGCCACAGCTAGAGAGTCCACGCCCCTCAACAAAAGAGCCGAGGGCCACACTAAGACTCAACGCAGCCAAGTAAATAAATAAATATTTTTAAAGACCATTAATTCATTCACAGAATTGTTTTATATATATAGGTGTGTATGTATCTCAACAGCAGCAGACAGGTGGGGATCTGGGAGATCAGGACGCTCACAGACAGGACAGAACTGGGGAACGAGACTCGGCAGCAGCCAGTCAGTCTGGCGCAGACAGCGCCGTGACCCAGCACCTCCTCTTTGCTGGGCTCTGGGGAACAAGGCAGTGGCCGTGGGAGGCGCAGTCCGCACCCTCAGAGAGCCCCGAGGACTGGGGAGGCGCCCGGAGAGGAGAGGCGTACAGATGGCCAGCTTGGCGAAAAAACAAAAAGGCAAGCACACGCACGTTCTGGAAGCTGCACAGCTGGGTGGCTGGCTGGGCAAAGATTCTACACTCTGGGCTTCTCTGGTGGCTCGGTGGTAAAGAATCCACCTGCCAATGCAGTGGGTTCAGTCCCTGACACCGGAGGATCCCACGTGCCACGGAGGAACTACTGAGTCTGTGTGCCCTTGAGCCCGAGCTGCGTGATAAGAGAAGTCGCTTCGATGAGAAGCCCACACACCGTGACGGAAAGTAGTCCCCAGTCTCCACAACTAGAGAAAAAGCCAGAAGGCCCAGCACAGCCAAAACCAAATAAATACAATTTTTAAAAATGTTCTACATTCTCGTAGGCTCTGGGAGAAGAAGGCAGGGATAGCTGGTCCCTGGGAAAGTGCTTGGATCCACAGAGACCATTCATACTGGAGCAAGGGCATTCTCCTTCCTGGGAGGATAAGACTGAAGATGTTATGTCTCTGGGTTTCAGCCGAACATTTGACAGAGGTGCTCTGGCTGCCTCTCTGGGCGGGTTTCGACACCATGGGCTGAGGGGGTTTGAGAGACACAGACTCAAGAGAAGGCTCATGGACCAGATGCAGAGTTGTGACGAATGGGTCGACGACAAGCAGGAGGAAGGTCTTGAGATCTCACGCGTCTCCTCTCAGCTCCACCCTGTTCATCATTTTTTTTTTTTTTAAAGAAAAACTAAGAAATAGATGCTGGCTCAGGATCAAGGACTTAAGCAAGCAAACGTCTCTGGAAAAAAGAACTGGAGGCCCTTTGGGGTGGGGAGCCCCATCAGCGGGTATGTTTGAGCAGCCCCTGGAGGACACCTTCCGTGAGCAGGAAGACCAGAGTCCTGGAGGAAAGGGTGTAGTGGGAGCCCTACCACGCTTTCCAACACCAAGCCCCTTCCCGTCTACGAGAGCCCTTTGGAGCAACCACCTACAAGCCCGCCATCTTGGCAAATGCGACGTGCTTACCACTGAGCAGTTGGGTTCTGGGTGGCACGGGGTCCCTGCCGTCAGTCATACCTGGGTTCCCATCCGAGCTGCACCTGTCCAGGCGTGTGCCCTTGAGACAAAGCACGCCAGCCCCCCTCCAGGGTCAGTCGCACCCCCCCAAGTCCTCTTGTCTGCGCTGTGTCCCCACCTTGCCCACCCAACGAGGCCACCCCATTCTCAGCACCCTCTTTCCTCTGAACCACCCCCAGCAGCCCCCCACCCTCCGGGCCCTCGTTACAGCCCCCCACCCTTCGGGTCCTCTTTGGCTGTTCTGTAAACCACGATGCTCAGTTTCTTTTTCTTCTCCTTGGCTTCCAGTCTTTGCAGGAAGACCAGGGGCTCTTTGCAGACGAGAGCCCAGCTGCTGCTTCTGGGGATGACCCGGGGCCCCGTCTTGCTTGAGACACACCCTTGGGGAGTGCGTGCTGTTGTCTCAAAGGCAGGTGCTGCCCGGGAGTTTGGGGTCATCCCAACAGAAGAGCTCACGGCACTTTCTGAGTGACACAGTGGCCCGTAACTCCAGCTTGGATTGGCCAAGACTGTCACCAGGGAGAAGGGGAAAGTCTAAGGAGTCTGTGGTTCGCACACAGGCAGAGCTCTGCCTTCTGTTTCACAGCCTCTTTGCTTGCTGCTTGCCCATCCCCCTTCTCAGGGCGTTCTACTCCTGGTTACCCCTGAGGTCCCTCCACCCAGGCAAGGTCAGAACTCCACCTTCCGTCCATCCCGAGCACAGGGTGGCTCTCCTCGGTAGTGCTTGTTCATGGTTTCCATGCATTTGGGTGATGCTTTATCACCAACTGTTTTCCTCGCCCTGGAGCTGTGTCCCCAGCACTTAGCCAGCTGCCTGTCACACAGCAATCAATCAATAAAGGCTGGTCCAGTAATTGAATGAACGCTCTCCGGTTCCAGCCAATATACGTGACCCTCCCACCAGTGTCTCTCCAAGCTGTCCTGTTAGAGGATCACTCAGGGAGGGGTGCTGGCCTGGCTCACACCCCCCATTTATCCTGGAAGCCAGAGGGCAGGGGAGGACCCCCTGGGAGAGCCCCAGGTCAGTCCTGGCAGTAACAGACAGGCCGACGGCAAAAAGTCGGGGAGGAGCCGCTGCGGGTTTTTCTCAGCTTGGTTCTGTTCAATTCCCATCCTGCAGTGCCATCTCCAGGGCACCAGGGCACTCTGAGATGATCAGAGGTGCGGCCAGCTTGGCCGGAACCGCACAATCACCCTCATAATCAGAGCATTTGATCCGAGGAAGGTCAGAGCTCTGGAGAAGGACTTGCTCAATGCTGCTGTACAGTGGTGACACCCACCGCCTGTCCCCTACTCCACAAGCGGGAGAGAGCGCGGGGCCAAGGCAGGAGCTGCCCTGGACCAGCGCTTATCCCAGGGCCACGTGCTTGGCAACCAACCCAGGATCATGCAAAGTACAGATTCCGTGGCAGTGGCCTGGGGTGGGGCCTGGGAGTCTGCATTTCTAGCAGATGGCCAATGCTGGCGCTGCTGGCCTGACACAGCAGTCCATCTTGACGTTTAAACTGTGGTGCAAGGGCTCTAACATCAGCATCTCTGGCAGGGTTTTGCTGCTCACGATGCTGTCCCCATCTGGGCGGCAGCAGCAGCACCTAGGAGTCTGTTACAAATACAGAGCCTCAGGCCCCACCCCAGACTCTCTGGACCAGAATCTGTATTTAAACCAGATCCACAGGGGATTCACAGACACGGTAAAGTCTGAGATGCTCCGCTCAAGAACCCTGGTCCTTAAGACCAGCTGCATGTTGAAACCATCCGCCGAGCTTTTAAAAAATGACCTTGATGTAATCTGTGTTGGCTACAACCTGCATATCAGGGATTTTTTGTTTTCAACGCTCCAGGTGATTCTAACAGAAAACAAAGTCCAACTGCTTTTCTTCCTATTAGAATAGTTGATCAATATTTTATTAAATTTTGCTAATAGTTTTCTTAATACCTACAGGAAATTTTTTCTCCGGGGAAGATACAGAAATAGCCAACAAGCACAGAAAACATGCTCGGCATCAGTAAGCTAGGGCCACCTACTAGGGCCATATCCTTGTGTCGGCGGGCGGTAAGAGGCGCCGGTGAGCACGGGCAGGGACCGGGACCCTCGCACGCTGCCAGTGGAACGTAGAGTGACGTGGTGCCGACAGCCTGTCAGTTCCTCCAAAAGTTAAAACGGAGCTACCATATGACCCCGCAGTTCCACTCCTAGCTGTTTACCCCAAAGAATTGAAAACGGGGAATCAGATGTTTGTTCATGCAAGCTCATTGCCGCATTACTGACAATAGCCCAAAAGTAGACACAACCCAAGTGTCTACCAGCAGATGAATGGATAAACTATATGTGGCCTAGCCACACAATGGAATATTAATCACCCATAGAAGGGAATGGAGTGGCGTGATGCACGCCACACTGTGGATGACCTTGCAAACATGATGAGCCAAGCTAGAGAGGCCAGACAGGAAAGAAAGCCGTGCAGGAGCCCTATTACATGATATATCTGGACTAGGCAGATTCAGAGAGGCAGACATGTTTTCCTGTGTCTTCAAAAAGCTGAGTTCTTGGACCCTCTTCTTCCAGTCTATTGCAAAGTGGTCAGGGTCCTTCTTCATCAGCTACAACACCTCAGTTTCATCAAGAAAATTCCTCATGTCTTCCAGTTCTTAAAAGGAGAATAATCTGTCCTAAAGACTTTGCACATTTTTTAGTTTACTCCTGGGAAGTTTCGTCTTCCATTGTAAAAGGGATCCTCTGTTTTTTTCGTTTATTTATTTAATTGGAGGCTCATTGCTTTACAATGCTGGTGGTTTGTGCCCTGCATCAGCATGAATCAGCCATAAGCGTACGGATCTTCTATTTTCTAAGGAGGTGTTATATGTATATAGAGCTGCTATTGATTTTCTTTTCTGCTGTATACCCACCCTTCTATTTTCAATATTGATTGATTGATTGATTTGGCTGCGTTGGGTCTTGCAGCATGCAAACTCTTAGTTGCGGCATGTCAGATGTAGTTCCCCAACCAGGGGTTGAACCCCGGCCCCCCGCACTTGGGAGCACAGAGTCTGAGCCTCTGGACCCCCAGGGAAGTCCCCCTACCCGTGTATGGTAGTTTCCCAACGGCCATGAGAAAACTGGTAGTTCTCTAAAACAGGGTGTAAGGTAGAGCTGACATCATATACAAAAAAGTCTTCCGTGAGTTCTACATGTGCTGAAGGGCCAGACTTGAGTCTTCTTCCCACTGAGTTTTATAAAATATTAACAGATGACAGGCCTACAGAAACCATTCCTGGATGCCATTAGAAGGTCAGATTGCTAAAGAGGTTTCTAAAGACTTATTTCCGATTTCTGTGCTTTCTTGCCATGGACCAGGAAACACTGGGCAGACCACGAGTGGGCCACAGACTTAACATTTTGAGTGTCGTTGCTTAATTTTTTTTTTAATTGGGGTATAGCCAGTTAACAATATTGTGGTAGCTGCAGGTGAACAGCGAAGGGACTCGGCCATTTATATGCATATACCCGTTCTTTCCCAAATCCCCCGCCCATCTCGGCTCACATAGAACATCGAGCAGGGTTCCCTGTGCTATACAGGAGGTCTTTGTTGGTTATCCATTTAAAATCTAGCAGTGTGTACACGACCTTCCCAAACTCCCTAACTCTCCTTCCTCCCTGCAGCCATAAGTTCATTTTCTAAATCTGTGAGTCTCTTTCCATTTTGTAAGTTCATTTGTAACCTTTCTTTTTAGATTCCACTTACAAGGGATGTCCTACGATATTTCTCCTTCTCTGTCTGACTTCCTTCACTCAGTATGACTGAGTGTTATTGTTTTAGAGCTTGTCTCTAACTGCATTAAATGTTAGAATTCCAACCCTATACCCTGTAATACGTTCTCACGTGTTCAGTTACCAAACTCCGTTTATTACTGCATGATCGGACTGCTTCTGCAAAGTACAGGAACCTGGATTATTAAGTGTGTGTGTGTAGTAGACTTTTTATTTCTAAAACCAGAAAAAAATGAAGAATACAGGACATTCCAGAGATAGATATACTAATATATCTTGATATTGAAATTGTTCCTGGATTTTCTCCAGATTTGAGGGAGTGAAACACTGCCAGAGGAAACTGAGCCAAAAATAAAGTTTAAAAATTCTGAGCAAATTACCGTTTGGTGACAAGGGACCGTGGAGTCTTTAAAAACAGAGGCTTCAGAGAAGCTGTCTGCCGTGACAGTGAACTAGCGTCACGGGCAGCACGCGTGGCCTTGTGGCTCCCGCAGCAGCAGAACTGCCTCCACGTCTGGGGCCCTGAAATTAACACGCTGGCCCCGTGTCTTGCAAGACCTTCACGGCACTACTCAGGACGAGCGGTATCTGGGATGCCGCCAGTTCCTCCGCTCTGCTGGCAGGGGGACAAGTCATGCGAGGCAGGGACACCGAGTCTTCCTGTTGGATCCTGGGGACCGCCGGGCACAGCTGGGCCTCCCCACCCTGCTGGCAGGCGGTGAGACTTGTGGATCCCCTGCAGTTAGCCTCCCCAAGCGTCTTGTTTTAAAATCAACCATCGGTGCCACTGAGGAAGGCGAGGCTGCCAAAGCGTGTGTGTTCTTTCCGAGATGAGGTGTGACGTAAACACATTTTGTTTTTTGTTTCTTGTTTTTTTAAATATTTATGTATTTGACCACACCAGGTCTTAGTTGCAGCATACGGAATCTTCAGTTGCAGCATCTGGGATCTAGTTCCCTGTCCAGGGATCAAACCCAGGCGCCCTGCATTGGGACCGCAGAGTCTTAGCCACTGGACCACCAGGGAAGCCCCAGACACGCGTATTTTAATAAGGACTCCTCACGATTCCCTGGGGGACTCCACAGTTGACTGAAACCTCACACTTACTGCCTCTTTAACCCATAACAAGTTTGGGCTATGGGGGCGAGGGCTGTCATCAGTGGAAAAAACGATCCCATCTGCAGCCTGAGTCCTGGTTCTCCTTTCTGGAGCCTCTATTTGCTGATCTTTAAAATGGGTCCAAGGGTTGCTGGGAGGACCACATCGATGGCTACATGGCTGTTGCAAGCAGCAGTTAGGAAGCCTGGGGATACTTGCATTAAACTCATAGGTTCCTCTTGGGGACTTCATGAACTCTTCCTGCAGGCTCAGCCCCAGCTGGAGGCTGCAAAGGCAGCTGTGAGTGAGACACACTAGACTCCCAGGAGTGGATGAGACAGACAGTGAACCGCAATCTGAGTGATAAGAGCTGCGAGGGCACTAAAACAGGGTCATGAACCCGAGGGCTGTGCCCTGCTTCAGCAGGGCAGTGCTCCAGAGGCCTCCAGAGAAGACGGCTCAGCCACAGCTGGGTCAGGAGGCTCTGATCCTGAAGCCCCTTCCCTGTGGCTGGAGCCAAGGGCGGTAGGACAGATGGAGGGGCCTGGATCACTCAGTCCCAGCCTGGCTCCACCCTCTAACCCTAGGCAAGTCACTTCGCCTGGAAGCATCATTTTCTCAATCCCTATTAAGAGCTAAGATCACCTGTGTGTAGTGACTTTTTTTAAATAATTAAATATTTTTAAAGTATTTACTTATTTGGCTGTGCCGGGCCTTAGTTGTAGCAAGTTCCCAGAACAAGGACAAACCCAGGCCTCCTGCATGAGGAGCACAGAGCTTTAGCCACTGAACCATCAAGGACATCCCTTTGTGTAGTGATTTTTAAAACATGAGTCCAAAAATCTTTGACACTTCTCTGGCCAAGAGGTCGGTCTCCATCACCTCTCCTTGAAGCTGGGCAGGTTTCCAGTTGCTCCGACCGACCATGTTGGTGATGCCAACCAGTATGACTGTGACTTCCATGGATATGTCTTAAAATAGGCCCTTTCCACCTGGCTCCTTTGGGCACCTTGCTTTTTGCAAGAAGTCCACTTTCCCTGAGACCACCACGCGAAGGAAGCCACAGATGGGCAGCCCCATCTGAGCCTCCAGCTGATGGCCGGCATCACCTGCCGACCTGGACATCTAGCCCCATCCAGCCATCAGCTGCCCATACCTCCCCACCATCTCCTCCTGGTCACTGCCCAAGACCTGCCCCCACCACCCCCAAGCGAGAACTGCCGGGCTGAGCCATCAGATTGTGAGTCAGACATGAAGGTTGTCTTACACTAGTAAGCTCAAGGGTCATCTGTCCCCTGGTTTTAGTGATGGGAGCACCTCTCTCTCTGCCCTCACTTCTGAAACCTCTCTTGCTCACCAGCTCCTACCACCGCGTCTTTTTTCTGTTCCTCAAACACACATGCAGCAGTTCTGGCCTCGGGTGTTTCCATGAGCCACCCTCTCTCTCCCTGGAAATTCCCCTCCCTTCCCCCATCTTCCATGGCCGTCTCCTTATCTCGTAAGGTCTCTGTTCAAACAGCCAGCCCTCAGAGGGCTCCTCGGGTCACCTGATCTAGATTAGATCTCAGATCAGCAGCTGCTGTCACATCCACAGAGGCTTCTGAAACCCTTGAGCAGCGTCTGCTAGTTTTCTGTCTGTTTGTTGACTGTGTCCTCTGCCAGACAGTCCTCGAGAGGAAAGCCCTCCCCCACTTTGATCACCCGTGTATCCCCCTGCTCCTTGCAGAAAGTCTAGCACAACTTAAGCAGGGATCCATGTCGATTAAATAGATGAATATACAAGAAGGACACAGCCACGTCAGAGAACAGCAAGGACAAGTGACGAGGGTGGTAAGTTCCGGGTCAGAAAGACAGCTGGTTGGGGCTCCAGGGGTTTGAGATGACACAGGCAGGACGAGAGGGGCCCAGGCCTTTTAAAACATTGGATATTTTCACAGCAAGAAAATTAGGTACAACGTGACCTGACTAGGGGGTGGGGGGGAGATGGTACACGTAATATACAATTTACTTGCCTCAACTGTTTTTAAGTATACATTCTGCGTGTGCATGCTCAGGTGTGACCCCATGGACTGTAGCCCTCCAGGCCCCTCTGTCCATGGGATTCTCCAGGCAGGAATACTGGAGTGCGTAGCCATTTCCTCCTCCAGGGGATTTTCCCCAGCCAGGGATCAAACAGGACTCTCCTGTGTCTCCTGCATGGCAGGCGGATTCTTGACCATTGAGCCACCAGTTCAGTTCAGTCGCGCAGTCGTGTCCGACTCTGCGATCCTGTGGACTGCAGCAGGCCAGGCCTCCCTGTTCATCACCAGCTCCCAGAGTTTACTCAAACTCATGTCCATTGAGTCGGTGATGCCACCAGGGAAGCCCCTTAAGTGTACAGTTCGGTGGCATTAAGGACGTTCACACTGCTCCCCTCCCCAGCCCGTGTCCGTGAATCTGCCTATTCTAGAGACCTGGCGGACGTGGAATCATAAAGCCCGTGTCATTGTGAGTCTGGATTATTCCCCCCGGCCCACCCATGTTAGCATATACTGTGACTAACACACACACACACACACACACACACACACACACACGACACGCATTCTGCTCTGTTGCTTCTTAAGGTGGAACACCATTTCCACTGCGTGCACACACCACATTCAGTTCACCGTTCACCAGCACGGGCGGACGGGCGTGTCCAAGGCTCTCTTCAGGGCCAGGTGAACCCTGCCCTGGGGTGGAGCCAGTGCGGGCCGAGGACACAGCCAGGGAAGGCCAGCAGTTCACCCGCACGACCACCCGCCTGTGCCCCGCCGTACAGGCGAGGCGCCGGCCCAAGTCACAAGGCCGGGAGCGGCCGGGGCAGCACCGGGCGGGGAGGGGCCCAGGAGCCCAGCCCACCTTTCCCGGCCGCCGGCCGCCCCTTCCCGGCCGCGCGCCCCGCCCGCCCCGCCCGGCAGCGCGCAGGCGCGGGAGGAGCCTCGCGGCGGAGCGCGGGGCGCATGCGCGGGAGGCGCCCAGCACGGACGGCTCCGCTCCCCGCCGGGGTGTGAGTCCGCGATCCGGGCTTTTGGTCCCGCCCGGAGTTCTGTTTATAAACACACGGCGCTGGCCACAGGCGAGGGGCGAACCCTAAAGGTGGTGGGGTCAGAGGTCAGCGGGCGCGCCGGCTAGGAGACCCATCCGTTTGGCTTCTCAGGCCGCAGGCCGTGCGGTGTGGCCGGCCCAGCTGCCCTACCGGGGTCTGGGACGGCCCGGGGGGAGGGGGCGCCACGTGGTGCGCACGTGGTCCTGCCTGGCGCCGCGGCCACCCTTCCCCCACAGCGCGGGCGGCCCCAGCGCCCCCTAGCGGCGGGCGGGGTTTGGGCGCCGCGCTGCAGTTGCGCCTGCGCACAATGCGTCACGACGCGCCTTCCGGTGTGCGCCGTGGTCGGGCCACGCCCGTTACGTCGTCGTGGGGCCGGCGGCCGCCGGGACGCACGTGTGGGGCTGGCGGGGTCTCAGGGCCCCGCCCCGGCCTGCCGGCTCTGACCTAAAAGCAGACCCCGCCCCGGCCTGCCGGCTCTGACCTAAAAGCAGACGTCGGGCCGCTAGGTTGTGATAACTCTGGGAGAGAGTGTGTGCCGGCTGGACGCTGCCCGGCATCAGTTTAGGTTCCCCAGAGCCCGGTGCCTGTAGGTGCGGTGTAAATGCTCGGTCAAATCAATAAACGGAGGGCGAGTTAATCATTAACTATTCAGGAAATGCTGATTCAGATTTTTTTTTTGTTACTTCGCCTACTTTTTTAAGTTTTATTTATGGGATAGTGCGTAAAAAGCTTGGGCTTCCCTTGGTGGCTCTATGGTAAAGAATCCGCCTGCCAATGCAGGAGACTCAGGTTCGATCCCTGGGTCAAACGGCAACCCATTCCAGTATTCTTGCCTGGAGAATGCTATGGACAGAGGAGCCTGGCGGGCTGCAAGTCCATGGGGTCACAAAGAGTTGAGCACGGCTGAGCGACTAAACCACAGCACGCAACAGTTTGGCTCGGGGTTAGCACTGAGGGCTTCCCTGGTGGCTCAGACGGTTACGAATCTGCCTGCAATGCAGGAGCCCTGGGTTCAGTCCCTGGGTCAGGAAGATTCCCTGGAGAAGAAAGTGGCAAGCCACTTCAGTGTTCTTTCCTGGAGAATTCCATGGGCAGAGGACCCTGGTGGGCTACAGTCCATGAGGTCACAAACAGTTGGACGCGGCGGGGCTACTGACACTTAGCCCTGAGCCTATGGTAGTTACTGTTATGGCTGTTGCCTTTTATTTTTTGTCCTTTTGAGTTTATTCTGTTAAGTGTAAAAAATTTGAGCTGCGCCTTAACCAAGATTAAAAAGACTCTCCCCCTTTTCTGCCATTTTATCCTAAAGACTCATAATTGCCACTGCTGGTTGCTCTGTACAATTGTTTCTCAGAAGTTTACCCCGCTTCGTGTTTTTAAAATATCAGAGTATGTGCTGGGACACTGCCCCAGGTCCTAAGGAAGATGGATCCCACCTTGGTAAGGGGAAAAACTAAAAGTGGTTACTTACAAAGGAAATCAGGAAGCACTTACCCTAAAGGTCAGGCTGTGGGCTCCAGGCGGGCAGTGGTTTCCAGGCCTGGGTGGGCCAGGTTGCTCTCCTTCCTATTTAACGGCCCCCTCCCCACACCGAGCCTGGTCCCCTTCCTCCCACGTCGCAAGCCCACCTCCCTCATGTGGTCACAGGAGGCCCCGCTCAGCCTGCCCACAGCCTGGCCGAGCCTGGCCAGGCATCACATCCCTATCCCCAGGCCTGGAGGCAGAGTCATCAGGCTGCCTCCTGGAGTCTGCCCCTCTCCACCCCTGCCTCCTGTTTTCTGCCGGGTTTCACAGGAGAAGGGCTTCCGTGATGGCTCAGTTGGTAATGAATCTGCCTGCAATGTGGGACACCTCGGTTCGATCCCTGGGTCAGGAAGATCCCCTGGAGGAGGGCATGGCAACCCACTCCAGTGTACTTGCCTGGAGAATCCACGGACAGAGGAGCCTGGGGGCTACAGTCCATGGGGCCCCATAGAAGCAACTTTCACAGAAAAAACCGGGTCTGCAGCCCCAGCGCTTGGCGAGGCCCGGATGCTGCTTCCTGGGCCACCCCGTGCGCAGGCCTCACCCCCAGCCGCAGCCCAGTGAACAATAGGCCGGGGCCCTGGAGCCTGCACAGTGGTCTGTTGAAACCTCAGGGTGGGTCCCTATTTATCTCTCCCTTTAGTGCCTCCGAGGCCAGAAAAGGAGTCAAACAAAACCTCTTTTCTAAGCCGAAAGAACTTTCTAGAGAGCGAGAGGAAGAGCTAAGCCAAGTCTCCCAGCCCCTCTCACCAATGTAACATGAGTTGCCTACCTGGGCCTCCCAAACTCACCGACGGGAACAGAAGTGCCCTGGAGAGAGGTCCAGACCGCAACCTGTTGGCCTGGTGACCCCAGAAGGCCACAGCAGGAGAGCCCGCAAGGGATCCTGGCCTGCGTGCACACCACCCCCACCACCAGCCACCACCTTGATTTATTTTAAAAACCAACACGACCCAATTAAATGACGTTTTTGTTTGTTTGTTTGTTTTTTTAAGTAGACACACACTTGGAGGGTGGGAGAGAGAAACAGACAGCCCATCTCCTTTCTTTCTCCAACGTCACCTTGAATCTCAGCCCCTTTGTCTGCTTTCTCCTGCTGCTGCCAGCTGCCTGAACCAGCAGTGAGAATGACCCTGATGAATGAGGGGTGATGCGGCTGCCTCACTCTGTAAGCAGAAGTTGGGCTTCTCTCTGTGAACAGGGCTCGGCCCAGCCCAGACACCAGCAGGCCTTCGCTCCCCCCAGAACCAGGCCTGTTGTCTCTGGTCCCGTGTCCGGACTGTCCTGCTAGAGAGAGATGACCTTTTCATCCAGACACTGGGGCACTTTTTCAGGCAGGAGGGGCAACAGTCCTGGATGTTTATGCCTCTCAGCACAGGCACGTTCTTTTTCATTAAAATTTAATTCAAAAAAAACAAAAAACAAAAAACTGGCTCAGAGGGCATTGGCGTGTCGTCCGTTTAGATTTGAGGGCAGAAGTCTGTCCAGAAGCAGTGCAGAGCGTTAGCCTGGAAAACCAGATGAATGAAGAGACAGCAGTTGGTGGAAAGGGCCTCCTCCTTGGCCTCGCCACGCACGGCAGGGGCGTGATTCCCGGCACAGATTCTGGCCTGCCTGGGCCGCAGCCTCGCTTTGCGTTAGGCCCCACCTTGAACACGACCTTGGGCTCTGAGCACAGGCCTTCCTCCTTCCGTCCTGAGCCTGTGCTAAGTCCTGGGTCCCATCAAGCAGGTGTCATTTCCCTGTTTTACAGCCAAGAACAGCAAGGCTGCCTCGGGCCAAGCGGGGGCCCAGCTCCAGTCGCAGGAAGAGACCACTTAGCACAGATGTAGGAGCGAAGCCCAGGGCCACCTTGCTTCCGAGTCCACGCTCCTTCCCCTGAACTTGGCCACTTGAACAATTTTAAGAGAACCCACTTCGGGGCAGTGGGGACAGGTGGCTTCATGTGCCGCTGCCCAGGAGACCAGGGGGACAGAGTTTCACGTGATACCATCCATGCAGGGCTTCCACCCCAGAGAGCAGATGCTCTTCTCGCAAAGAGAAACCCGAGTCAAATCCTGCCCCCGGACTTAGGCTCGGCGAATCCCACCCTTTCCGCAGGGCGTAACCAAGCTAAACAACTGGAGTTCACACCCTGTCACGTGTGCGTGTCCAGCCTGGCCCGTGCCATGATCACATTGCAGGGGAAATTGCCAGCCTGGCAGTTAGAAAGTATCTCTGGAGCTTCGCTATGGTGAGGGTTGTTGTTGTTTTATTTTTTTAATTAAAAAAATAATAATAGCACTGTCCTAGGAGAGATGATTATAATGATAGCTCTAGAGGTTACAAAGGAGCCGTCACACCAGAGAAGCTGGGAAAATGTAGGCTACAGCTGAAGCCCAATCACTGTGATTCCAGGAAGCCCTAAGGTCTTTGATGGCCAATCCAAAATAAAAGGATGCTTCTAATAATTCCAGTTTTGTGTTTTGCTCTATGGTTTGCAGCACAAAGCAATGCACAGGGACCCACCCCCAAAATCCAGAGACCTTCCTCCCACCCCCTTCCCAGCACAGGTTTTTATTTTTCCCAAACTGGAGATTGGCAGGAAGCCACACCTTCGAGCTGAATACAGAGCTAACAGTGAGGAAAGGCCGGCTTAGGTTCTCAGCTCGCCCCCGTCCCCTGCTGTGACCGTCCTTCCAGAGCGCCAGTTTATACTGTTCTGCAAAGAGTAACTGATCAGCGACTGTGCTGTGCAGTTACTTAAAGTGACGTCCACTAAGGATTTCTAATAACACCCCGTAAGGTGAAGTGGATGAAGCAAGATAGGAGATCAGGCTTGTGCGTGTTCTGCAGAAAATGTACCCAGCTCTGAAAAGTCATCGGCGGTGAAGTCATGCGTGTGATTAGTTTTCTGTTTGATACATATTTTCCTAATTTTCTACATCGAGTGAACAGACATTTCGAGTTGCATCGTGGTGTGTAGTTTCTTCAGTGAAATTTAACAGAAACTGGGCAACTCTCTCCTAGTCTTTTTCTCCCATATGGGGCCTTTTTCTGATGATTGACTTTCGTGGTCCATTTACGGTCCTTTTATTTAATTCTTGCTGTGGCCGCTGGTTGCTTGGTAACAATCATTGTTACTGATTGCCTTTTCCTCATCGGTGCTCTGTGGCAGTGCTGCATTGCGCAGCAAATCGGTGTGAAATGATTTCAAACCAGGGCAATGAAGGGAACTATCTGACCTCAATTATCACACTCTCCACCTTAGGAGACGTGGCTACCCTGCCAACTTCTCAAAACGTTACATTTAATAAATGTACTAGAAAGAACTATGGCTTAAAGACCCGTGGTTCCTGGTCCCACGCCCAGCTGTGAAAAATCTCTCCCTGAGATGCTGCTGGTCTCCAGGATGCTGTCCCCTCTCCTGCTGCAGCAAATGTGTTCACGGTGCCTACCTAGCAGCCCCCTCCCCAGTATTCTCTATTTCCTTCCACGAGAACCCAGGTTTTTGTCCTGAAACCATCTTTCTATCCACTTCAGGAGAGCCAGGGCCCGGCTCCTAAGTGAGACTCACAGCTGGGCCAAGAAGAGCGCGCTGGTCACAGAGCCCTCACTGGGAAGTGGTTTAGACAGAAGCGTGTGCAGTCTTTTTGGGCCAGTAAGACACGAGGCGGGGTGGGCTGGGTAGAGAGGTCCTGAGAGACGAGTGCTCCTAGGAAGGAGATTCGGGAAACAAAAATGGTCTCCACACCCTGGCTTGGGAAGATGGGGCGTCTGGGGGCCTCATGTAGACCTGCAGCCACCTCAAAATCAGGAGAGTCGATCTGTCAAGGACGAAGGAGGCCAGTGCTGGGAGAACCTGAGCCCTGGTGGCATCAGAGTCCACCAGTTACCCCAGGGCCGCCCTTTCTCCTGAGTTCTCGTCGGTAAGGTCGGAACCCTCCTCCATGCTGGAGCCGTGTTTTCTATTATTTGCAGTCAGAACCTCCTGTCTGAGTGGGCGCTGACACTGAACGTTTGCCTGACGGGCACCCCCTGCTCCCCGCTCATGGGGTAGCCCAGGCCTCCTAGACCATCCCCAGCACTCACCGTCCCGCCTTCGATCCTGGGGCAGAGACCACGAGTGTCCTGCTTCACTGTCCCGAGTGCCCCTGTTTCAGATGATCAGTTACACATTTGTTGTTATAAACTGAGTTGTGTCCCTGAGAAATCCACCTGCTGAAACCCTACCCCTTGTAACTGGAAGTGGGACCTTCTTTGGAAATCGAGTCAGGATAGATGTGAGAGTGTTAGTCCCTCAGTCATGTTTGACTCTTTGCAACTCCATGGATTGTAGCCTGCCAGCCTCCTCTGTCCTTGGAATTCTCCGGGCCAGAATCCTGGAGTGGGTTGCCATTTCCTTTTCCAGAGGATCTTCCCGACCCAGGGATCGAACCTAGGTCTCCTGCATTGCAGGCAGAATCTTTACTATCAGAGCCACCAGGGAAGCCCCATATCGGGGCAGAGTCGGGTGGGACTCAAGTCCAGTGTGATCAGTGTCCTTATAAAGGGGAAGTTGGAGACAGACAGGCCACAGGGAGAGTCCCGTGGGAAGACTGGAGATATGCTGCCATGAGCCAAGGATTGACCTACCAGGAAGGGAGCGGGGCGGGGTTGGGACAGACAGACCCTCCCCGGAGCCTTCAGGGGAGCACGGCCCTGCTGACTCCTTGATCTCAGACCCCAGGGTGCACAGGAATAGATTTCTGTTGAAGTTGCTACGTTGGTGGTACTTTGTGACAGCGGCCCTAACAAGCCCACGCGGATCCCACTGCAGGAGTGTCTGAGGGGGAAGGGGCCACTTCTGGTCTCAGGTGACTGGCAGCGGTGGCCCTATAGAGGCCGTGGAGGAAGGGTGGAGTGTCAGCAGGCGGGAACACTGCATGGGGAGAGGGCCCCAAAGATGCAGAGAAACACTGAGCTAAAAGCACATTCACAGGCGACCCCCGTTGCCTCATCTGACTGCAGTGAGATCCGGGCAAAGGATCTGCCCAGCTCAAGGGCGTCAGGCTCCTCCGAGAGGGAGGATCCTTCCACCCCAGGTGGCCACAGAAGAAGTGGTCTGGCATCTCGTACACTGAGGTGCCCACTCCAGTGCCCGCAGATACACCAGTGAAACGACAGAGCACTCAGACACAGACCCGTGTGCATTGATGTCGTTCAGTCGCTAAGTCATGTCCAGCTCTTTGCGACCCCATGGACTGCAGCACGCCAGGTTCCTCTGTCCTCCACCATCTCCCAGAGTTTGCTCAGATCCGTGTCCAGTGATAGCCGATGCCATCCGACCATCTCGTCCTCTGCCATCCCTTCTCCCGCCCTCAGTCTTTCCCAGCTTCAGGGTCTTTTCCAGTGAGGCAGCTCTTTGCATCTGGTGCCCAAAGGATTGGAGCTTCCGCTTCAGTGTCAGGCCTTCCTTCCAGTGGGTGTTCGGGTGGGTTTCCTTTGGGATGGACTGGAACACGTAACCAATGGCATTGGTGGCAGTACAGAGACATGGTTTTCAACCAGTGGTGCTAAGGAAGTTAGGTATTCACGTGGGAAAGAAAGAAACGGAACCCCTACCTCCCGTTACACACAACAGTCAGCTCTAGATGGAGTTAAGGATTAAATGTAAAAGGCAAAGCTACAGAGTTTGAAAAAGACATTTGGGAGACCATCTTCATGACTTCGGGACAGGGAATGATTTCATAACAAGTTATTGAACAGAGACTTATCAATACATTTTTAGAGAGTGTCTCAATTAACATCTGGCTCCCCTGGTGACTCAGCAGTAAAGAATCCGCCTGCCAGTGCAGGAGACGTGGCTTCAATCCCTGGGTCAGGAGGAGCCCCTGGAGCAGGAAATGGCAACCCACTCCAGTGTTCTTGCCTGAGGAATCCCATGGACAGAGGAGCCTGGTGGGCTACAGTCCATGGGATCGAAAGGAGTTGGACACGACTGAGCAACCAACACACACACATCACCACCATGCAAAGTTGTTAGAGCTTAAAATTGATCAAGGGTTCAGAATACAGCTTACAATTATCGCTATCATCCACATTGCTTCATTAAGTTTTTGTCCCAACCTTGCGTATATTATAAATGTAAATTTTTCAAAAATGACACATTGCTAAATTCTGAGCGAGGGAGAATTTTTCAGTGAAACGTATGCAGATATTTTTTCCTGATTGTCCAAGCAAAATATATACTAATATGATAGTTCTTCTGAATATGGTTCTGATTCAGATGTGAATATTAGATGAACAGAAAGACAAAAACCTTAGTGATTGATTCTGATATGAAAAGTGAAAATGAAACTCACGGTGCTGGAGAATGCCCCACTGCTTTTACAGAAGAGTGGATTGAAGACATTTCAGTAAAATTAGAGGACTTCACGGTGTCAGGTGTAAGTACTGAATGTAATAGCCCCCAAAGGGTTAGTGAAATAACAGAATTAATTTGGGGCCAGCCAAAATAAAGTTCACCAGCCACATGTGTTAGTTTCTGCAAAAATGCCCTCGTCACTAATGAGTTATCTCATTAAAAGCATTTATCATAAATAAAAGCAACGATAAATTAAAATGAAGAAGTTGTTCATCAAAGGATGATTGCAAAGAGAAAGTGGAGGTGAGAAGGCCAGTCTCAGAGCAGTGGAAGATACCTGGACCAAATATAACCAAGAAAAACCAGTTTTCAAAATATTTAAAGAACTTCACACTGATAAGGAAAAACAGACAACCCAACAGAAAAAAAAAAAAAAAAACAGGCAAAAGACTGAAGCTGGCACATCACCAAAAGGTCAAATCCAGAGGACCACAAACTCGTGAGAAAGGCGTCCCCCTCGCTGGGAGTTATCTGAGTGCCCGTTAAAATCCTGAGACATCTTTTTACCTTCCAGCCTCGCAAAGCCCTTAAAGTCTGTGGTGGCAACGACACTGAGCCCCGGGGGTCTAAGACAGCACAGATGCCAGCACAGATGGGTCCAGTGACAGGAAAACTGTGACAGCCTCTTGAAACCTTGACCTTTGCACGTGCAGTGACTCACAGACCTATTCTGGAGGTGCAACCTCGAGAAGCGGCTCTCAGACTTGAGCAGACATCAGAATCCCCAGGGGGCGTCAGGGCCCCACCTCCAGAGTCTGAGTCAGTGGGTGTGGGATGGGACCCCAGAGCCTGCATCGCTAACAGGTTCCCTCCCAGGAAACGCTAACACTGCTGCCACGGGGACCACACTTTGAGAACCGCCTGGAGAAATGTGTGCTTGGTGCCGCAGGACACGCGTGTAGGAGCTGCCCTGAGAGTCGTCGCTAAGACTGTCCACCGGCAGCTGCGTGAATAAAGGGTGCAGTGAGTGAAAGTCGTTCAGTCGTGCCCAACTCTTTGTGACCCCTACAGACTGTAGCCCCCAGGCTTCTCTGTCCATGAGATTTCCCAGGTGAGAATACTGGAATGGGTTGCCATTTCCTCCTCCAGAGGATCTTCCCAACCCAGGGATCGAACCCGTGTCTCTTAAGTCTCCTGCATTGGCAGGAACCTGCATTGGTAAGGTTCTTTACCACGGAACCACCCATGTGCAGTACAGTTCAAATCACAAAATGTTGAAAAGTAAAAAAAAATCAAGTCCTGTTACTCAGGGTGGCATGGGTATGTGATAAAGCTATGGAAAAGCAAGAAAACTGCATCGAAGTCGGTGCCATGGTTTCCTCCGGGGGAAAGAGAAAGTGATGTGACCAGGGGAAGGGTGCCAGTTATTCAGTCATCAGCCCGGACCCGGCTTTGTGGGCCTGGAACCTGCGTTCCCGCTTCTGTCCAGACGGCTGCCCCCCGGCAGGATCATCCAGTAGGTGGCGCTAGACCAGGGCGGAAAGAGGATGGGAAGAAGGGGCTCGTCTGCACCCCGCTTGGGGTCTACACCTGCTCCTTAGTCCCATAAACTGTGGCAGCAGCGCCTCCCTGCCACCACATCCTCGGTTCATTCGGGCAGCAGCAGCTTCTCGTCTGCCACTCTTCTGACGCCCACAGAGACAACTCATACGGCCCCTGGGGACCCCCGGCACAGCCAGCCCCCTTGCCCCCAGCCCACCACCAAATGATCCATCTCATTCAGTCACGGCCTCCAAGAGCTGGGGCTCCCTCTGGACCCTTTCAGGTTACACCGAGAAAACCGCTTTGTGCCTGGTTCACGGTCCTTCCCATCAAGTTCTTCCTGTTAACGTAACTCAGCGGCTCTTGTCTTCATGCATGTCGGCTCGTCATCCCCTCCAGGATGGAGGCTGCGTGCTGTGCAGTGAGGGGCCACAGGCGGACGGGAGCTGCATCTCCCCTTTCTCTGAGCCGTCTTCGGGGCTGGCCAGCCATCCAGATCGTGCAGGGCTGAGAAGTCAGTCACCCGGGGCGCAGGGTGTCGGGCCTGAGATTGAGAAAGTGTCAGCAGTGAGCTGGTCATCCTGTGACTTCACCCAACTCGTTAACCTGAGTTACGTCTTACGACTGCACTTGGCTCCAAGAAAGGATGGGAAATGCAGGTTTAGCTGGGCTCATCATTACCATCTAGGAAAAAGCAGAGTTGTGTTACTTAGGGAGAAGGACAGAATGGACTAAGGGAGGCTGCCGGTGGTTCTGCCCTTTTAACTCCAGACTGAGCACCACGCCCCCGAGGGCACTGTCTGAGACACAGCTGTGCCAGAGTGGTGGCCTGAAGCCGGGTCCTCTGGCTGTGGCCTCCCTTAGGACGCGATGCCTCTTCCGCTTCCTTTCTGGCAGCTTAGAAGGGAGGATCGTGCCTGTCCTTCTGGCTCTTTCAACCCTGAGTCCGAAGGGCTGGCAGTACTTCTTGCCACCACATCACACGTGGTGTTTTACGTAAGTTCTATTTTCCTTTCTGCATTCACAGTCACTCTATCTGAACAGGACTCCGGGTTTTCAGTTCTTCCTTTTGAGAGGGGTTTAGGAATCTTGGTCTTGTCTTTCTTTTAATCTTGTATTTACTTGGTGCTCTTCTCAGACATTAATTATCATTGCATCCTGGTTTATTCTGTATATCCTTCAGTACCTGCATTTACTGGGCTTCCCTGGTGGCTCAGTGGTAAAGAATCCGCCTGCCAGTGCAGGAGATGAGGGTTCAATCCCTGGGTCGGCAAGATCCCCTGGAGAAAGAAAAGTGAAAGTGAAAGTCGCTCAGTCGAGTCTGACTCTTTGTGACCCCATGGACTATACAGTTCATGGAATTCTCCAGGCCAGAGTACTGGAGCAGGTAGCTGTTCCCTTCTCCAGGGGATCTTCCCAACCCAGGGATCAATCCCAGGTCTCCCATTTTGCAGGCAGATTCTTTACCAGATGAGCCACCAGAGAAGAACACGCCTGGACAAGGGAATGATAACTCACTCCAGTATTCTCGCCTGGGAAATCTGGAGGAGCCCAGTGGAGTCACGGGGTCCCAAAGAGTCAGACCTGGCCGGATGGCTGAGCACGCACGAACCCACACCTGCGTTTCTTGCTCTTAGCTTGGGAGGAAAACCCTTGCCAGGGAGGATTTTCAAAGCCAGTCAGTCACTGCTGACTCACTTGAATTTCAACAGCCCGCTGCTTGTTCTTTATGACAACAATAAACATACAAAGAGGGAGGCAGTATCGTGTCTTGAAGATTTAATCTCTGATTAACTGAAACTTCGCAAGGCTCTTAGCCCACTTGGTCTTCCCCCTGATGCCTGAGTCGGTTCAGCCCAGCAGGGGCAGGGTGATGGTTAGGACTCGGCCGGCCGGGGGCTGTGTGCCCTGCACGATCCCCGTGTGTTCGCCCCACGCCGCTGTCGAAGGTGGCGAGTCCGCACGGTCCCTGCCAAGCGGGAGGCTGGTCTCCTCTGCTCTCCATCGGCCCAGCGTGTTCAGTGCAGCCACGCTCCTTGCCCACGGCCGAGAGCCAGGCTGGAAGACAGGGCTTCTCAAATTCCCTTTTTTTCTCTCCGATACAGACTTCCCTCTAGATGTGGGAAGCTCCATTTTTCCTTTTCTCTGGCTTTAAAACAGGAATTAGGGGCTTCCTTGCCGGCTCCATGGTAAGGATTCCGCCTGCCAACGCAGGGGATGTGAGTTCAACCCCTGGTCGGGAAACCAGGATCCCACCTACCCTGGGGAAACTAAACCTGCCAGCTGCAACTAGAGAGAAGCCTGCGTGCTGCAGTGAAGCCCCCACACGCCGGAACTCAGGCCCGATGCAGCCGAACGAGTAAATGAATATTAAGAAGTCGCCCCCGTCCAGTGCCCTTTGACACCACGGAGCCATCCAAGGTGCGCCTTGTGCAGTGAAAGGTGCTGAGGGGTCCCTGACATACAGATGACCCTTGGAAGGAAACAGAATCCGAAGGACGGGCGTTTAAGCCAGGTTTGCAACAAGCCAGGACCAGAGCCAGGCCTCTCCTTGGCTGGGAGGGCTCCTTGGGGGCCTCCGAGGTCAGCTGGGAACCTGGCCTGCGGGGAGAAGGGGGTCCAGGCGTGGGAAGCTGGCCGGGCAGTCGCCCTCCTCAGGAAGGTGCCACTGCCTCATCCTCCGGTCCTTGTCCCCGCACTTCCCAGACACCAGCCCACTTGTCACTCGAGGGCAAGAGTGTGGGCACGGAAGAAGGTGCCCATGAGCTGCATGAAAAGGTTGCTCGCCAACTTGACTTCAAAACAGACTCTCAGAGACAGGGGAGGAATGAATGAGGACCTCGGGATTAGCAGATACACACTACTGTCTATAAAACAGATAAACAGCCAGGATCAGCTACATTCAATGAGTACGATAGTCTAGTAAGGCGCAACAGTGAATCCCTGTGCTCCGGGACTGAGACTAACACACTGCACCAGAATCCTGGCGTGGGCAGCCTTTCCCTTCTCCAGGGGATCTTCCCGACCCAGGGATCGAACCCAGGTCTCCTGTATTGCAGGCAGATTCTTTACCATCTGAGCCCCAAGGGAACCCCAAGAATCCTGGAGTGGGCAGCCTTTCCCTTCTTGGGAAGGGGATCTTCCCAACCCAGGGATCAAAACCAGGTCTCCCGCATTGTGGGCAGATTCTTTACCATCTGAGCCCCAAGGGAACCCCAAGAATCCTGGCGTGGGTAGCCTATCCCTTCTCCAGGGGATCTTCCTGACCCAGGAATTGAACTGGGGTCTCTTCCATTGCAGGCAGATTCTTTACCAACTGAGCTACCAGGGAAGCCCTAACTAGGGAAGCCCATTGTAAATCAACTCTACGTCAATTAAAAACAAAACAAAACGGGATGACTTGACAGTGGGGTTTTTTGTTATTTCTGTTTTGTTTGCATACTTTTGGTCTTTGGGGGGAGTTTTGGTACAGACCTGAAGGGTAACTGATGTTCTAAGTACTTTGTTAGAAATTCTCTTTACTACAGAGTTTCTTTCTCTTCCCAGCTACACAACATTGAAATTGGATGATAAACACTCACGTGAGGACCTGAATGTTGTTGAAAGTTGCCTTTTTTGACCTAGGATTGAAAGTCTGACTTTTCATATTATCTCATCAGATCCCAAACAACCTTACTTACCACCTTTAAAAAAAGATATTTATGTATTTTTTTAAAATTTATCTGGCTGAGCCGGGGCGTAGTTGTGGGACACAGGATCTCCAATTTTCCTTCCGCCTACTGCCTTTTTTTTTTTAATCACTGACGTTCCCCAAAAAAGACTGCCGTGTACTGTCCAGGTCACCAGTGGGGGTGCCGCTCCAGGAATTCCTACCACGTCCCCAGTAAGGAAGAGGGGATAATGTGGAAATTCTCTTCCGTCTCTGGCAGGAAAAGGCCAGTTTCCTGGGAGGAATCAGTTTGTTTTTATCTTCTGAACAGTGACTCTTGTAACCGAACCTGTTTCCTTCTTTGCTGGCGCTGTTCGGAAGCTCAGAATTAAAACCAGCATTTATCTTTACCAACTGTCTCAGACTTTAAGGTTTCTACTTTGTGTGCTGACTCTATCTGTGGCTTAATCTTGTTCGTTTCCATCACTGTTTCCCTGTTTTCCAGTTTCTCCACTTTTTTTTTTTTTTTTTTAGTTCAGATGAATGTAGACTCCATGAGATGCAGTCAGTAAAAGTGGGAAACAGAGTCTGGGAAACTTTAATGAACAAATGACCCAGTTTTTAAAAATAAATTGCAAAGGGGGGAAAAGGAGGTGGAGGGGAAACAGAGATTAAGAGATTCCTCACTCGCCGCTGCTGCTGCTGCTGCTAAGTCGCTTCAGTCATGCCCGACTCTGTGCAACCCCATAGATGGCAGCCCACCAGGCTCCCCCGTCCCTGGGATTCTCCAGGCAAGAACACTGGAGTGGGTTACCATTTCCTTCTCCAATGCATGAAAGTGAAAAGTGAAAGGGAAGTCACTCAGTCGTGCCCGACTCTTAGCGACACCATGGACTGCAGCCTACCAGGCTCCTCTGCCCATGGGATTTTCCAGGCGAGAGTACTCGTTGCTGGGAACATCCAATTCAGCAGTCACTTGGGAAAATGGTCTGTTAATTTCTCTAAATATACATTCAGCGTGTGACCCAGCAGTTCCATCCCTAGGAGAGAAATGCAAGCACATGCCAACAAGTTGTGCATGAATGTTTATGACAGAAGCATTCATAAAACCCAACCTGGAGACACCCCGTGTGTCTGTCACATAGGAACTGATTATTTTCACAGTGGTATATTCACTCAGTGGGCTTCCCAGGTGGCTCAGTAGTGGTAAAGGATCCATCTGACAATGCAGGAGACGGAAGAGACTCGGGTTCGATCCCTAGGTCGGGAAGATCCCCTAGAGGAGGAAATGGCAACCCACTGCGGTATTCTTGCCTGGAAAATCAGTCCCATGGACAGAGGAGCCTGGTGGGCTACAGTCCATGGGGTCTCAAAAGAGTCTGACACGACTTAGCAACTAAAACAGCAACAACAATAAATTACTCCTTAGTTGAAGTAAATTGTCCTTCCGTAAGTTTATTTAAAGATGAAAGTAAAAAGAGGCGAGAACACTGGCCGGGAATCGTATGCTGTTAAGCCAGGATTCGGCTTCTTTTGGAGGTGACAGTGTTGTGGTAATTTCTTAATCTTTTGTCTACATTTGTGTTGTTTATTTTGTTTTTGTTTATTTATTGGTGACGCTGGGTCTTAGTCATGGCCCTCAAGATCTTCGCCTTCATTGCTGCCTGCGGGATCCTTTAACTGTGGTGTTCAAACGCTTAGTTACAGCACATGGCCTCTGGTTCCCTGACCAGGGCCCCCTGTGTTGTGAGCGTGGAATCTTAGCTTACTGGACCAGCAGGGAAGTCCTGTAGTGATATTTTTGAAACCAACTCTTATCTTCTGGGGATACACACTGAATTATAGGAAATGATATAATGCCTAAGACTGGCTTCAAAATAGTAGAGGATTTGGGCGGCTTGTGGATGAAGTGGATGAAACGAGGCTGAGTGCACACAGATCGGGCTGGAGCTGGGTTTGGGGCACATGGAGGTTTGCTTTATTATTCTGTCCTCTTTTGTCTGTGTGTTCAACGTTCCGGTAAGTGAAAGTTTTAAAAGAGGGGCTTAAGAGTCCTTGAGAACAGGCCGGAGCCAGCGAGCCCCTGACGACATCCGCCTGGAATGAGGAGGTGGACCAGCTATTGTTTGTCTGCCCGGCGGCCCCGCCCCCTGCACTAACAGGAACCAGACCCGCTCCCCGGATGGGCCAGCCCCGCAGGGTGGGCTGCGTGCCTGACTTCCAGGCGCGGCCCCGCCTGGCGCCTGCCCGCCTTGGGCCCAGGCCTGGGCACAGACCCTGCACTAAGCCCTTCAGTGGCTTTCTCCTGGGGATTCCAGCCTCCTTCGGAATGATGCAAGAACCGGAAAAGTTTGGAACCGGTTAATCCCTGTGCAGGCAATCCTGGGAGACCAGCCTGGGGGTTTTTGCAGCTAACTCCCCAGGGCCCCTCTGCCTCCAGCCCTTTCTGAAACCCAGATCTCGGCTCTCTGCAGTTCTGTGATCACCCTAGCACTGTGCCAGTACATACCCTTTTTGTTGAAGTTGGCCAGAGGGGATTTCCATGGCTGAAAACCAAAGCGCCGAACGAAGGAAACAGCAAGCTCACCAGATCATTGGTGTGCCCTTTTCAACCTCTCTGTACCCCTCAGCTGACCCTTTGAACGTGAAAACTCCCACACAGTGGTCTGATAAACAAAGAGGAGGGAATGTACTTGATACAGAGACACCAGGTTGATAGCAACACGCCCCTGCTCCACTAACACACAAACCCAGAAGTGAAGTGAAGTGAAAGTCGCTCAGTCGTGTCCGACTCTTTGTGACCGCATGGACTAAACAGTCCATGGACTTCTCCAGGCCAGAATACTGGAGTGGGCAGCCTTTCCCTTCTCCAGAGGATCTTCCCAACCCAGGGATCGAACCCAGGTCTCCTGCGTTACAGGCGGATTCTTTACCAGCTGAGCCACAAACCCAGAGCATTGTCATAATTAAGACAGAAGCATCTATTGGGACAAAAAAGGTTACACTGGTCTCTAACAGCCCCATCTCACAGGAATATAATATGAGCCACAAATGTGAATTTTAAAAATTAAAATTTTTAACTTTCTAGTGATTGCATTTGGGGCTGCTAAGAGTCGGACACGACTGAGCGACTTCACTTTCACTTTCATGCATTGGAGAAGGAAATGGCAACCCACTCCAGAGTTCTTGCCTGGAGAATCCCAGGGACGGAGGAGCCTGGTGGGCTGCTGTCTATGGGGTCGCACAGAGTCGGACACGACTGACGTGACTTAGCAGCAGCAGCAGCAGTAATTGCATTAAAATGGCAAAAAGAAATAAGTGAAATTAATTTGGGTAGTGCATTTTATTTAGCCCAATGTATCCAACATATTACCATCTCAAAGTATAGCCAATATAAGTATGTGAAATACTAATAATACCATTTTGGTTCTTTTTTTTTTTTTCTATAATCAGTATAGTTTTGTGTATGTGCTCAGTCACAAAGTCTGACTCTTTGCAACCCCATGGACTGTAGCCTCCTGCCAGGCTGCTCTCTCCATGAGATTTCCCAGGCAAGAATACCAGAGTGGGTTGCCATTTCCTTCTCCAGGGGATCTTCCTGACCCAGGGATTGAACCTGCGTCTCCTGCTTGGCTGGCAGAATCCTTACCACTGAGCCAAAAGAAAAGCCCTAATATAGATTTACAAAACACTAACACTTTGCTTAAAGAAAAAAAAAACTAGGCCTTTGAAATCAGGTGTAGTGTGTTTTACACAGACGGCATGTCCCGCTTTGGCTGCGTTATGTGTTCGGTGCTCAAAAGCTGTAAATTATAAAGGGGCTGTACATCATCCTTGGGGGTTTCTGCGTATGTTCTGGGTCGAGCATCCTTAAAACGACCAGCTCTGTTCTCACGATGGTACCAGAGGCTCCACTGAGGGCTCAGCCCCCGTGGCTCAGCAGTCCCAGGCGGGTTCTGTCTGAGGTGGGGACATTCCCCCAGGATGATACCACCGACTGGGCTGCTGGGAGGGCCGACTCTAGGCGGCAGCTTTAAAGATCTGATGTGACCTGTCCACCAAGTACAGAGGGGGCTTGCAGGGCCCAGCGGACATCTCTCCAGAAGAGCAGACCCCTGAGCTGTTGAGCGAGTTGAGCCGTTCCTGGTGGAGACACCACGAAAACCCTCGAAGAGAGAAGAGACAGAGCTGCTCGGTGACCACTTGGAATGACTCCCGTGTCCAGTCCTGCATGCATGGAGCTTACGCTGGTCTATGACACATTGGACTGAATAGTCAAAGCTACTGTTTTTCCAGCAGCAGCCATGTACGGATGTGAGAGTTGAACCGTGAAGAACGCTTAGCGTCGAAGAACTGATGCTTTCAAATTGTGGTGCTGGAGAAGACTCTTGAGAGTCCCCTGGCCAATCCTAAAGGAAATCAGTCCTGAATATTCATTGGAAGGACTGATGCTGAAGCTGAAGCTCCAATACTTTGGCCACTTGATGCAAAGAATTGACTCATTGGAACAGACCCTGCTGCTGGGAAAGATTGAAGGCAGGAGGAGAAGGGGACGACAGAGGATGAGATGGTTGGATGGCATCACCGACTCAGTGGACATGAGTTTGAGCAAGTTCCAGGAGTTGGTGATGACAGGCAGGCCTGGCTGCTGCAGTCCACGGGGTCGCAAATAATCAGACGTGACTGAACAACTGAACAGCAGCAGCAACAATGTGACACGTTACTCCTGACCACGGAAGAAAAACGCTTGACGAGCTGAAGAATGAACTCTTCTTAGAGACATCAGAGAAGTGAGGCCACAGGCAAACCGCCACCCCAGGTTGGAGGGACGGACGGAAGAAGGTGCCGATCACAGCACAGTAGAGCAGAGGCCAGAGAACAGGAAAGGCAGCGGCCCAGGGCCGGGCTGGCAGGCCGCACACTCCTGGGGGCCTGTCCTGGGGGCCCCGACATGACCAGGAGTTTTACCACTGAAGCTCTGTCGGCTTTTCACAGTAAAGACCCCGAGCTTCCTTCGTTCCCAGGAGAACAGTAATTGTGTTCTTCCTATTCTCTGCAAGGCCTGCCAGCTGAGCAGGTTCTGGGGGCTTCTGCGGAGCTGGCCCTTGGGCTAAGAGCCTTGCTTTCCCGGCTTCTAAGTCTGTTCTTACAAAACACTCTGCATTTCTTGAGGTCGCAGGAGCGACTCTCTCGGGGTCCCCCCAACAGCCCTCAGCCCATTTCACAGCAGAGGAAACTGAGGTCCAGAGGCCAAATAACTTATCTGGGGGCACAGAGCTGGCTAATAGTGGGGCTGGCTCGTCCTTCCCCTGGCACCGTCATGCTGCTTTGTCTTAATTTTTTAATATCTATTTTTATAATAAAGATATTATAAAAATTAAGAAATTAAAAGTTAAATAAAAATTAATTTTAATTAAATTTTAAATTAAGAAATTTAAAAAAAAATTTTTCAAGTTTATTTATCTGTTTTTTGGGGGGGCTTCCCTTGTGGCTCAGCTGGTAAAAAATCCACCTGCAATGCAGGAGACCTGGGTTTGATCCCTGGGTTGGGAAGATCCCCTGGAGGAGGGAATGGCTACGCACTCCAGTATTCTGGTGTGGAGAATTCCATGGGCTGTTTAGTCCACGCGGTCACATGGAGTCGGACAGGACTGCGAGACTTTCGCTTTCACTCTATTTCATTTGGCTGCACCAAGGCTTCGTTACAGCAGCATGTGGGGTCTTTACTTGCAGCACGTGGGATCTAGTTCCCTGACCAGGAACGGAGCCGGGGCCCCTGCGTTGGGAGCTCGGAGTCGTAGCCACTGCACCAACAGCGAAGTCCCAGGCCACCTTGTCTCAACGTGGCAAATCCTCCAGGCTCCAGTGAGCTTCCAGAAAACACAGCCCCACTACGTCTCACGAGGGACCCTAAGCCGAAAGCACCCCGCCAGGTCACCCCTAAATCCCTGCCCCATGGACACGGTGAGATGGCACACGTTGACGGTTTTAGCCGCTACGTTTTGGAGCCGTTCGATATTACACAGCAGTGGATGAGTTTTTTTTCCCCGAGTGCCAACACCCATGTGCTCTGTCGAGAGTAGTTTTCACCCCAGCTTTGTTTGGACAGCTTTCCTCCAGGGTTGAAGTCGGACCTATCTTTTCCTGAATTGGTGCTCCAGAAACGTGGATGGACAGGTGCTAAACTACAGGGTGGCCAGAGGAGGCTGTAAAAGAAAATCAAGCCAGGCTGCTGTAAGTGAGCTGAGGACACAGAGGCCCTCTCTCTGGTTTGGGGGCCTCAAGCAGGTGAGGAAGTGTTTCGTGGAGGATTGTCCTGGCTGCCTCTGTCCTTTGGCGTGATACAAAGCTGCAGTCCCTCTCTCGGCGGTGGTCAGAGGCCCATCACCGTGGGATGTTCACCACCACCCCAGGGACTCGGTGAACAGACAGGAAGCAGCACGGGGGATGCGGGGAGGGTCCGAGAAGGAAGTGGCACTGAGCAGACAGGAAGAGGAAGGGGCGCGGAGAGCACAGAGCGTGGTCTGGCTTCCCCGGCCATTCGGCAGATGCCGCAGCGAGCCCCAGGCCCCAGAGGCTGTGAGTGTGGACTGGACGCTATCAGACTCCGAGGCGCCTAAGCCCCACTCGCCTGCCTGGAGACTCAGCCAGGACTGAGGGGGACCCTGTCTTCTGATGGGGCCTCCCTGCCGCTGCCTTGCCCTTAGCCCCCCCGGAACAGCAGTCCTTGAGTCCCTTTAGCAAGAGGGTGAGCCCACCGGTGCTCCCCGGGGTGGGGGTGGGGGTGGGGTCTCATTGTCCGGCTGCTCTGTGTGCGCAGCGTTGCTGTGATTGCCTGACTCCGGAGGAGGACGGCAGGAGAGGGCAGAGGCAGTCCAGCGACAGCCCCACCCCCAGAGCAGCAAGGTCCAGGACTTACTTTGTGTGTCTGCACGGATCACACAGAAGCCGTTAGCCACGTGGGTCTCCAGAGCCAGCACGTAAATGTGGCTCAGGCCGCCTGTCACAGCGAAGGGCTTCATTCCATTTCATCTTCATTAGGGGATAAGTGTAGATGGCCAGATGTGAGTGGTGGCTTCTGAGTTGGACACTATTGCCCTTAACAGACCCTTGTTTTGGGTCTATAATGATACCGTCTCTTTAGATGTGTGTGTGTGTGTGTGTGTGTGTGTGTATATTTTAAAATATTTTTTTATTTGGCTGCATCAGGCCTTAGTTGAGAGTTACTCAGGATCTTACCTTGGAACGTGAGGACTCCCTAGTTGTGGTGAGCAGGTTTAGCTGCTCCATAGCATATGGGATCTTCGTTCCCTGGCTAGGGATTGAACCCATGCCCCCTGCATTGCAAGGCAAGATTTTTTACCACTAGACTAGCTCAGCTGGTGAAGAATCTGCCTGCAATGCAGGAGGCCCCTGTTCCATTCTCGGGTCAGGAAGATCCCCAGAGAAGGGACAGGCTACCCACTCCAGTCTTGTGGCTCAGCTGGTAAAGAATCCACCTGCAGTGCGAGAGACCTGGGTTGGATCCCTGGGTTGGGAAGATCCCTCGGAGAAGGGAAAGGCCCCACTCCAGTATTCTGGCCTGGAGAAGTCCATGGACTGTATGGTCCATGGGGTTGCAAAGAGTCAGACACAACTGAGCGACTGTCACTCCCTAGAGCACCAGGGTGGTCCCTGGATACATATTTTTTCAGTGTTTGTTTATTTGGCTATGCCGGCTCTTGGTTGCCGCACGCAAGACCTTCGCTGCGTCACTCAGAATCTTCCGCTGCAGCGTTCCAGCTCTCTAGTTGCAGCCCGCTGACTTAGTTGCTCTGTGGCTTGTGGCATCTTCATTCCCTGACCAAGGATCAAACTCGAGTCCCCCGCAGTGTAAAGCAGATTCTTAACCACTGGACCACCAGGGAAGTCCTGATATTTCCATTTTTTAATTAAGGTAGATGTACCTGTAGAGTAAGATTCACTCTCTATTTTCGTGCACCGTTGTGCTTTTGACAAGCACGTGGAGTCACATAATTGCCACCACAATCAGCACCGCTCCCCCCGCCGAGATTCCCACATGTCGTTTTGCGGTCAGCCTCTCCCCAGACCTCCAGCCCCTGGAACCACTCATCTGTTTCTGTCTCCACAGTTTTGCTTTTGTTCCCAGAATGTCCTCCAGTGAAAGCATATGCTCTGCACTCGGCGTCCTCCGCGGTGTCCTGTTATGCAAACCCTGCTCCTTTCCTAGTACTGCATCCACTGTGTTCCATCATATGTTACCCCTTCCCCAGGTGGGGTGCATTGGGGTTGTTGGGTTGTTGAAGTTTGGGGTGTCAGGAAAAAGCCACTGTAGACCATCATGAACAATTTTTGTGCCCACCCAAGTTTGCACTTCACTTGGATAAATACCTAGTCATGGGATTGCAGGCCATTTGGTAAATCAGTCGAACTAGATAAGAAAGTGCCAGACTTTTCCACAGTGGCAGTACTATCTTGAATTCTCCAAGCCCTGTGGAAGAATGCTAGAAGTTCTCATCCATTTTAATGTTTAATAGGTGAACTTAAAACGGATGAGATTAAAACCAGTGTGGTTTTTTAACCAGTGTGGTTTTAATCTGCTCCCTAACAATGAATGGTGCTGAGCATCCTCTCCTGGGCTTGTCACACTTGTATCTTTAGTGAAAGATCTGTTCACATGTTTTTAGATTTACTTTTTATTGATTATCTTTGGCTGCACTGAGTCTTCAGTGTTGCGTGCAGGCTTTCTCTAGTTGCAGAAGCAGGGGCTACTCTCTAGGTGCAGTTCACGGGCTTCTCACTGCAGAGGCTTCTCCTGTGGCTCACAGGCTCACAGCATGTGGAATCTTCCCAGAGCAGGGACTGAACTCATGTCCCCCTGGGTTGATAGGAGGATTCTTAACCATTGGACCAGCAGGGAAGTCCATGGTTTTCATTTTAATGGGTTGTTTCTGCAGACACTCAGTCGCCTCTTTTTAACTGGGCCTTCACCGTCACCCCCAAAACAGTGTATGTTTCTTGTCGATGGTTTAGTGTCTTGGTGTTAATTCTGTCCTGTTTTGTTCCTGTGACCAGGCTCAGGGCCTTGCGCCCATGGCTTGCACTGAGAGCCTGGGTGTCGCGGGCTCAGTGGCTGTCCAGGTTCTCCCTTGCAAGCCTTTTCTTTTTCCTTTTTCAAGTGAAGGCGTCATGAAGCAACTTTCGCAGGCCCCGTAGACCCAGAGGGAGTGTGAGAAGAGCTCACTTTCTCCAATTCTGGATCTTTAATGCCTTTTTATTGCCCCTGTTCTGGCCCCTCTCTATGTCAAAGCTGTCAGTGTATATGAAGGCTCCCCATTTAAGGAGAAAAGAACTGCAAGGTTAAACGGGAGTCTGGGACTGCAAGGTCATCGTGAGTCAGCCCTGTACGCTCCTGCCATTATCACAGACAGGTTGCTGCTCTTCAGGAAAAGAACTGTCTATGACTGTCCGTCTGCGCGGAAGTCTTCACATTTAACGTTATTGGGCCTGAGGGGCCCTCGTGTATCACAGACTTGTCCTTAAAGAGTGGGAAGTCGCCCCAGATGAGCCAGAGGAAAGAACTCGGGAGGTTGTATATAGAACTTTTTATTAAAAAAAAAAGTGGTAAAATACATAAAATTTACCATCTTAACTATTTTTTAAAATATTTTATTTGGCTGTGCCAGGCCTTAATTGTGGTAAGAAGGGTCTTTGTGGCGGCCCGTGAGATCGAGTTCCCTGACCAGAGGTCAGACCCAGCGCCACCGCGCCCCCCCAACCCCGAATTAGCCACTGGGCCACCAGGGAAGTCCCCTAACAATCTTAGGTGTAAAGTTCGGTAGAGTCCATTCACAGCGTTGTGCAGCCATCACCTCCAGAGCTTTTTCATCTTGAAGAACTGAAGCTCTGTCCCCACTGAACACTAACTCCCCATTCACTCCCTGTCCCCCGGCGACGTGCCCACCCGTCCCCCGTCTGTCTCTGTGAACTTGACTCTGCCAGGGACCTCACCCGGCGGACTCGGGCAGCGCTTGTCTCTCTGTGACTGTGCGATTTCCCTTGGTGTCTTTGTCCCCAGGGTACATCCGTTGTCATGGGTGTCAGAACTTCCTTTTGTTTTTAAGGCTGAAAAATGTCCCATTGGACAGGTTGGCGGGCCTCTGGCTTCTCAGGGCACTCCGAATAACGCTGCTGTGAACGTGAGAGCACAAATCCCGTCTCAGGACCCTGCTTTCAGTGCTTGTGGGCACAGATCTGAAGTGGACCTGCTGAGTCAGACGAGCGTGTGTTTTCCGCCCCACTGTCTCCCAGAGGGGCCGCGCCGTTTTCCATTCCCACCGCCAGCATGCCTGGAAGCGTCTCTGTCTGAGATAAACGCCACTCGACGCCCTCAGTGTCTCTCCACCTCCCAGATGCAGCCTCTCGCCTGGCCTCCTGGTTTCCTAACCGGCCTCCCAGTCACGCTGGCCCCTCTGCAACTCAGGCTTCGCACGACAGCCAGTGATCCTATTTCGAATTTGTGGTCCGCGTGATGCCCTTCTGCTCACCACCCTTCAGTGGTTCCCACTGCTCTGGGATCAGACCCAAGTTACATGACTGCTGATCTGGGCTCTTCCCTTTCCCAGCTACCTGTCAGTCCCTAGAAAGCACCTTGCCCCCTTTCCTTAGCTCACGCTGTCCCTTGGCTGGAATGCCATCCCCAGCTCTCACCCCACCCCCCAACAGCCTTGGATTTCAGCACATCGTGGCTCAGAGAAGGGTCCCAGATCCCACGACCTTGTCCTGGTTCCATGGACAAGTACCATCTCTTGTTGCAGCTTCTTGTAAAAGCGTCTTACTTGCCCTGAACCGCAAGCACTGATTCTGTTTGTTCTGTGTTTTCAATCACATGATGGTTGGGTTAAAACCTCCTGCAGCCCCAGACTAGACAGTGGCTAAGCAGACAAGCGTCCTATCCTGGGGAGGGGGGAGGGGAGGGGGCTGGGCCCATCTCCCTACATATGTCACCTTGCAACAAGGCCTCAGACTTGAGACTGCTGTAATTTTGTATTTGTTAGAATGTTACTTGATTTCTTCCTGCATCTCCCACTACACTGTAAGCTCTACTAGGAAGGGTCTGTTTTCTCCCCACCTCAATAATTATTAAATGATGACAGCGCGCAAACACTGGAGGGCCCTGACTGATTCAGGAACGGGCATGAAGCACTTCTGAAGGATGCCTGAAGTAGCCGGATCTGCCTTTTCACTGAAGACCCCCCTGCAGGCATCTGTCTCCCTGCCCCACCCCCGCCCCGCATTAGACTGTAACGGATGTAAGGACCTAGGCGCCTGGCCTGCGTCCTGGGTCACTCGTGTAGCTACTTGTTGAGTGAATGGATGACTCCGAATTGGAACACAGGGCATCAGGGGTCGCCAGCACCTTCAAGCAAACTCCAGTTACAGCGCGAGACCCCTCAGTCTTGGTGCTTAAGTAGGATCGCACTTTGGGGTGTCGGGTGGAGCCTCTAGAGCCCAGGAGGCTGCTGACGTCAGTGGTCCCTTTCTGCAGCGAGTGACCCAGGATCGAAACTTTCCAGTGCGGCTTCTTGGGGGGCGGGGGGGTGAGGGCGGGGGTTCCCCTCCCGCGTCCCGGGGCCGGAGGAGGCGGCTTCCCACGGCCGGGCGCGGCGGCGGCGGCAGCGGCGGCCAGGGCCCACCCCCGGGCGGGCGCGGCGGGCTAGGCGCGGCGAGCGGACACGTCCCCCTGGCGGCCCCGCGCGCGCCGCGCCCGGCGGCTCCGCTCCGAGCGCTCCGGGCCGGGATCCCGCGGCCGCCGCGCCCGGAGCCCCGCCCCACGCGCCGCGCCGCCGCCGGAGGCCGCCCGGAGCTGCGCGAACATGGCCGAGGTCGGCGAGGACGGCGGGGCCCGCGCCCTGCTGGCGCTGCGCTCGGCGCCCTGCAGCCCGGTGCTGTGCGCCGCCGCCTTCCCGCCCGCCGCGCCCGCCGCCGCTCCGTCGCCGCCGCCGCCGCCCGCCCAGCCCCCGCCACCCCCACCGCCGCCGCCGGGCGCGATCGCCGGGGGCGCGGGGGGCGCGGCGGGCGAGGCCCTGGTGGCCGCGGCCGCCGCCTCAGTGCGCCGGAGCCCCGGGCCCGCGCTAGCGCGCCTGGAGGGCCGCGAGTTCGAGTTCCTCATGCGGCAGCCCAGCGTCACCATCGGCCGCAACTCGTCGCAGGGCTCGGTGGACCTGAGCATGGGCCTGTCCAGCTTCATCTCGCGGCGCCACCTGCAGCTCAGCTTCCAGGAGCCGCACTTCTACCTGCGCTGCCTCGGCAAGAACGGCGTCTTCGTGGACGGGGCCTTCCAGCGGCGCGGCGCGCCAGCCCTGCAGCTGCCCAAGCAGTGAGTGCCGCGGCCCCCGCCCCGAGGACGGCCCTCCGACCCCTGACGGTCGCCCTTGCCCCTGGGCTTGGGGTCGCCGCCCCCCGCGCCCCATCCCTGCCCGCGTTGGACAGGAGTCACCTCCTGACCCCAGCCTACCTTGGGCCGGGGGCAGCCCCCACCCCCCATCCCGGGCCGGGCCTCAGGGTCGCCCTTGCCCCTCTTCCCAGCAGAGCGTGGGGTCTCCCCGTCTCCTCCCGATCTGGACACGGGGTCACTCTTGACCCCTGCCCTGACGGCGCCCAGGGCGTCGAGGGTCGCCCTTGCCCTCCCGCACAACCTGGACACCAGGGACCCTCTATCCCCGCCCCTTGTCTGGACTGCGGTGGCTCTCAAATGGACTGGCTGGAAGGGTTGCGCCAGGCAGTCTGCGGGGTCCCCAGGGTGGAGGGGGGGGACCCGGGAAGGTCAGGCCCCTTCAGGGGACAAGAGGTGAGTGCGCTGGGGTGAGGACAGGAAGTGTCCTCTCCTCTGTGTATCTGAGGATGCGGGCCAGGGGTCCCCATGACTCGGGCATCCAGGGCACAGTCGGGGTTCCTGGGCAGGAGGGTACGTCCCAGCGAGGAGGCAGGGAGAGGGGGACCCGCCACGCTTGGGGGACAGGCGGCCGATGCCCCGTGGGACTTCAGCAACACCCTCGTGTTCCCTGGCCCTTCCGGTTCCCAGCCTGCCTACCGCCCTAGCCCGGAGGTCCTTGCTTTCTCCCGTCTGCGGTCAGGTCGCTGTGCAGGTAGTCATGCCGCGCTGGGCACTTTCTTTTTCTCTGTAGCAGTTGCTTCCCACTCCTCACCAGTGTTCTGCTTCTGCAGCGGACCTGTGTTCCAGAGTTGTCTCTGACTAATTACTCTCGCTTTTTATAAGCACCCTGGGTCTACAGGATTTTTTGGTGGGGTGAGTCCCAGGGCCCAAAGCCTGTTTCTGTAACCTTCTCCCCTTTCTAAGATCTCAGCGCGTTTGGTTGTTAAGTATTGTACTGAGTAATTTTTCAGCATCAGCAAGGACTTACTGGTGTTTAGGGCCTGGGGAGTGTGGGGGGTGGAAGGTGAAGGCGTAGACAAACTTTGTTTTCCAAACATGAAAGCTGTGTGTTTCTGTAAAGCCAGGACTTGATGAATAACAGAATTGTCTTATCCAGTGGTTGCTGTCTCTCTGTTGTGTCTTCTCCACAACCTACACACTCCCCATCCAGGCCATTAGATGCGTGCTGGGGCCAGCCCCTCGCCTGGTGAGAAAGTGACAGGCAAGCAGTGCCTTTCCCTCCCTGCCCTGTAGCCCTCGGAGGCCCAGTCTGCTAGGGCTTCTTTGTATAAATTCAGGTTCTGGAAGGGCGTCCGCCCAGCAGTCTTGTTTTCAGAGCTCCCTGCCCAGCCGCTGAGTGGGTGCAGCCCTGGCGAGGCGAGGCTCACCGAATCGTGAATGCACCAGTATTTTCTCTAAGTCAAGGGGAAGAAATTTCAGCCGGAGGAGCCCTCGGTTCACGCGCTGAATAGGCGAGTCCCCGGCCCATTGTTTGTGAAACGTGACTGGTGATCACGCTGCCTCCCTGGCCCTTGGAGCCAGCAGCCCGCACGGCTGCCCCTCTCCGTCCGGGACCCTGCCCACAGCGCTCGTTGGGCTGTGTTCAGATTCACGCGCCAGGGCGATGGAGAATCCACACAGCAGGACGGGCATGCTGGTGGAGAGACCCCTCGTGGACATCCGAGTCGGCCTTCCTGGGAGAGGGCAGTTGTTTCTCAGACCGTCCAGGCCTGTGGACAGACGTGTTGGAGCCTGCCTGGTTGGATGTTGTTTTTATTTGAGGAAGCTCAGCCTAGGTGGTCATGTCCATGGGACAGAGGGGCTGTTGAGAGCTGCTCTTTCGAGTTGGGGCAGGGGCTTCGGCTCAGCACGTGGAGAAGCGATCAGGCAGGGTTACTGAGCCCAGAGGAAGGAAGTTGGCTGTGCGCACTGGGTGTCACCTCGGGATGGGAAGTTTGCTGCTGACTGTCAAAGAATGGCAGCAGCGAAGTCCGTTTCCTCTCAGGCCTCAGTGGCCGGTGTCGCCACGAGCGCACGAAGCTGTGGTGTTTCTCCGTCGTACTTTGAGAGAGTGCTTACCCTAGTGGGCGCTGCATCGCCCGCTTATGGTGGGCGCTGCCCCAGACCTGGGGCTCTTTGTGCGGGTCGTCCTGCTGGGCGCCCCCGTGTGCCACCCTGCACACACACGCACCCCCTCCCGCACACACACGTGCCCCCCCACACACACACAAGCACCCCTGCACACCACCACCCCCGCCCCACACACACACGCACCCCTGCACACCACCACCCCTGCCCCGCACACACACGCACCCCTGCACACACACATGCACCCCCCCGCACACACACACACACCCTCCTGCACACACACGCGCCCCCCCACACACGCACCCTTGCACACCACCACCCCCGCCCTGCACACACATGCACCCCTGCGCACACATGCCCCCCCTTGCACACACACGTGCCCCCGCACACACACACACACACCCCTCCTGCACACACACCCTTGCACACCACCACCCCCCGCCCCGCACACACACGCACCCCTGCAGACACATACCCCACACACACACACACACACGCACCCCGGCACACACATGCCCCCCCACACACACACGCACCCGGGCATACACACGCGCCCCCCACACACACACACATGCATCCCTGCACACCACCACCACCCCCCCCCCGCCCCGCACACACATGCCACCCCACACAGCTCCCCGGGCCGTCCCTTCTGTCCCTCCCCCGACTCAGGGACGCACGAGGTGGCGAGGAAACCCAGAATATACCCACCTTTGTGACTACGAGTAGGTTTTTCCAAAACTAAAATGAAACACTTTTGAAATTACTGGCAGGAAAAGAAAAACTGCTTGTGACAGCCCTGGGGGCCGACCCCGCTGGGTGACCGTGAGAACTGGGGGGGCGATGCTGTCAGTCCCGCCGCGGCCCCTCCCCTGCAGATCTCCGGGGCCCCCCGGGTCCCCAGGCCTGGGCGCGGCGCCCGTCAGCTTCACGTGGAGACAGGCCCCCCAGCACTCGGTGTGTAAAAAGCGCGGTGTTTACAGGCTTGTTTGTCGATGAGGAATCAGTGACCGAGCCTGCAGCTCCCCCCGGGGGGAAGAGCGTCCCGAGGCTCTGGGTTTCTGAGGCGGGTGGTCGCCGGGCCTCTCCTGGGCCCTGCGGGCGGGCGTGGTTCCTGTGTGTGGCTGGAGGTCGTCAGGCCAGCAGATCTGCAGTTTGCATCAGATGGAACCTGTGAACTAAAGGAGGGGGACCCCGCACGGCCTCGGGCTTGCTCTCTCGTCTCCCCTTTCCAACCGTCTTTCCCAAAAGCGTCATAAAATAAGCATGTGAACATGTGGACGTGAGTTTTTACAGTAAAAGCAAGACTTTGCTTGTGGTGGCTTCCGCGGGCGGTGACACTGATGGGATTCTTTTTACTTTTCTGCGCGTCCCAAGTTTTCTGTGATGAGCATAGGTCTTTTTTTCCTTCTTTTGAAGACTTTTCATTGCAGAAAGTTTCAAGCGTAGAGACAGTGGTTCCCGGTGCCGTCGCCCAGCTCCCACGGCTGCCGCGCTATGGCCAAGCTTGTTTTATCTGCATCCCCCCGCCCGCCACGCGTCGCAACTGTCCGAGCACTCCGTCTGTAAATATTTCAACAAAAGATAAAGATTCCTTTTTCAAAAAACCTAACCACAGTGTCGTTATCACACGTAAAAAATTAATAACAATCTCTTACTATCATCAAATTTCCAATGAGTGTTTGGATTTCCCTTCCCTTTTCTTTCTTTTCTCACAGTGAGTTCCTTCGAATCAGGAACCAAATCAGGTCCAGACGCTGTGATTGGCTGGCGTGTCTCTCACATCTCTTTCAAACTGCAGGCTCGTCTCATCCCCCCTCCCCTCTCTCCCTTTTTTTGTCCCTGATGAAGAAACAGGGTCATTGGTCCCGTACACTTTCCCACGGTCTCTCTTCCCAGATTGCATTCCCGTGGTGTCTACTGCGTCCTCTCCCTTGGCGTTCTGTAAATCAGTTTTCGGACCTGGAGCTTTGGTCAGACTCGGGTCCAATGCCTTTTTTTTTTTGGCCAAGCCTGCCCCGCGGGCAGAGGCCGGGCAGGCACGTGCCTGTCCCCGTGGCGGGCTTCTGATGGGCGCTGCCCGCGCCCCTCGGCCTGTTGTCCCCAGTCCTCCCATCGTTGATGGTGGCCGCCGGCACGTGTCCCGGGCCGTGCTGACGCAGTCCGCCCTCCGAAAGGCGTGTCGTGAACGGAGATGTTACGGATCATGGCCTCTGCAGGCATCCCGTGATAAAAATTAATTGTAACCACCAAAGCATTTAACTACATAAATAATTGTTCAGGCGCTATGAAAACATACAGGCTTCCCTGCTGGCGCCTGTGGTAAGGAGCCTACCTGCCAACGCAGGAGACACAAGAGACGCAGGTTCGGTCCCAGGGTTGGAAAGGTCCCCTGGAGAAGGAAACGGCAACCCGCTCCAGTACCCTCGCCTGGAAAATCCCATGAAGAGAGGGGCCTGGCAGGCTGCCGTCCATGGGGTCACAAAGAGTCGGACACAACTGAGCTTGCGCACTGTGGACCCATACAGGACATGCTTGTTGCTGTTCCAGCTGGTCACTGGAAGAATATTGAATTTGTTACTAACCATCTTAGGGTAGTCACCAGGTTGAAATATATTGAAATTAATGGGAAAATGCCCAAGACTTGGTGAGGACTGCAGGTGTGGGTGGAAGGCCTCAGGGCCCAGCATCCCCAGGGAGAGCAGCTGGCTCCTGTCCTCCCTACCCTCCTCCCTGTCCCCCACCCCCACCCTCAGCCCGCCGAGTGCCGCGGGGGCCCCCCAGACGCGGTCTCTCCATCCTGGGCGGCAGGTCGGGAGCAGGCCTGCATGCAGAGCTGGGGGCGCCTTTGGGGCAGGGAGGGCGTCAGGTCCCAGGGGTGAAGAGGTGAGACTTCGTGGTGCTGGCTGTGTTTCCGTGTGGAGAGGAGAGCGGTGGGCAGGGAGCAGGGCCGCGTGCGGCCGTGTGTGGAGCCAGGGGCCCATAGAGCCCCGTGGACACGGTCATCAGGCCTGACCCCTGAGGACTGGGTGCGGGGGGCTGGGGGGCCGGAGAGGAAGAGATGCAGCCGAAAGGCCTCCTAAAGGAGGCGTGCTCTCATCTGGTGATGGAGCCGGCCAGGCGGCGTGTGTCTAGAAGCTCCGGGCACGGTGCCCACGTGGAATGAAACTCAGGGGAGGTTGGAGGGGCGTGCCGTGGAAGAAACGGAGCTTTGGAGTCCAGCTAGTCGGATCTGGATGGTGTAGTTGAAATACGAAATGTGGCATTTTCTCTAAGTAGGAGCTTTGTTGTGTGTTTCTTACTGTGTGCTCAGTCACATCAGTCATGTCCGACTCTTTGTGACCCCATGGACCGTGCCCTCCCGGCTCCTCTGTCCATCGGATTCTCCAGGCAGGAATACTGGAGCAGGTTGCCGTGCCTTCCTCCAGGGCGTCTTCCCGACCCAGGGATCAAGCCCACATCTCCTGCATCTTCTGCTTTGCAGGTGGACTCCGTACCTGTTGAGCCGTCGGTTGGCAATTATTGTGTTATCACATATGCCAGTTCAAAGAATGTGTCTTGTTAAAAACTTACTTTATAAACGTTTGTAGGCGTGTATTAATAGCAAAGTGAGAGTTCGTGCATTGAATCTATGTTCCAGTATTGAATTCACATTGGCTGTTTTGGACTCATCTCCTGTGTAAAAAAGTTTCTATAGTGCTTAAAAAAATCAATCTGTGGTAAGGATGGTTTTTATTATGCAGTATGTGTTGAATTTATAATAAACTTATGAAAGTCTTCATCGTTGATGAAGGAATGGAATTGGTAGGTGCTAAAAGAGCATTGAGAAGAGTTTTAGTGGTGTTCATAGTACTTTTGAAAAAGACACGGCTCTGTTCACAATTACATGCTGGCGTGAAAGGAAAGCATTTGATGTGTAGATACGGTAATTTACCCTGTGCTGTTTCTGCATCTTGCGAATGTCAGGGGATAAACTTGCTAAGTTAATGACAACTCGAATTACAGCAGTGCCTCATTTCCATAATTACCCTGCATTTAAAGCATTTCATATTAAAATGAGAGGGTTATATAAAATGCATTTACTTTGATTTCCTGGAAAATAGGCCCTCGCATTTGTGACTTGTTATGAGATTTTCTAGTTCATTCTCGTGGCTTCTGTGGCTTCTCACGAGTTTCTAGTTTTCTGGTAAAAAATGTTGCTGGTAGATCTAAAAAGAAAGAGAAATGTAGCCTGCCTGTGTGCACGCGTTTCACGGCCCCGGAGAGGGAGGCTCTGCACCATGGCCCGGTGCACCCGGCCTCGCGCTGGCTCAGTGGCCGCCGGCCCGCGGCTGCACCCTGGGGCCTGGCGGGCTCTGCCTGGGTGCGGGGCGAGCCCGTGGGGGGCTCGCTTTGCTTAGCCCTGAGGGCTCCGCGTCCGTTCCTGAGGCTCCTCTCCCCTAAGAGCCAGCTCAGGTGTGGGTATTTGTTGGCGGTGACTCCGTTAGAAAGGAGTTAGGAAGGAACTCTCGTCCTTAGTCACCGGGGACGTGTTTAACTGTTTGTTTACCGGGGAGCCCAGAGAGCTCTTGTTTATATGGGGTGTGTCTGTTACAGTTGCCACATTGGAAGTTGCCCTGAGAAAAGAAGGTTTATGTATTTATTAATCTATTTAAAAATAGCAATAAGAGGCCTATTTCAAAAATAACTTTCTATGAGAAAATAGCTCCGTCTCCCCAAACAAAAGAAACTGGGATGGGTGTTCATTTCTTGGTAAGCGTCCTTTAAGTCTGCCCTGATTGATGCAAGACCTGACTCTCCCCGGCCGGCCTCTGCTTACCGTGTTGTGATACGTTGCTTCAGCTAAGTTTCCTGGGAAAGGGAGGAGAGTTTTCTAGTCTTTGGGCAAGTTGTGGGAGTTCTCCCATGCCTCTCCAGGCTGGACAGCAGTGGTTTCTTGAAAGTTGACTGCAGGATGCCATCTGCAACCTCATCCCTGGACTTTAAAACCGAACATTAAAACCCGTTGCCCTCTCTTGTGTTTTGAAAAAATCTTTACCCATGGGTGATTTTGTAGCCTCATGCTTTGGTCATTGAGGAAAATACCAATTGAATTATGCAGATGTAATGTCAACATATCTTATTATACAAATGTTTTATTTTTGTTCTATCGTTAGTTACTTTTGATCCACTCGAACCCAATAACTCACGTCTTTGAAAATAGAAATCTTTGAAAGGATCAGTCTTCCTGATGTAGTTTAATTTTGCTCTAAAAGTTGAGTGAGAGCACATTTTGTAGAAGTAAGTCAGTGTTGTTGCCAGCCTTTCTGAGCATCCTGCGGCATGATTGGCTTAAATTTTAGTGTTTTCGTATGTGCAGTCAGTTCTGGATTAGCTCAGGTGGAGCTGTCCAGCCCACCAGTGACTTCTGCTCCTTCCCTGCCCCTGGAGGGGTGCCGTGGGGTCCCTGGGGGCTCCCCTCCCTTTCCCTCCAGCTGCGGCCGTGGACCCACCAGGAAATGGGAGAGCGAGGCCAGCGGTCATGGAGTGACTCAGCCCTCTAGGACGTCAGGGACAACATGGGATTTTATGGCATTATTCCTTGTTTGGGATTTTTCGTGAACCATTTCTAAGCACAATTATAAAACAAGACTGGGCCCCTTTTGGTGAACATAAACCTTCCTTCCCTCCTCCTGCTCCCATCTCCTCCAAGTGGATGTCTTTCTGTCTGTCTGTCTGTGTCTTCCCTCCCCCAGTAGCTCGGCGTCACACACAGCATCAGGCTCGTCTTCTGTCCCATTCTGGAAAGACTGCCTGTCGTGGTTTGTGTCAGAAAAGCCCGAGGGTCTTGCTGTGTTTCTGGATGAGCGGCTGTGAGGTCAGATGCGCTGGGACCGGCCCCCCCACACACACACCCCCATCGTCTCCTTTCTCTGAGTCACAGATGCTCTAGGTGAAGGGCCAGTCTAGGTGCTGACCTGATGAGGCGAGCGTGCCATCAGCTGGGGACGCGCAGTGCTGGGCTGGGGGTGGCTGCAGGGAGCCGGGCGTGGGTCCTGGAGAGCCTGCCCGGAAACCCCGCGCCCGCCCCCGTGTCTGGTTTGGATGCGTTTACAGAGGAGGTTGAGGAGCCTCCGTGTGTTACCAGGAAGCCTCGCTGGAGCGTTCGTCAGTGAAAGGTAGCCTGTAAACTCAGTGCTGCTCCCGATCCCATGTGGAAAGGCTGTCAGGATGAAGCCCGATGCTTCTCATGACGGAGTGGCTGGCAGCAGACCGGCTGGCGCCCAGGGCCCACGTGAAGAGGACGACGGCCCGGTGGAAGTTTGTGCCCACCCCCCCACCCCGCCCCCGCCACGGGGACATAAGTGTCTGGTCTGCTCGGTAGTTACGTGCCCCACGCTGGGAACAGTGACTCATTGTGGCCGGAGGAAAACACCTTCGCTCAGAGTGCCCGGCTGGGCTGGACCCCACGTGTACCAGCGCCTGCTGCCTGCAGCGCCCGGCCCTCAGGGTGGCTCAGCCGACCGTCGGGCTTTCTCAGCAGTTCAGTCTTTCCCTGGCGTGGCACTGGGAGCAGGTTCCAGGCCCCTCCCCGGGTGGCCGGGCGGGGATCTTCCCGGTGTTTGGAACACCCTGCAGCAAAAGAAGTGCCCAGCAGGACTGCCCGGGCCCCGCATGGCTGTTGACACTTGAAATGTGGCTCATGTAACCAGAGAGCTGATTTTTTTTTGGCTGTGTGGTGTGCGTGTGGGATCTTAGTTTCCCAACCAGGAGTGGAACCCAGGGCCCCTGTAGTGGACTCAGGGGGCCCAGCCACTGAACTGCCAGGAGAGCCCCTGAGTTCTAATTTTTATTTTGCTTTTCAGTTTTTGTTGTCAATCAGTCAATAAGTTGTGTCCAAGTCCCTCTGACCCCATGGACTGCAGTACACCAGGCTTCCTGTCCTTCACTATCTCCCAGAGCTTGCTCAAAACTCATGTCCATTGAGTTGGTGATTCTATCCAAGCATCTCATTCTCTGTCATCCTCTTCTCCCACCTTTAATCTTTCTCAGCATCAGGGCTTTTCCCAATGAGTCGGCTTTTCACATCAGGTGGCCAAAGTATTGGGAGTTTCAGCTTCAGCATTAGTCCTTCCAATGAGTATTCAGGACTGATCTCCTTTAGGATGGACCGGTTGGATCTCCTTGCAGTCCAAGGGACTCTCAAGAGTCTTCGCCAGCACCACAGCTCAAAAGCATCAGTTCTCTGGCACTCAGCCTTCTTTGTGGTCCAGCTCTCACATCCGTCCTGCCCGTGTGTGGGGCTGTCCCCGGGCAACCTTGGGGAGGTGGTGGGTCTGTGGATGCCCAGGCCCCAGGGCATGGCTGCCACCACAGTTTACTCCACTGGCCTCCGAAGCATGCGTCTTGCTTCTGCCGTGTACCTCGAGGTGTGGGGTTGGGAAAGCCTGATCCAGGCCATGGGGTCAGGTCGCGTGCGGGGCAAGTGGTCCTTCCGCAGAGGAGGGCCCCGTTCAGTGTCTGCCACCCTGAACCGAAGCTAAGTCCAGATGGACGGCTTCTGTGTTTCCCTTCGTTGCCTCAGTACTTGAAGTCAGAGGAAGAAAGTCAGGGGATCTGAGACACAACTCCTGTGGGTGTTGAAGACGAAGGCAAATTTGCAGCTTTGCAGGAAGTTAACAGTGAAAACCCTCTCCCTGGCCCTTTGTAGCCCTGGGTACGTTGATTATGGACAGATCCCCTGCGAGTCCAGCTCCCTAAGGCTCGTGTTTGGGTTTCTGTCCTTGCAGACTTTTCCCTCCTTGCTGAGCAGGTGAGTACCTGTCCAGAGTTGGAGTGGACACCTGCTTGGACCAGGTTGCTCTGGTCTGTGTGCCTGTGAGGGGCCCGTGTGTTGACCTGGCAGGACTTCCTGGGCCAGTCACTTGCTGAGTGGACACTGGCCCTCGTCCCTCTGGTCCTGTGTCCCTCTCAGGGATCTGGAGGTTCCTTGAGGGTGGCACTCACACGCATGGCCCCTGGGACACTCCGCATCCGTGGAGCAGATCTGTGTGCCTGATCTTGTGTGGCCTGCGGGTGGCTGGACAGGGTCCGTTCCAACATCTTACTCACAGGAAGTCCAAAACAGTTGTTTCTGACCAGTGGTTAGAAAACTCTTTGAGTGGCCAGGCCAGGACCCAGGCAGGTGCCGTCCAGTGTCGTGTCCGCTCATCCTGACCCCCTCATCAGCTCAGTCTGCACCCGGCCTGCAGGGAGTCGTGCGGGGCCCTTGGATGGGCTTGGGCCCGGGCCCCTTCCCCAGGCTCCTGTTGGTCAGGTTTTCCTGGCGTTCGGCCACGCCGTGTCTCGGCACGTAGCACCTGCCGGGGCTACAGAATCCAGACTGCATGGTCGCCAGCATCACAGCCAGAATCTGCAAGTCCTCTTCACTAGGAGCCCCATGCCCCTTGTCACATTTAATCCCGGGCGTTTATAGACTTCTCTCGGGGCTGGGTAACGTGATGGGGACTTTTCTCCCTGATCATTTTCTAAAGGTCAGAGCTCCTAGGTAGGAAAAGGGGGCCCTTTCCCTTCACTCTGGAGTGTGTATTTCCCCAGAGTAAGAGTGTGTCCATCGCCAGGTCTGGCCCTGAGTCCGGGCAGCGTGACAGAACCTGTTTTCCGGCGGCCCTCTTCTTGGTTCCGTCACCAGCTGGGCTGGGTCCAGGCTGGAGGCTGCACCCAGGGCCCCGTCTCCAGTGACCTTGACGCTCTTAAGAGAAAACAGGAGTCACTGAGTCGGAGGGACTCGATTTTCAGCCGGTCTGTCCAATCTGACGACGTCCTGATTGGGTTCTGGGGAAGCGTCTCTGGCTGGAACGCTGGCCCGGGCCGCGTGCCCTTTCTGAGTGTTGCACACACATGAGCCTTCTCGACTGGATCGTGTGGCCACTAGGAGGATTTTGTGCTGTCGGGCTCCTCCACCAAATAGTTACTGGTGTTCTTGTGATTAGTAATCTCTGAGATTCGGTACTGGAATAAAACAGTAATTTCTAATCCAGCCACATTTACCCCTTCTATAGCAGTGTTTTAATTCACTCTCAGTGATGGGAGTTGGCTTGGCTGGGCCCCCCGGCAGGGGCAGCGACTGGCTCACCCCGGGCAGGACCCCGAGAGGTGGGCAGGCGGGGCTCTAATCTCACACCAGCCTCCTGTGTGCCTGACCATCACCACGGCGTTCGTGCACCACAAACGGGGGTGCAGGGCACTTTGCAAAGGAAAAGCTGTGCCTTGGAGGGGGAAGCCCGGGACTGATGAAATAACTCGCACGTTATGGAAGGCGTTTTAAGAAATACAGGAAAGTGCAGAGGACAGTGTAACGTGTCCTCCGTCATGTCCGGTCATTTTCTGTTTTTTTTTCAAAAGAAACAACAGGTCGCAGGTGACTTTGGGGTCCCCTGAGTTCCCGAGAGCCTTAGGAGTTTGATTCTAGTCCTTCGTCATACCTTCCCGACCCAGAGCCGTCTCCGAGTGATGCTTGTGCAGTTGTGTGTGTGTCTGTGGTGGCGGGGGGCCGATTTACATGAGTGGGGTCTCACCGTCAGTGTGCTTCCACGGCTGCAGGAGGAGTGCTTCATGGGCGAGACGGTCAGATGCACGGCCGACCGTGTCTTCACAGCCCCGAGGCCTGACCGCTGCCCTTCCCGGCCCCGCAGCCTCCGGTCCCGCCTTCCTTCCCCTGTCCCGCCTGCTCCAGCGCTCACACCCCTGCACCCGTGCACTCCTAGGCCTCACCCCAGCATCCCTGCCCACCCCTCATCCCATCCGGGGCCCCGGGCTCACCCTCAGCCGCCATCCCTGAGCTCACGGCTGGATCCGGGGGGCCCCAGCGGGCCTCCGCTGGTCCCCTGCCTGGCGCGCCCGCGGTCGCCCAGTGGCGCTGCCGCGGGGCCGGGTGGGCCAGCAATGTGTGCTCTGCGTCCCCCGGGTCTTCCTGGAGCTTACACCCGTGCGTTTCCCGTGTGACACGTATGTGTTGCTGCCCCACTAACCTGGAAGGTCTTGGGGGTGAGGTCCGTGCATGGAAGTGTTCATGCGGCAGTTGGTCAGGGTTACCTGGGCCTTTGCCCCGCAGCGCACCCCAGAGGAGAGCAGGGTGGGAAGGGCCTCGGGACTCGGAACCACGCTTGGAATAGTCCTGGCCAGACAGGTGGCCGCCCTGCCCGCCCAGCAGCAGGCTGAGCCGGCGGGCCCTGTCCCCGCCGTCCACCTCCCCTGCGGGCGTCTTCCGAGCTGCCCGGTGTCCCCGGACACTGTCCACAAGTACAGGGGTCCTGTAAGACACTCGGCCCATATTTGGGGGCAGTTGGTTCTTCAAGTCTCTAGGAGCCTGGTGGACCTCAGTCCCCATATGGGGACACAACTGAGCAACCAAAGGGCAACAGCAGGTTTCTCCCTCTAGACGGGCCTGTGACCTGTAGGGACTGAGCCGGAGCCCTGGGGACTCAGCACCCACAGGTGTGTCTCCCTTTTCTGGGCAGATCCACCAGTCTCTCTGTTACAGCTCCTTGTGAAGTGAAGTGAAAGTCGCTCAGTCGTGTCCAACTCTTTGCAACCCCATGGACTATACAATCCGTGGAATTCTCCAGGCCAGAATCCTGGAGTGGGCAGCCTTTCACTTCTCCAGGGGATCCCAGGTGATCTCCAGGGGATCAACCCAGGGATCGAACCCAGGTCTCCTGCATTGCAGGCAGATTCTTTACCAGCTGAGCCACCGGGAAGCCCCGCAGCTCCTTCTGGTCATCAGTGTCTCAGCCTTCACTTTTTATCATTTTCAGAAGTGTAATTTCATTTTTTTTCCCCCTGCCATTTAAGCAGCCAAGGAAATCTGATGTGTTTTTAACATGATAACTATTTTTTTTAATGCTGAAAAATTGATAAAGCCGGTCACTTTTTTAAAGGCACCGGTGAGGGTCTCTATCTTTGGAGAACTTGTCTGTCCAGAGGCTTTTTTCCAGAGGGCTCCATGACTCCATGACTAACGACCGCAGTAGTTAATCCTCGCCAGAGCAGAGGAGTTGAAAGTCTTGAATTCTCAAGCTTATTGGCGAGTTTGCTTTCTCAGCCTGCATTATCTGATTTTCTTAAAAGTCAAAATTCTTCAGAGTCATTTCTTTTCTGGAAAAGTCTGTTTTTAAAAGAAAGCCAAAAAAACACACATTAGCTTGACATCACACATCTATGCAGCCTTTACTATTTCAAACCTTTTGGTGTTACATATGCAACCTGCGCCCATACAAACTTTGGAAAACGCAGAAATGTGGGGAGAAGAGCCCCAGACAGTGGCCCCCACGGAGGTGACCGCTGCTGCCTTCGGAGTGTTCCTTGCGCCTTGTTTCCTTTTTAAAAAACAAAACAAAACACTAGAGCAGGGGCTCTGCTGAAACTGCATATTTGCAATTTCACTGCTGCTGGGGAATTGGAATCCGTCTAGCCAGGGGCTCTAAAGCACCTTTTTTATGTTAATATCTGTGTGGCTGAGTAGATTAGGGCCCTGAGCCCGGAGTTGGTCTTTAAACGGAAGGGAGGGTCCCCGAAGAGTCTGGCCTAGGGACCTAATACCCTGGGGTTGGGCAGAGTCGGGGGCGGGTTGGGGTGGGACTCCCCTCCCCCATCCCCGTGGGCCCCAGTTCCTAGCGGCCAGATCAGATAAGGCTCTTGGTAACCAAAACGCTATTGCTAAGGCCTCCCCAGACAGCCATTTTGCTTTTTTGCATTTCTTTTCCATGGGGATGGTCTTGATCCCTGTCTCCTGTACAAAGTCACGAACCTCAGTCCATAGTTCATCAGGCACTCTTATCTATCAGACCTAGTCCCTTAAATCTATTTCTCACTTCAACTGTATAATCGTAAGGGATTTGATTTAGGTCACACCTGAACGGTCTAGTGGTTTTCACTACTTTCTTCAATTTCAGTCTGAATTTGGCAATAAGGAGTTCATGATCTGAGCCACAGTCAGCTCTTGGTCTTGTTTTTGTTGACTGTATAGAGCTTCTTCATCTTTGGCTGCAAAGAATATAATCCATCTGATTTCGGTGTTGACCATCTGGTGATGTCCATGTGTAGAGTCTTCTCTTGTGTTGTTGGAAGAGGGTGTTTGCTATGACCAGTGCATTTTCTTGGCAAAACTCTATTAGTCTTTGCCCTGCTTCATTCTGTATTCCAAGGCCAAATTTGCCTGTTACTCCAGGTGTTTCTTGACTTCCTACTTTTGCATTCCAGTCCCCTATAATGAAAAGGACATCTTTTTTGGGTGTTAGTTCTAAAAGGTCTTGTAGGTCTTCATAGGACCGTTCAACTTCAGCTTCTTCAGCGTTACTGGTTGGGGCATAGACTTGGATTACTGTAATATTGAATGTTTTGCCTTGGAAACGAACAGAGATCATTCTGTCGTTCTTGAGATTGCATCCAAGTACTGCATTTCAAACTCTTTTGTTGACCATGATGGCTACTCCATTTCTTCTAAGGGATTCCTGCCCGCAGTAGTAGATATAATGGTCATCTGAGTTAAATTCACCCATTCCAGTCCATTTTAGTTCGCTGATTCCTAGAATGTCAACATTCACTCTTGCCATCTCTTGTTTGACCACTTTCAATTTGCCTTGATTCATGGACCTGACATTCCAGGTTCCAGAGTTCCAAACAATAGCAAGAAGAGATAAGAAAGCCTTCTTCAGCGATCAATGCAAAGAAATAGAGGAAAACAACAGAATGGGAAAGACTAGAGATCTCTTCAAGAAAATTAGAGATACCAAGGGAACATTTCATGCAAAGATGGGCTCGATAAAGGACAGAAATGGTATAGACCTAACAGAAGCAGAAGATATTAAGAAGAGATGGCAAGAATACACAGAAGAACTATACAAAAAAGATCTTCATGACCCAGATAATCACGATGGTGTGATCACTCACCTAGAGCCAGATATCCTGGAATGTGAAGTCAAGTGGGCCTTAGAAAGCATCACTACGAACAAAGCTAGTGGAGGTGATGGAATTCCAGTTGAGCTATTTCAAATCCTGAAAGATGATGCTGTGAAAGTGTTGCACTCAATATGCCAGCAAATTTCGAAAACTCAGCAGTGGCCACAGGACTGGAAAAGGCCAGTTTTCATTCCAATCCCAAAGAAAGGCAATGCCAAAGAATGCTCAGACTACTGCACAATTGCACTCATCTCACACGCTAGTAAAGTAATGCTCAAAATTCTCCAAGCCAGGCTTCAGCAATACGTGAACCATGAACTTCCAGATGTTCAAGCTGGTTTTCGAAAAGGCAGAGGAACCAGAGACCAAATTGCCCACATCCGCTGGATCATGGAAAAAGCAAGAGAGTTCCAGAAAAACATCTATTTCTGCTTTATTGACTATGCCAAAGCCTTTGACTGTGTGGATCACAATAAACTGTGGAAAATTCTGAAAGAGATGGAAATACCAGACCACCTGATCTGCCTCTTGAGAAATTTGTATGCAGGTCAGGAAGCAACAGTTAGAACTGGACATGGAACAACAGACTGGTTCCAAATAGGAAAAGGAGTACGTCAAGGCTGTATATTGTCACCCTGCTTATTTAACTTATGTGCAGAGTACATCATGAGAAATGCTGGGCTGGAAGAAGCACAAGCTGGAATCCAGATTGCTGGGAGAAATATCAATAACCTTATATATGCAGATGACACCACCCTTATAGCAGAAAGTGAAGAGGAACTAAAAAGTCTCTTGATGAAGGTGAAAGAGGAGAGTGAAAAAGTTGGCTTAAAACTCAGCATTCAAAAATGAAGATCATGGCATCCGGTCCCATCACTTCATGGGAAACAGATGGGGAAACAGTGGAAACAGTGTCAGACTTTATTTTGGGGGGCTCCCAAATCACTGCAGATGGTGACTGCAGCCATGAAATTAAAAGACGCTTACTCCTTGGAAGGAAAGTTATAACCAACCCAGACAGCATATTGAAAAGCAGAGACATTACTTTGCCAACAAAGGCCCGTCTAGTCAAGGCTATGGTTTTTCCAGTGGTCATATATGGATGTGAGAGTTGGACTGTGAAGAAAGCTGAGCACCGAAGAATTGGTGCTTTTGAACTGTGGTGTTGGAGAAGACTCTTGAGAGTCCCTTGGACTGCAAGGAGATCCAACCAGTCCATTCTGAAGGAGATCAGCCCTGGGATTTCTTTGGAAGGAATGATGCTAAAGCTGAAACTCCAGTACTTTGGCCACCTCATGCGAAGAGTTGACTCATTGGAAAAGACTCTGATGCCCGGCGGGATTAGGGGCAGGAGAAGAAGGGGACGACAGAGGATGAGCTGGCTGGATGGCATCACTAACTCGATGGACGTGAGTCTGAGTGAACTCCGGGAGCTGGTGATGGACAGGGAGGCCTGGCGTGCTGCGAGTCATGGGGTCGCAAAGAGTCGGACACGACTGAGCGACTGAACTGAACTGAAGCAAACTGCAGCGTCATTCCTCATCTTCCTGGGTGGTTTTCAGCGTGGGGAAGTGTGGGTGAAGAGGCCGAGATGCTCCTGGTGGGAGACTCATCGCGGGTGGAATGTTGGAAGCCTTGGGGGGAGGGGCCGTTGCCCCGGCTGTAAATGCTATAAGTCCTGTCTGACCAAGAGGTCAAGGTTGATTCTTCCTTCCCCTGCCGGGGCAATTGCCCCCTACAGACAGGACCTGGTGTCATGAACACTTTTTGCAGGGTCTATCTACAGATAATTTTAATGAAACTGAATAAATAACACAAGAGGTCATGAAAAATACAAGCTGGTTTATGCCTTAACTGAACTCCATTGCATTTTCTCTGTAAAAGTGAAAAATAAAACCTGAGGGTCCCCTGCCTTTGTCCCCATGCGGCCGAGATGCTGCGTGGCCAAGATGCAGACACACCAGAGCGATGCCCCCCAGGCGGAGGGGCTGCCTCCAGCCGCAGGGAGAGAAGACCGCCCGCCCCCGACCCTTACCCCGCTCCCTGAACCGGCTGGGGAGGCAGGTGCTGCCCAGACAGCAGAGGAGAGGGCGGGCCCCTGGAGACCCAGTGGGGCTGGCCCTGTCCGGAGGGTGGGTATGGACCCCTGATGGGCGTCTGGCTCAGTCTTTATTTTAGAGAAAACGGTTCTGACGATAGGCCATCCGGGATAAACTGATGGGTTTGAGGCTGTAATTTACATAACAAGCCAGGTTGGTTTACCCCCACACTGCTGAACACAGGCTTCTCCCGGCGCAGTTTCTGTGTCATTAGCCTGTTGTATGACCCAGTTTCCCCAGACGGGTCGTTTCTCCTCCGCGGTGCTAATGTCTGAGCGGAGACATGGCCCCGGCTGGCGGGGGCCGGTGGTGCTGGAGCGGCCCCGCGGGGCTGGCGGGCCGTGGTTGGGGCGGTCCCTCCGGCCCTCCCGCTCCGCGCGTGCGCACACTCAGCCCACCAGCACCGCTCGCGGGGCTCCTCCCGGTCCTCGTTCACGCCGCGGGGAGAGCCGGACAGCCACGGGATGCTGGTGGGCTCTCCTCCGCTCCTGGGGCGTCAGGGGTGAGCCCTGGGACAGGCCCGAGGCCTCTTCCAGGTGTGCGTTTTCTCCGGGCTGGCTCGGGGTCTCTAAGCAGCCCCTCTGCTTTGCAGACGCCGCCTCCCTCCTGGGCTCCGGCTTCTGTCTTTCTCAGTGGCCCACAGTCAGCAGAGAAAGGGCGCTCCTTTGGAAAGGGTTGGAGGGGTTAAAATCTAAGGTGAGCACAGATTATCAAGTGATCCTGTTGGGTTAGTCCGGAATTTCACGTGACAGACGGGAAAGAGGCCGTGAAAGTGTAGCAAAGCAGGGTCATAGAGACAGGGCGCTCCAAGTGGTGTCAGCTTCTACTTCTGTGTGGCCGGGAGGGGTTTCCTCCTGGACATCTGGTGAAGCCCCAGCAGCTGGGAGTGGGCCCCGGGCACCCCACCCCCGCTGCCCCGTCCTAGGGGGTTTGGGGGTGAAGATGGCAGTGAGGTGCTGCTCCAGGGACAGAGACTGGCGACCCACGGGCTCCGGGTGGGCGCCGGGCGGCCGTGTCACCAGGCCGCGTCGTCCACGCTGCTGATGCCCGGGGAGCCCCCGCCTCCACCTGGCAGGGTGCTTCCCGCTCGGGGTGGGGGGGCCTGTGCTGGGCCCCTCGTGCGCTCTACTCCCGAGCTCGCATCCGCCAGGTTGCCCAGCTCACAGGCCCGTCTCCCTGGAGAGAGCAACACTGCCGTCCTCGGGGCCCGTGCGGGGCCTCCCCTGTCAGCGGGCGCCCGGTGGACCCAGATGGCCCTGTCCGGCTGGGCCCGGGGGCCCCGGGACCCACACAGGCCTCAGCTGCATCTGCCATGCCCGCGACAGCTGTTGCTTTCGTGGTGGCTCCTGGGTGGGCCGCAAGACATAGTGCAGGGGGGTGAAGTTTCAGGATTCCGCGTTGGGAAAAGGGAACTAATTTTCCGCCTCAGAGTTCAGATGGCCGGGCCCAGCGTCCTCCTGAGCACCCGAGCAGTGCCCACCGCCCCACGATGCCAGCCACTCGCCTGTGGGTGATGACAGGACAGCAGAGGGTGGGCCCAGCAGGCCCGGGAGATGGTGAGCTGTGTGGTGGTAGGCTGACTCAGCAGCAGGTTTTTGGGGTTTTTATTTAATGGTGTTTTATTGTGGTCTTTGTTTCGTCCCCGGGGGAGTCGGGAGGTCAGAGCCGCCCTGGGCTCCTGGGCTGACCTCGGAGGAGGGTGAGGTCATGGCTGCCTCTGCAAAGGTTCTGGGTTAAGGGGCGTTTCCTGCCAGGACCCCCACAGCGGCTTCACGGAACAGCATGTCCTTCGGGGGTTTTGACTGGCTTTTGGCTCAGGGGCGGGGCGCCGGGATTCCCTGCCGACTGCCATGTGACTCCCGCAACGAAAACGTGCGGTGGTCGGTATTTCTCCTGCCTCAGGACGCCTGGTCTTGGCCTTGGGGCTGCCCAGTGGCGGGAAGGGTCTGCGCCAGACAGTCTGCACCACTGACGCTGCTTTTGATGGAAACTGAACCCAGAGCCTCGCCTCTCCCCCACGTGGAGCTACAGCAGCGCGCCGTCTGGAGTCTCCCCACGCCGTCGTCTTCCCCCAGTCGTCGCAGGCGGTCTCACGGCTGTGCCCTCACTGGCCCTGCTCCGTGTTGTTCCTCCTGGAGGTGGCGGGGCGTGTGCGCGTCGGGACGAGCCCGATGCTGCTGCTGCGTGGCCACAGCCCTCCCCCTCGGAGCAGCTGGAGCGTCCCTGAGCTCAGAAGGGCCCAGAGAGCCCTGAGCGGGTCACCTCAAGCCTGACCACCACGTCGGGTACAGGTGGCCATGCTGGGATCAGACTCCACGTCTCCTGATCCTCGGTCAGCACCACTGCTGTCTCTACTAAAACAGGCTTTCCCCGGGATGTCATGCCTAAGACAGGATTTACGCGAGTCCAGTGTAGATCCTGCGCGGGCAGTGAGTTGCCGCCCCTCTGCGCTGGGCAGCTCCGCTGAAGGCAGAGGTGAGGCTGCGCGGGGTCTGACTAGTGCGCTGTGTCAGTCGGGGAAGCCAGGGCGTTGTGACAAACACCCAGCGGCTCAGACGCAGCGGAAGTGGGTCGCAGCGGCTCCAGGTGCAGAAAGTGCCACCCGGGCACACGGGGCAGGAGCCTGGGGCTTCAGGAGGGGGGTCAGGCTGCCAGCACTGGAGCTGGGGCACTGTGTGCAGAACGGGGCTGGCAGCGGTGGGGCCTCGGGAATTCTCCAGCAGGGCCTAGGCCAGGCGCCCGGTTCCCGGATGTTGGAGGTGGCTCGTTGGTGCTTATTCCTTCCTCGCCCCCTCACGTGTGAGACAGGCCGGGAGGGTGGGAACCGCGTCCGCACGCGGCGGTCAGTGGCGTGTGCGCTCCTGCAGCCCGCAGCGCCCATTCGGTCCCCCACTTGCTGGCGAGTGCACCTGCCTCGGACGGAGCCGGAGGGATGCTCTCAGCGGGTCTGCTCGGTCAGAAGGACTGAGGCATCCAGACCGAGGACAGGGCTGCCCTCTGCGGTGGGGGCTGGCCTTCGCGGGGGCTTAGCCCCCCGGCCCGCATGTGCAGACAGCCCCGCCCGCTGTGGACAGGACAGGCCAGCATCTGCCCGTTTGCTGTCAGGGATGAGACCCGCCTGTTCTGCTCATACATCTTTGGGAAGGAATGCTAACCGCTGACAACCAGACCACCGCTCCATGGGTTCTGGGCTCCTTCTTGTCATGGGAAGGTGGTCCTGTCTGCGCTGGGGTCAAGTGTGCTGGCTGCCCCCTTCACAGCTGGGTTTTCTGTCCTCCCGCTGTGCTGACCTGCCCCTCTGCTGGGCAGGTGGCGTTTAGTTCTATGTCTGCTCCTGAGTGCGTTCGAATCCGTTTATGATTAAACACTGCCCAAACACCCAGGGGGAGAGTTATTGACACAGGTTGGAGCAGAGCCGGCGAGGATGGCGTGCCGGGGCTGGCGTGAATTATCTCCCTCTTCTGTTTATTTCCAGTTGGCAAGAGATGACATTTATTTTTAAATTGTGCTCACAGCTCTGTGACTTCTGCAGAACTACAAACAAGATTTCATTGTAACCCCACGGTGAGAAAAGGGATGAAGGTCAGTACCTCCGAGGGGCAGACCTCCTCCCGGGCTTCCAGTAGCCAATGAACTTCATCTCCAGATCTGAAATCAGGCAGGCAGCCTGGCCCAGGGAGTTTTACTCAAGCACATTCGTAACTTCAGAAAGTTCTATTTCTGGCCTTTCCATCTGTTAGTTGTATTTTTTAGCAGTCAACAGAGAAAGTTCATAAGTGTTCGTCACCTTTAACTGTGTGAGCTCTAAGTAGTGAAAAGTGTCTTTTTACATAATCAGTGCAGCACTGCAGTGTGTGGGCTGAGTCGGGGCTCCTGGGAGAGGCCTGGGGCTCCTGGAGAGGCCCGTTGCCCTCGGGAACACAGGAAGTCGGCTTCCCAGTAGGGAGGTCCCGAGAGCCACCACCCTCTGAGGGCTCACATGGTGCTGATGGGGATCTCAGTGACCCCAGCCTCCTCCCCCTCCGAGTGACCCCGGCCTCCCCTTCCTCCCGGTGACCCCCCGCCTCCCCTTCCTCTTGATGACCCCGGCCTCCCCCTCTGAGTGACCCCAGCCTCCCCCCCCTCCCAGTGACCCCGGCCTCCCCCTCCTCCTGGTGACCCTGGCTGCCTCTTCCTCCCGGTGACCCCAGCCTCCCCCTCCTCCCGGTGATCCCAGTTGCCTCCTCCCGGTGACCCTGGCCACCCCCTCCCAGTGACCCCGGCCTCCCCATTCTCCTGGTGATCCCGGCCACCTCCTCCCGGTGACCCCGGCCGCCTCCTCCCAGTGACCCCAGCCGCTTCCTCCCAGTGACCCTGGCCTCCCTGTCCTCCTGCTGACCCTGGCCGCCTCCTCACTGTGACCCTGTCCTCCTGGTGACCCCGCCCGCCTCCTCCCGGTGATCCCGTCCTCCCGGTGACCCCAGCTGCCTCCTCCTGGTGACCCCAGCCGCCTCCTTCTCCCGGTGACCCCGGCCGCCTCCTTCTCTGGGTGACCCTGGCCTCCCAGTGATTCCAGCTGCCTCCTCCCTGTGACCCCGGCTGCCTCCGGGGCGGGCCGAGTGGCGGAGCGTTGTCTCAGGATTAACATCGTTTCTGGGTTAATGGCACTCTTGCCCTCTCGCTCATCTCACCTCCACTTCTAGCGTAAGGGCTGCTTTGGGGTCGTCTTGCCTTTAGGACGCATCTTACAGGTTTTGACATGCGTGCTGTCTGAGGAGGTGGTTCACGGCCGCGGCCCCCCTCGTCCCCTCCCCCGGCCTGCGTCCTGCAGACCTGAGAGGAGCGTCCTCCCACAGAGAGAGCCCCAGGAACGCCTGTCCTCACCTGCGCTTGTGCCCGATCGCGCGTGGTAGCGCCCGTGAACCCAGAGCACCGGGCATCGCGTCCTCCTAAACGTGGCGCAGAAGCAAAACCTCCAGAGAGAGAAGCAGAAGTCCCTGGGCAGGGAGGGGCGCCCTGCTGGCCAGCGAGTCTCCTGGCTTCATCCCACACAGAAAACCCTCAGTGGGAGCGTGGCTGGGACCGCGCTGGGTCTGGGTGTTCCCTCTCCAGGAGGGGTCACGGCCGACTGCCTCTGTCTGGCAGAGAGTCTCTAGGAGCAAAGCCCGTAGCATCAGGCCCCTGGTGTGCCTGGGTCCCGGCCCCGTGCGCCCTGCCGGCCCCGCGGCTGGCCCTGCACTGGCTGGAGGCAGAGGCTGGAAGCCTGACCTGTGAGAAGCCGTCTGCTTATCATTGTTTGGCTTGAGCAGAGCCAAGCTCAGAACAAACCAGGACCGTGCGAAGTGCTCCGGTGCTGTGGAATAGGAAGCAGGGTTCTTTGTTTCTCTCTGTAACTGACGGATTAGGACCTGGGTCTGGCCAAAGTGGCTGCACCGGGCATGTGGTCACGTTGGAAGTCCGGGGCAGCTCGCAGATGCCAGCACCAGAGCGCCCAGAGCCACGGCCAGTTCCCTGGAGGTGGAGCGACGTTGGGAAAGCAGTGCTTCCAGCGGCCGGCCCCAGGGTGGGGTCACCAGGCTTTAGCGTAGACCCCACAGTCTGGAAGCTGTGAGTAGGGGCCAGAAGTGAGGACCGCAGGACGGGGGTCTCTCCGCAGAGCTGTGGTCAGTGTGTGCTGCCCTCGTCCCGGTGGGCTGGCTGCAGTGGCCATGCACACAGTCAGGATGCGAAGCCCTGTCTGCCTCGTTCCGAGGAAGGAGCTGCCCCCCACCCCGGGAGTCCAGGGCGCCCCAGACGGGTGCTCTGAGTCAGGCCCGCAGTCCCGCCTCGTCGCAGCCCTGCAGGCGCAGCATCGTGCGTCCGTCTGGGCCATTCGCCGCTGAGTCGTCACTGCCTCGCTGTATCAGTTCCCCGTGTTTCCTGTGGGACCCGGTGGCTGATCGCGGCTCCTGCAGATAAAGCGGCCGTGAGCAGCTGCGGGCAGGTTTCCAGCCCACCTGATCTTTCCTCTCGGGATGAGCGCCCAGGAGCGCAGTGGATCGGTCACATCACGGGCTGTGTCTAGTTGAGGAACTGCCCACTGGTCTTCCAGTCCCACCGGCAGGGCGGGGAGATGGCACTGCTTCAGCCGTCTTCCGGGGTGGCCCCCCCGTGTCCCCCGATGGGCAGTGGGTCCCTGCAGCAAAGCGTCCACTCTCTAGTCACACTGGTTTTTCGTCCCATGGGTGATAACAGCTTTTCACTAAGGCTTTTAGGACCTTCCGTCTGTCTTCCGTTTTCTGAAGGTTGGCGTGGATTTCTCTGAGTTTCGCCTGTCTGGGGATCACTCATCTTCTTGAACCTGTAGGTTACCTTGCTGCCGCGTTTGGCGGTTTCTCAGCTATTTTTTTTACCCCACCCACTTTCTGTTCTCCTGGGACTTGGGCGTCGACCTTCTGTTTCAGTCACACAGGCTCCTTAGACGCCTGTGCTTTACCTCAGGCTCTCCTCTCTTTGTGGCTCCAGCTGGGTAATTTCATTGTTCTGGGCTTCAGGTTCACTGGTTCTGTTCTCATTCTTTTCATTCTGTCTGAGTCTTCATTGAGTTTTCAGTTACTGCGTGTTTAGTTCTAACATTCCCCATGGTGGTCTTTTGCTTACGGAGATTTTTCTGCTTCTTTAATTGCTCGTTTTAAGATCACTGCTTTAGAACCCTGGAACGGTGTTCTGACACCAGCATCCTCCTGTGTGGGTGTCTTCACGCCTTTTCCCATTTTGTTTGAGATTTTCCTCATAACAGAAATCTGGACGTTTGGGGGAACGAGCTCTGAAGACTTTGGACCTTATTTAAATCCAGTGTTTGATAAGCACGCCTCTGGGCGAAGGGGGACCGCCCCCGTCACTGCCCACGTGGCCCCCTAGGTGCTGAGAACGAGCCCAGGGACTCACGTGTCACTCCCGCCCCAGACCCGCCCGCTGCTGGCTCTCTGCACTGGCCTGTGCGTCCCCGTCCTCGGTGGGGCAAGTCCCCGGCCCCTCGGTGGGGACAGCGTGCTCCCCGTCCTCGGTGGGGCAAGTCCCCGGCCCCTCGGTGGGGACAGCGTGCGCCCGTCCTTGGTGTGCCCATGCTGCGTCCCCACACTCCACGGGGAGGACGTGGGTCCCGCCCTGGGTGGGGGAGGCGTGGGCTGCAGGACTGGTCTCCTCTGGGTCCCTGGCTGAGCCAGAGCCATGACTCCGCAGCCTCACCTGCCAGGACCCACCTCGCCCCCACCCCAGTGCGGGGTGCTTCCTCTCCCGACCGCTGGCCACGTGCGTCCTGAGAATCAGAGCAGCCTGTTGTGAGCTGTCTTAGAAGCCGAGCGGCCTGTCTCCCGTTCAGCTGGGTCTTCTTGTCCTTGGGCTGATTAAGTTCTCTAGCTTTTCCCCGTCACGGCGTGGGCGCCTGAGACTCCTCCGTCCCCATGCCGTCAAGGCTGCCTTCAGAGCTCTCCATCTCCCTTGTAACTCTCTGCTCTGAGACCCCGGGCGCTGCTGTCGCTGCCTGGACATCGGATTTCTGCGGAAGTGGAGCCGTGCTCCTTTACAAGGCCACTCAGGTTGGCAGGGCCCAGCGTCGTGTGTGGCCGGGGAAGTGGACGTGGAGTCCCAGCAGCTCCTCGGCCTCTGCCGTGGGCATGCCCCCTCGGCGGCCTTCCTGGAGTCCGCAGGCCTGTTGCCTGTGGGCGGGCAGTGGGCCCGCGGAGCACAGTCGTTCATGGAGAGCGAGGAACCCAGCACCCGACCCGTGCGTCCCCTCTGCCGGTGGCTGAGAGGCAGTTTCTCTGTCGCTCTGCCTCTTTTCCTGGCCTGTGCCCTCGGCAGACGTCCGCGTTTTCTCCCGGGCACTGTGGCACCTTCTCGGCTGAGCGTGTCACTCCCGCCCCAGCGGGACAGCACTTGCTGTCCCCACCAAGGGGCCGGGGACTTGCCCCACCGAGGACAGGGGCGCACAGTGTCCCCACCGAGGGGCTGGGGACTTGCCCCACTGAAGTCCGTTGCGGGGTGTCCTGGCGGCCCTGGGGGGCGAGGGGTGGGGCGTGGACCCCCGCGTGCCCCCGCCCCCCATCCTGGCCCACAGGGACTCGAGGGGGAGCTGACTCGGGTGAGGCCCTGGGCCTGGGTCGTGTCCTATGCTGACCAAGTTGGTGGGATCAGGGTTGGGGGCTTTCAGATATGGTGTGGTATGTGTGTGGTCAGAGGTATGTGTCTGTGTGTTCGGAGGAGTGTGTGTGTGTTCGGGTGGGGGGGTCAGAGCTGTGTGTGTGTGTTCAGAGGGGGGTGTGTGTGTGTGTGTGTATGTGTGTGTGTTCGCAGGTGTGGGGGGGATGGGGGGGTCACAGTGTGTGTGGTCAGAGGTGTGTGTGTGTGTTCGGAGGGGTGTGTGTGTGTGTGTGTTCAGGGGGGTGGGGGGTCAGAGCTGTGTGTGTGTGTATGTGTTTGTGTTCAGAGGGGTGTGTGTGTGTTCGGACGGGTGTGTGTGTGTGTGTGTTCGGAGTGGGGTATGTGTGTGTGTTCAGGGGGTGGGGGGGTCAGAGCTATGTGTGTGTGTGTGTATGTGTTTGTGTTCAGAGGGGTGTGTGTGTGTTCAGACGGGGGTGTGTGTGTGTTTGGAGTGGGGTGTGTGTGTGTGTTCGGGGGCTGGGGGTGTGTTCGGAGTGGGGTGTGTGTGTGTGTTTGGGGGCTGGGGGTGTCAGAGCTGTGTGCACATGTGTGTGTGAACCGCGGTGCTGGCTGTGGGCGGACTGTTGCTCATTATCCATCACAGGTGGTTTCCCGGTCTCTTTCTGAGGCCTGATTTACGAGAAAGTTACGGAGACTTGAGCGGCCTGGTCGGCCCGTCCCTGCTCCTTGTCCACAGGCCCCCTGGCCCCAGCTCCCCACTCTGCAGCCCCCCTCCTTTCTCCCTGTGGTTCAGGCCCAGAAGCCCCTGTGCAGAGTCTGTCGGGGTCTCTGCCCTACACACCCCCAGAGGGAGGGGCAGGCGGGGCACCCCAGACTGTGCCACCTGGACGAGAGACTTGGGTCCCAGCGTCCCGTCCGTCAGCCTCGCGATCCTGAGCCTGAGGCTGGGTCCCCTCCTGGTTGGGGGTCTGTCTTAGGACAGAGCAGGCACAGGCCCGGGGGCGCTCCCACGGAGCGGCAGGTCGGGCCGGAGCACTTGCTGGTGAGCACTGCCCAACCCCGGCCTCATCGTCCGCTCACGCCCTGCGCCCAGGCCCCTATGCTCATGCCCCTGTCCCCTGACGGCGGTCAAGGCCCGTCTCCAAACCGTCTTGCTGTGAGAAGCTGACTCAGAAGCCCAGAGAAGCCAGCTCCACGCTGGCCGTCCCTCCCGCCCGCCCGCCGGGTGCCCTCACCCCCCAGCTCCTTGGCCCCAGGCAGGGCCCCGCAGGGCAGCGCAGACGGCAGGGAGTCCATCCTCCAAGCAGACGCTGTTCGGGCTTTTGTCGTTAATTGTCAAGCAGCTGACGTGCCCTGCACTTCCTGCTTCTCCGTTGGTGGAGGCCGTGCTGTGCTGGGTTCTCCGTCCACCCCGGCGAGGGGTCGGTGCCGGGCCAGCCGCGCCCTGTGCCCCGCTGGGCGGCAGCAGGCTCTGGAAACGCAGCCACCCTGCCCATTGTGACTCGGCAGATGGCCCCTGGTTTGTTTGTCCCTCAGTGGAGAGCTCTGGCTTATTTTCCTTTCTGAAGCCAACTAGTTTTGTTTCGTCCAGAACGCATCAGGGACAGAGGGATCACACAGCCAGCCGTGTGTTTAGCTTGGCCTGCAGGCAGGCCGGGCCCCGGGCCTCGCGCCTGTGGAGGCTGCTTCCATCTCTCTGTCCCACAGTCCAGTCCTGGCCGGGGGTGGGGTTCCCACTTTAGGGTGACCTCCTTGCCCAGGGTGGTTGCTGGCAGCCGATCATCACGTTTCCACTCCGGGCGAGGAGCGGGAGGAGGAACGATGGGCAAGAATCCACCCTCGGGAGCTGTCTGCTGGCCTCTGCTCTCTTCCCCCCGCCACTGTCCATCAGTCACTCCTGGGGACATCGGCATCCCGGGAGAAGCGCTGGGAGGGAAGTGGGTCGGGGCAGGGTACCCCCTGGCGTACCCCTTCACGTCACGCCTGCCCTGCAAGGAACCCGGTTTCCCCACCTTCCCAGGGGCAGCCCCAGGATCGGCTCGCCCCATGAAAGCCGGGGCTCCTGTGGGTGGGGGAGCTGCCCGGGAATAATGCCCCTGCCCCTGGGTCTCCCTCCAGGGACGCCCTGCCCTACCCCCCTCTGGCTGGAGCCTGTGGGAGGAGGGGAGGGGGCTCGGCGGTGGGTCGGAGGGTCTTTCTCCCTGCCGCCTGAGCAGAGGTGAGAGCCGGGGTGGGGTGGCCAGGGCATGGGGGTGGACAGGGTGGCCCCCACCACCTGGCCCGAACGCGTCCACGTGCAGCAGGGGTTCATCCACCTCTGTAGACTCTGATACCTCCCCAGGTGCCTCCTGGGGTTTCGGTTCTTTGGGGAAATGGGCTGGCAGCCAAGTGCAGTTCTCGGGCCGCCCACGCCCCTCCCCAGCCTCTGTGCAGGGCGGCTCCGTCCGGCTTCCGTGTGTGCCTGTCGGATTCTCCAAATTAGGAAGGCAAGCTGAGCTAAGCTGGAAGCAGTCAGACAGGGTTCCTGTTGTGTTCTGACAAATGGAACATTTTTCTTTCTTTCTTTCTTTTTTTTTTAAACAGCAAAGGCTGTGTGTTCTCTTTGGAGGCGGGGCTGAGGTTTGTCTTTGGGGTTCCCTGCTGAGCTTCGCTGCTATCTCTGAGGCAGGTATCGAAAGGAAGGCCTTGGTTTGGGTGGCGGTGCACCCTGAGCGGGAGGCCCCACAGGTCCACCTGGACCCGTCTGCGCGGGAAGAACGAGGCCGCCCCGGGCCTTCCCTGCCAGCCCGGGTGCCCACACCTTCCCAGGCTCTTTTGCCCGCAGCTCCTGACAGCGTTTTCCGGCCAAGTTCAACAGAGAAGGGCCAGCACCCAGAGAGTCAGCGTGCAGAGTGGATTCCTGCTTTGTTTTCCTGTTTCTCCTCCAGCCACGGCGTCCTGGAGCCTTTTTCTTTCCGCGCCTCAGACTTACAGGAGCTGTGATCGCACAGGGCCCTCTCCACAATGTCCTCCAGACACACGTGTTTAACTCAAGTGTCCAGAGAAATGGAGTATGTTGGTTAGTTGACACACTTAACTTGCCAGCCTGTGGTTACCAGGGACGTGTAATGACAGCCTAGGCTGCCTTTTCACTGTCTTTCGCTGCATCGTATTATACTACGTTCTCATATCGTCGTATTCTCACACTTCACGTTGACTGAGGTCTGATCTCAGTTCTGCGGAGCACCTCGCATGCTCCACCCCAGCGGCTGACAGCGGCCTCCCTGTGCTGCGTGCTAGGCGCTCAGTCCTGTCCGACTCTGCAACTCCACGGACCACAGCCCGCCAGACTTCCCCTGTCCACGGGGACTCTCCAGACGAGAATCCTGGAGTGGGTAGCCTGCCCCTTCTCCAGAGGAACTTCCCGGCCCAGGAATCGAACCAGGGTCTCCTGCATGGCAGGCGGACTCTTTACCAGCTGAGCCAGCAGGGAAGAAGGCCTGGCCAGCCCCAAATTCCCGATGTCGCATCAGCGTCTTTCCTTGGGAGGGGGCGGCCTGCTACCCCCGAGGCGGGGGTTACTGCCGCTCCCTGGGTGGAGTCTGAGTGTTGATGAGGGTGTTACTCATTGCAGGCTCGTTCTTGTTTCTTGCACTTGGCACTTTCCTGGGTCTTCGTCTTTGTGCTTAGACACCCCGTCCTCGTCCTTGGGAGGGAGGGAGAGGGGAGCCGTAATGGGGGTGACCTTGGGTCCTGACCGCAGACCAGGCGCGTGTCGCAGTGGGTGGGCGGTGGTCTCTGCACAGAGCCCAGCAGTCCCCCAGCCCCCTCTGTGGTGGCGCTGGACCCGGGCGTGGCCCAGCCCGCCGGGCTCTGCACATGGGGTGTCTCAGCCCATTCTCACTCCCGTTCTCAGTCGATCCTCTCTCCGTAAAAACCGTGGGTGCAGGTCTGAGCGGTGACACGGGCGGCATCCCCCCCCCTCCCCGCCCCGGTGGCAGGGAGGGCCTCCAGCTGTCCCCTGGCGCTCTGCCCTGTGACTCTGCACACACAGAGCAGGTGTGTGGTCCATCTCCTGGCACGGTTCACCCAGGGTCAGGGAAGTCTGACCCTTGCACTAGGGCTTGGATGCTGGGCTTCAGCCGTGACCTCCGGGCTGCTGCATCCCTGTGGAAGGAATCAGGGTCCTTCGGCCTCAGGCCTGGCCTTTACCTCCTGGTAGACTTGGTTACCTGGTGATGCGTGGTCCGCTCCTGCGGCGTGCACACCCACGTCGCCCCGTGACACGTGGTCCGCTCCTGCAGTGTGCACCACACATGCATGCAGTGTGGAGGGACAGGTGGCCACTGAGGTGACCCCCTCCGAGGGAAGCCCCGCAGGGAGGATCAGGGGTGCCCAAGGTGGGCTCTGTGCAGGGGTGGCCCTGGGGACAGGAGCCTGGAGACCATGTATCCGCGGGGATGCAGCCGGGCCTTGAGCTGGCGGCAGCCCGGCGCCGGCGGGCTCAGCGGGTGTCCGACCTGAGGCTCCGCTGCCAGAGGCCCGGCCTGTGGTCCCTACTTGACTCCCCGCTGCAGCACCCATTCACTGGGCAGTGACCCTCATGAAGCCAGGACCTTCCACGTGGTAATTCTGATCTCTGTAGCTCCCCCGTTCACCTGACTGGATCACCTTTGATGTTTTCCAGGCAGGTCCGGAAGGTACTTGCTTTTTCAGATATATTGGACTTCCTGCCCCGTCTGATTTTCCAAACTGTAAAGCTTGGGAGCTCAACTTAGGAGTCATTTTCTTGTCGTTCGCTTGTTTTAAACTTGAAGCTTCCCCACCGAGGGGTAAGAATGTCCCTGGGAATATGGCCTGGGGTCCTCCCGGGGACCCTGCCTGGCCCTGCTCTGCTGGGACCCTCTGAGCCCGAGGTGCAGGCCACGGGCAGCCTGGCCTCTGGAGGGGGGCCCTCCCCGACCCTGCTCAGATCCATCTCCTCACCTTGCTGGCCGTCTGTCCCGTGTTCACTGTCCCTGGTCCACACCGCTGCCCAGCAGAGCAGACATCTGGCCTCTGCCGTCTCCAGCCTCCTAGGCCCAGCTCTGTGTTGGTTTTTAAAATGTTCTAGCAAAATGTATCACGTTTTTAATAGGAAATAGATATTTCAGGTTAAAGACACTTAGGATTGTCAGATTCCTTTGATTTGGGGGTTGTATATATAAAACGTTTCTCAAAACCGTTTGCTGAACTGTCGTGTTTTTCTTTGGTTGTTCTTATAGAACTCAGAGCCTCTACTGCCTCTGGGGGTCCAGCTCCAGACCTCTGTAGACGGGGTTGCTTGTGGCCCAGGGCCCACCCTGGGCAAGCCGCCCACTGGCCCGTGCCTGGAACGCCCCGGCGAGGGTAGGCGGAAGGCGCTGCTGGCTGTCAGCTGCCCCAGCCCTCCCTTCCGAAAGGAGAGGCCCGACCATCTTCCCACGCCTGGGTTGTGGTTATTTACAAAATTTGAACATACTGGTCATCGAATACGTAACGGCTTTTTTCCTTCTCGAGTCTTTCATTTCTTTAAGGACACAGTTGCAACATCCAGAAAACGTTCTGAAAGACTCCAGACCTCTGCAGGCCACCCTCTCCCCGGGGCTGCTCTCACGCCTCCTCCTAGTCCTCGTCCGCCTCGACGGACCAGAGCCCATGTCATCAGCCACTTGTGGTGCCAGCCTCGCCCACCCTGGGCTCCTCCTGCACCCAGGCTTGGTGCTTTGTCTCTGGTTTACCAGGGAGAGGCATTAGATTGAGCCACACACCCCAGGTCCCCCTGCTTCATCCCAGCAGCCCGTTCTCTGATTTCAAATCCTGTGCCTTTTGCCATGACGCCGGACCACTGAGTCTCTGCTGTTTTCATTTCTTAGAGTATCATCAGCATTTTTAATCATCTTCCATGGGCCAGTTTTAACGAGTGACGGTTACTTGTTAGGGCTTCCCAGTTGGTGCTAGTGGTAAAGAATCCTGCTGGGGACTCAGGAGACGCGGGTTCAATCCCTGGGTCAGGAAGATCCCCTGGAGGAGGAAACGGCAGCCCACTCCAGTATTCTCGCCTGGAGAATCTGAAGAGCCTGGTGGGCTCCTGCCCAGGGGGTCGCAAAGAGCCAGACGTGACTGAAGTGGCTGAGCGTGTGCGTTACTTGTTCAACACCACGAGAACTTCTAACGGCTTTGTCTGGAGTAGTCCATGTAATAGTCACGAGACTCTTAGAGCGTACACACCGAGAACATCCCAGTTTTCCTGATAAGGAGAACGGATTGGAAGCTTTAAGAGATTTTCCCAGAGACACGCGGTCCTGGAAGGCGTCCTTTTAAATGGCTAAATGATATTCTTCCATGAATGGGTGCCCTGGTGCATTCAGCTGTTCCCACAGGGACTCATCCAGTGCAATCGCTCAGTTGTGTCCGACTCTGCGACCCCATGGGCTGCAGCACCCCAGGCTTCCCTGTCCATCACCAGCTCCTGGAGCTTGCTCAAACTCAGGTCCATCGAGTCAGTGAAGCCATCCAACCATCTCATCCTCTGTCGTCCCCTTCTCCTCCTGCCTTCGATCTTTCCCAGCATCAGGGTCTTTTCCAGTGAGTCAGCTCTTCTCATCAGGTGGCCAAAGTATTGGAGTTTCAGCTTCAGCATCAGTCCTTCCAGTCAATATTCAGGACTGATTTCCTTTAAGATTGACTAGTTTGATTTCCTTATAGTCCAAGGGTTTCTCAAGAGTCTTCCCCAACACCACAGTTCAAAAGCATCAATTCTTCGGCAGTCAGCTTTCTTTATGGTCCAACTCTCACATCCATACATGTCTACTAGAAAAACCATAGCTTTGACTAGACAGACTTTTGTCAGTAATGTCTTAGCTTTTTAATACACTGTCTAGGTTGGTCATAGCTTTTTTTCCAAGGAGCGAGTATCTTTTAATTTCATGGCTGTAGTCACCATCTGCAGTGATTTTGGAGCCTAAGAAAATAAAAGTCTGTCATTGTTTCCCCATCTATTTGCTATGAAGTGATGGGACCAGATGCCATGATCTTTGTGTTTTGAATGTTGAGTTTTAAGCCACCTTTTCACTCTCTTTCACTTTCATCAAGAGGCTCTTTAGTTCCTCTTTGCTTTCTGCCATAAGGGTGGTGTCATCTGCATATCTGAGGTTATTGATATTTCTCCCTGCAGTGTTGATGCCAACTTACGCTTCATCCAAGCCAACATTTCTCATGATGTACTCTGCATATACGTTAAATAAGCAGGGTGACGATATACAGCCTTGACAGCTGTTTATAATTGGGAGGTAGGTTTGGTTTTGTAACAGAGGTCATAATGACAGGGGTGAGGTGGGTTTCTTTTGCGCATAACAGCCCCATGATGTGACCTGATACGGAAGCTCCAGGCTCTATTCTGTTGCTCCGTTTCCCGTTGTCCATTTTATGGCCCACTGTGGCTGCTCCAGCTCCTGCCATCACACCCACATTCTGGCCATCAGGAAGGGGAGAAGTGAAGAAGACGCTCTCTTTCTCCTGAGGACACGAACCGTCCACCTCTCACTGACCAGCACAGTCTCACGGGTGCACGCGATGCAGAGAAACATCATCCTTAGTCCAGCAGCCATGTGTCCAGCTGAAAGGAGTTTGTTGTTGAAGCAAGAGAGACGTGTGTCCAGGGGACTAGCTGTCTCTGTCTACCCTCTCAGCACCCCCGGGGATTTGTGGCCTGGGTGATGCCAGTGGTCCTGCTCCTCTGCTGCTCCTAGAACACGCTTTCTTCAGTCCCCACCCCACCTCCACTACCACAGTACTCGGTCCCTGTTTTTCTGGGGGAGGCACCCCTGAATGCCCACCTCCCCGACCCCTGGCAGCCCCCAGAGTGCTGTCATCTCTGCCAATTAGGGCAAGAATTCTGAGGCAAGCTCTCAAGGGACCACCCCGCGAGGTGGGTGGATGCTTGCCAGGGGCCGTCCCTGGGCTGGTGGGCGGCGGTTTCAGCACGCACCCACACATTCAGCCGGGGCCCCACCAGCACAGGCAGATTGCACCCGGGTTCAGACTGCATGTGGGCACCTTCAGGAGAATAGCTTTAACTGCAGAACGCACTCATTAAAACTCCAGCCAGAGCCCTAAACCAGAATGGGCCAGCTCTGCGGGCACCCTGGGGAGGCATCTGTTTAATCAAGGAGCTCCCCGGTATCTCCTCTTCTCCCCTCCTCCTCCTCCTGAGTAGCGTATTGGCAGCCTCGGGATAATTTTGGAAGAGTGAGTCAGGAGAAGCCTCTGAAATAGCTGTTGCAGTAAATACTGTGAAAATATTTATGGTTAAAGCCTAATTGGGAAATCGCTGTTCCAGTGAGAAACGATCCTGCTGGTATCAGTTATCGACGGCAGTCGATTTTGCTGCTGACAGCGTGCCCACGTCCCTGACCTGTCAGTAGCCCTGTTTTGTCTCACTGAAGCCCCAGACCATCTATCTGGCGCCTTGGGTTTGGACTGGAAAGCTCCCGGGAGGGGATTGCTCCTGCCGAGTATGCAGGGCCCCAGAGGTGTTAGGGCAGGTGGGCGCAGAGCAGAAGTCAGGCTGGGAAGTGGAGGGACGGGGGCCTAACAGTGCTCCCCGGCACCTCGCCGGTCCTCCTCCCAAGCTCGTCCCTCAGGGATCACGTGCGTCTTCTCGTCTGAACCCCAAACCCCGTTTTCTAAGATTCCCCCACCATCTTATGACCTCTACCAGAGGCCAGAAGCCACATCCCCTCTCTACTTGTCTTGACAGTTGTAGCTGTAAGATGACCTCAAGGTTGTGGTCTGATGCCATGTTAGCACAGGGACTTTTCACAGCGCAGGAAGTCAGAACTCCGCCCTCCTCTGGCAGAGAGGAGCACGTAACTTGTTTTGTTAACTTGCAGCAGTTAAGGGCCATAGAAACTCTTTAACTGCCTGTCACCGTTACTGCCTTCCTCCCTGGCACTGGTGGCAGAGGAGGGTGTGTATGTCCGTGGACACAGACTCCCCCGCTGTTCATCACGGCCCTTCGCTCGTAGGTGGTGCTCACCTGTCCTCAGCCCGCTTCCAGGCTGGGGGACGCTGGGCCCGTCTTGGACTCGGCATGGATGCACACTGACTTCGAGTTACCGAAGCGGACTGGCCTCCAGGTCTGAGGAAACCCTGGGCCTCAGAAGGCATCTTAGGACGGAGCACATCTCCATTGGGTGGTGGGGAGACTGAGGAAAGTGGAGGGGACAGGAGGCTTCTTTCTTACAAGACGGAAACAGCAGGCTGTTTCTATACAGCCTGGTGGCCCTTTAAGCAGAAGCATGGATGACGTTGCCGTTACAGACCCCCCGTGACATTCTGGTGCTGAGTCAGAACAGCATCAAACAGGAAGACAGCGTCTGTTGGAAGAGTATCAAGATCCCCTTGTTCTGATTTTAGATTTGGAAATACGAGCCCGTCAGCCGTGAGTCCCGCACGGGGGTGCCGCCCCGCCTGCTACAGGCGGGGCTCTGCCTTCATGGCCACCCGCAGCCCTCTCTGCTCTGTGTCTCTGGAAGGATCTGCGCTGGCCAGTCAAGCCAGATGAAGCTCCTGATGTCCTCTGACATGCAGGCAGTGGCTCTGAGCGTAGATGCTCGCACTGCTGAGTCATGTAGGGCGAGGTGAGCCCTCCCAGCAGGCTTGCACACACCCCTCTTGGCTGGAGGGCGCTGGGGTCCCTGCCTGCTGGGTCCCCGAGCCTGTTCTGACTGGTTCTTAAATCCCCCTTCTGAAAGCCTATTTTACTGAGAGAAAAGGGAATGCAACTGAAGTGGTGCTTGCTATATCCCCGATTTGCTACTTAGATGCCGAATTGATTGACAGGACCAAATATAAGGCGCTTTTTGGTGTGGACCCAGTGTCTGCTCCAGGATTAGCAGCTTGTGGAGAACTTGGCGGCGTGGTGTGCCGGACAGGCAACGCCCTGCGGTACAGGCAGGGGTTTCTCAGAAGGCGAGGAGCGCGGGGCTCCTGTGCGCACACGGAGGGGACTCGGGTCTGTGATGGGCTGGGGGGCGGTCACCTGCAGTAGAGGACACGAGGTTCGCTTCCTGCCAGCCCCCCGCCCGCACATGCGGCTGTTGCTGCTGCTGCTCCGGGGCGGGGAGCGCTCGGCCAGCTGCTGGCGTGGGCGGGGACACGGGTAGGGTGGGGGCCGGGTGGGGGCGAGGGTCTGTGCCGTGCCCGGCCGGTCCTGTCCCGGGAGCCGAGGACGCGCATCGGGCGCGGTTTGGGCGCGTGGGCGCGCACGGCAAGGCCCATCGCACGCACGGGCGCACCGGCCGCCGCACCCCTCTAACGTCCGCTGCCCTTCCGTTGCAGGTGCACCTTGCGCTTCCCCAGCACGGCGATAAAGATCCAGTTCACGTCGCTGTACCACCAGGAGGAGGCCCCCGCGTCCCCGCTGCGGCCGCTCTACCCGCAGATCTCCCCGCTGAAGATCCACATCCCGGAGCCGGACCTCCGGAGCCTGGTCAGCCCCATCCCCTCCCCGACCGGCACCATCAGGTGAGCGGCCCGGCCGGCCCCGTGCCGCCGCTGCCCAGCGAACCCAGGGCGCTGGCCTCCAGAACGCGGCTGAGGAAGAGGAAAGTGATACAAAGAGGGTGTTCTGTGCTTGATACACTGTGGAGTCTGTTTCTGGAAAATGGGCCGTGGGCGGAAAATTTGAAACTATTTTAAGCGCATCAGGGGACCTGACAACTTGAACCGAGTCTCTGGAGAATGATCTTACAAAGTGAAGAATCACTACCTATTAGTCACTCTTCCAGTGTGAAATTCTGTGCATTAGGGCCTCTGAAAGCAGGCATAGGTACCATTTGTTTTACAGACAGTGAAACTATTTAAAAGGAGGGTTTGTATACCCGGATTTGGTGGACTTGGCTTTTCTAAACTTGTAGAACTCCTTTCCAAAGTTTTAGAAATTAATCTAGATGTCGAAGAAAGGCAGGTCCTCAAACGTTCTCATCCTTGGCGTGCTATACAAAGAGAACCCCTGTGGGGAGGCTTGAGGGTGACGCCCACAACCAGAGGCTGGGGAGGGGGAGAGGTGGGGTGAGCTGCCCCCCAGGAACACAGCGGGTCCTGTGCCTTCTTCCCCTTTTGTTGTAAAAACACGTTGGAAGACATGGATTTGAGGATCGAGATTTAATAAACTTTAAAGCAGTTTACTGCTTCGTTGACATTTTAACACGAGATGGGCCCTGGAGATAGAGAGGCAGACCATGTCTCGGGGTCAACATGAAGCTAGTTTCGAGCTCATGTCCCCCCTGAAACGGTCTCAGGGTCCCTGGGGACCACACTCTGATTGTGCTCCCCCAGCAGAGCTGGCGCCCGGCACCCCGCAGGTGTCATCAGTGACAGTCACTCTCTGGCCAACCAGCCCGGGTGGGGGCCCTGGTTTTGCACCTTTAAAGGTTTACATTTAGGAGCTCAGGTTGGTTCATCTCATCATGGTCGCTGGCCTCACGTGTGCCCCGTGTTCTTCAACCCCGTGTCTGTGACCAGGTGGGAGTCATTTGCATTGAGCTTTCGGGAGTCAGTTCCCTCCCAAGCCGGTGAGCAGGCGTGTTTCTCTCGCGGAAAGAGCTCAGGGATGCCTTTGAAATGTCACAGCCCAGAACTCAGGTCTGGGACCCCAGTTCTGGTTCTGGCCGCATCTCTAGTTGGTGGGAGACCCGGGAGCAGGTCTCTGCAGCCTCCTCGGACCTTGTCTTCTCTGGTGATGAAGCCCACGGTGGCCCGGGGTGACAGGGAGGAGCAGTGAGTGGCGAGACCTGCCGTGGGCCAGGCCTGCCGCTCAGCAGCTGTACCTACACTGTTCTATTTAGTCCTTAGGGATTTATGAGAGGGATTCCGTCCTAAGCTCTTTTCAGGTTTCCAGCAATAGCTCTGTTCTCCAACCTGAAATGTACACCACCTCCCTGCCCTTTCTGACATCTATCCTGATAACAGCCTAAAACATGAGGGCTCCACTTGAGTTCACGATGAAGCTATGCTATGAAAATGCTCTGGCACTCATACATCTGTAATTTATGCACCAATAAAAAAATTATGTCGTAAAACGAAGCAGCCACTTTGGGAAACAGTCTCGCAGTTCTCCAAGACATTAAAAGTTTACCTTAACCGCCCAGCAACGCACTGGGTCGTGAGGTCTCCTTGGAAACCTCAGTGTTATTCATCAGATCAGATCAGATCAGTCGCTCAGTCGTGTCCGACTCTTCGCGACCCCATGAATCACAGCACGCCAGGCCTCCTGTCCATCACCAACTCCCAGAGTTCACTGAGACTCACATCCATCGAGTCAGTGATGCCATCCAGCCACCTCATCCTCTGTCGTCCCCTTCTCCTCTTGCCCCCAATCCCTCCCAGCATCAGAGTCTTTTCCAATGAGTCAACTCTTCGTATGAGGTGGCCAAAGTACTGGAGTTTCAGCTTTAGCATCATTCCTTCCAAAGAAATCCCAGGGCTGATCTCCTTCAGAATGGACTGTTTGGATCTCCTTGCAGTCCAAGGGACTCTCAAGAGTCTTCTCCAACACCACAGTTCAAAAGCATCAATTCTTCGGCGCTCAGCCTTCTTCACAGTCCAACTCTCACATCCATACATGACCACAGGAAAAACCATAGCCTTGACTAGACAGACCTTTGTTGGCAAAGTAATGTCTCTACTTTTCAATATGCTATCTAGGTTGGTCATAACTTTCCTTCCAAGGAGTAAGCGTCTTTTAATTTCATGGCTGCAGTCACCATCTGTAGTGATTTTGGAGCCCAGAAAAATAAAGTCTGACACTGTTTCCACTGTTTCCCCGTCTATTTCCCATGAAGTGATGGGACCGGATGCCATGATCTTCGTTTTCTGAATGTTGAGCTTTAAGTGTTATTCATAGCCGCCTCCAAAATGGAAACAACTCAGCTGTCCATCAGCCGCTGAGTGGAGGGAAACCGTGTTACAGCCACCACGTGGAGAATAAAAGGGAGCAAAGTGCTGGCACCTGGTGACCCCTGAGAATGTGATGCAGAAGGAAAGGAACCAGTCCGCAGGCGCCCACAAGCCGTGTGCTTCCGTTGACAGGCAGTGCCCAGCGTAGGCACAGCCTTAGAGGAGGCAGGAGACAGCAGTGGCCAGGGACTCGCGAGGTTTAAGGGACTGACGGCCCCTGTCCTGGGTTTCTTCTTTCTGGGGTGATGACCATGTTGTGGGGCGAGGTGGTGTTCACACCACTCCGGACACTAAAAGCCCCTGAGTCGTGCGCTGGAAACGGGCGCACTGTGCGGCGTGCATAGCGCGGGGAGCTGGTACCGAAGCCCTGCTCTGACACCTTCACCCCGCAGCACCTCGGGGCAGGGGCGGGGACGCTGGCCAGGCACGTGCCCCACGCCACCGGGAGCCCAAGGGCCTGTCTCCGGCCGGGCGCGGCGGCCCTCCCAGGCCCTTGCACGTCCGCCGAAACCAGCTCAGACTGGCACGGGGCTGTGAACAATCAGCTTAGGATCCAGCCACATGGACGGCTTTTACGAGCAGAAAGTGTTTTGGTTTGTTCCTGGAGAGCTTCATAGAATAAATATAATTCCCAGTAACATTTTGAATAAAAGCAGCGGTCAGCAGGTCGAGCTGGAGTAGTGAGCCCGCGAGTGTGGAGGCCTGTGTGCCTGGGGGAGGCGGCGGCGGCTCTTGAGTGGGCCAGGGTTAGGGTAGAAGGGGTTCCCTGAGCAGAACTGGCCCTAGCCCGGGGGTAGGGGGCGGGGCTCAGAGAGGGGCTGCGGGGCCGGTGGGGGGGCGGGGCTTGGAGAGGGGCTGGGGCGGGCCGCATGGGGTCTCCGGTGCCCACACAGGTTGGAGCATCTTTGCGGGAAGGCGATAGCTTTGAGACGGGCTCCCGCACTCTTGGCCTCTAAGTGTCACAGGGAAGAATTTCTGTTTACATCCGCTTGTCTCTGCGCGCTGGAAACCTCAGGGGCCTTTTGAGGTTTTACTGCACGGATCTCCTTGCTCCCGCCCAGGCGCAGGAGCTGGGTGGGGCCGGCGTGTTTACAAACAGCTGCCCTCTCTTTCCCAGCCCCTCCCTGCGCACCAGGTCCCAGCGGATCGCCGGGGAGGTAGGCTGCGGCCCGGGCCGCGGGGGTTCCCGTAGGCCGCGCACCCCGCCTCCTCCTCCCCCCGCCCAGGCCTCTATTGCCGCGTCTGTGCCCGCAGCCGGGTCTGTCGGCTAGCTGGGGCTCGGAGAGCTCGGTCTGGGCCGGCCCTCTCCGGAGCGGGTTTGGGGCGGGTCCTCTCCAGGACTAGGGGGCGGCTGGACCCGTCGGGGCTGCCCCGCCGCCCCGCCCTCCTCCCTGCTGGCCGAGTGGGGGCGGGGGCGGGGGCGGGTGTGTGCGGTTTTTTCCCTGCCCTGAAGTACTCCACCCAGAACATGAATGAACTCTCTTTGAAACAAGTTCTGCTATCTTAAGCAGCGTTTTGTTGACTTTTTTTTTTTCTTTCCCCGTTTTGCACTGAACTGGTGGCTTTAAGAAAGAACCAACTGGTTAATCATTTTCCGAGTGTTACAAAAAGAGACTAATCCTTAGAGCTGCAGTTTAAAGAAAACTGCTGGAATTCAACCTGAGAAGGGGGGCAGGGATAGAGCAGCGGACTGGTGGCTCAGACAGTCAAGAATCCTCCTGCAATGGGGGAGACCTCGGTTCGACCCCTGGGTCGGGAAGATTCCCCTGGACGAGAAAATGGCAACCCACTCCAGTATTCTTGCCTGGGGAATCCCAAGGACAGAGGAGCCTGCTGGGCTGCAGTCCATGGGCTCGCAAAGAGTCGGACACAACTGAACGTCTAAACGAAGACTGGAAGCTATTTCTTGAGAAAGGCCTTTCTTGATTTTTCTAACATAGAGATCACAAAACCAAAAGTAACCTGCTTTGTGGAATTCATCCAAGGTTAGCGGAACCCTGTATGAAATAAACATTAAGCCGCTGGTCTCGGTTCCTAAACCACTTGTCACCCTGACCTGGCAGTCCATTCCGGCTTCACTGTGGCGGGAGAGTCAGTCCTCACTCGCTCTGCAACGCTGTGTGTCTTCTGAGCTTGGATGGGGTGTGAGAACGGCTGTTGTGTTTCTGGCAAACTCTGGATCCTGCCTGAGAGTGACTTACTCTGCCTTTCCTCGGTTCTCCCGATGACCCGGAGGGGAGGCTGCCTGTGCACCTGTGGCCCTCACCGTACCTCACACACACACCCGCACCCACATGGTCCCTTTCCTCATCTGGAAACTGGGGAAAGATAAAAATTGGTTCATGGACACAGAAAGATGCGGCCTTCCGTCTTCTTTATGGTTCTCTTCCTGCCTCTCTGGGAGTTGGGACCAGGGGGCCTTTGGGCCGTCAGTTCTTGAGAGGAGGTGGGCTAGGCTTGTGCTGTAGCCCCGTCTCCAGGGGGACCCTGGGGCCCTGAAGATCCTGCCTCTGGTGTTCCTGGCTGTGCCTTCAGGGCAGCGCCCGCCTGGCATCCTGCCACCGAGGGCCCTTCCTTTCCAGATGACAGCTGTGGTTCAGGAAGCAGGCAGAGCGAGGGGGAGGAGCAGAAGGAGGCCTGGGGCCCCCTCCGCTCCCAGATCTGCCCCCTGCCTGCTTGGAGAGAGAGGCGCTGGGAGGTCTGAGCTCAGGCCGGCTCTCCAATGTTCTGACACGACATGCATTTCAGACACCAGCTCCCCCTTCTGCAGTCACTTCCCAGGGTTTCACAGCACAGAGTTTCTCTTCGGGGGCACAGACCTGGTTAAGAGAGTGCTGAGAAACTGGCTTCCATGAATTCTCTTTGCCTGTTCTTTGTTTTCCCCCCAGATTACAGAAATACTATGTGCGCACTACACAAAATAGAGATGTTTCAGAAAGTGAAATCGCCTCAGTGACACTCCTGGAGCGACGTCTACAGGGGCCTCTTCATGTGAACGAGCAGAGAGCTCGTCGCATGGGTGTCAGTACTTGTGACCCCGCCCCGGAAGGGCGCTGTGGAGCCCAGAGGGTCCTGCAGAGACCCTTTCCTCCTGTCCCTCTGTCTCAGCCCCTTTCCTTGTCACCGCATCACTCGTGGCTGCACGGTAGACTGTTTTGACATGGCCTCGGTTGACCAGTTCCCCCACAAGAGCCACGCAGCCATTGCCGGTTTCTTAGTCTTGTGGGCAGCTCAGCAGCCAGTCTGCTTTGAAGTCGCCTCTCTGAGTGAGTGAGTGAATGAAAGTCACTTAGTCGTGTCCAGTTCTTTGCAACCCCATGGACTGTATAGTTCATGGACTTCTCCAGGCCAGAATACTGGAGAGGGTAGCCTTTCCCTTCTCCAAGGGATCTTCCCAACCCAGGGGTTGAACCCAGGTCTCCTGCATTGCAGGCGGATTCTTTACCAGCTGAGCCATCAGGGAAGCCCGTCGCCTCTCTGAAACGTCTATAAACGGCTCATGCTGAGGCCGTCAAACCCTGAGCTTTGATTATTTTGTTTACAATACTCTCATTAGGGTCGTGAGCCACAGCATTTTAAGAACAGCGATTAAAAAAGAGCTGGCTCTGACGTTCCTGCCAGGCCTGCGAGGAGGGCGGGGTGCCCAGTACACCCTTCGCCCCGCAGTTCCCTGCTCAGCACTCCCCTGCAAAGAGCCATCCAGCTCTTTGCAGATGAGGAAACCGAGGCTCCTCGGAGGTCGTTCTCTCCAGCAAAACCATTGGGTGTCTGGGCTGCATGCTCAGCGGGCGCCCACAGGGAAAGGCAGTACTAATTGTGCTCATGCTTTTTATTCTTATCAAAATACTACGTGCGCCTAAGAAAGAAACCCAATGACTGATGCAGAAGAAGCTGAAGCTGACGGTTCTGTGAAGACCTACAAGACCTTCTAGAATTAACACCAAAAAGAAAAAAGAGAGACCTACAAGACCTTCTAGAAATAACCCCTTTCATCATAGGGGACTGGAATGCCAAAGTAGGAGGTCAAGAGATGCCTGGAGTAACAGGCAAATTTGGCCTTGGAGTACAAAATGAAGCAGGTCAAAGGCTAACAGAGTTGTGCCAAGAGAACCCACTGGTCATAGCAAACACCCTCTTCCAACAACACAAGAGAAGGCTCTACACATGGACATCACCAGATGGTCAGTACCAAAATCAGATTGATTATATTCTTTGCAGCCAGAGATGGAGAAGCTCTATACAGTCAGCAAAAACAAGACTGGGAGCTGACTGTGGCTCAGATCATGAACTCCTTATTGCCAAGTTCAGACTTAAATTGAAGAAAGTAGGGAAAACCACTAGACCATTCAGGTATGACCTAAATCAAATCCTTTATGATTATACAGTGGAAGTGACAAATAGATTCAAGGGATTAGGTCTGATAGACAGAATGCCTGAAGAACTATGGACGGAGGTTTGTGACATTGTATAGGAGGCGGTGATCAAGACCATCCCCAAGAAGAAGAAATGCAAAAAGGCAAAATGGTTGTCTGAGGAAGTCTTACAAATAGATGAGAAAAGAGAAATGGAAGGCAAAGGAGAAAAGGAAAGATATACCCATTTGAATGCAGAGTTCCAGAGAGATAAAGCCTTCCTAACTGATCAATGCAAAGAAATAGAGGAAAATAATAGAATGGGAAAGACTAGAGATCTCTTCAAGAAAATGAGAGCTACCAAGGGAACATTTCATGCAAAGATGGGCTCAATAAAGGACATGCACCTAACAGAAGCAGAAAATATTAAGACGAGGTGGCAAGAATACACAAATCTATACAAAAAAGATCTCAGCGACCCAGATAACCACAATGGTGTGCTCACTCACCTAGAGCCAGAAATCCTGGAATGCGAAGTCAAGTGGGCCTTAGGAAGCATCACTACAAACAAAGCTAGTGGAGGTGATGGAATTCCAATTGAGCTATTTCAAATCCTAAAAGATGATGCTGAGAAAGTGCTGCACTCAGTATGCCAGCAAATTTGGAAAACCCAGCAGCAATCACATGGCTGGAAAAGGTCAGTTTTCATTCCACTCCCAAAGAAGGGCAATGCCAAAGAATGCTCAAACCGCACAGTTGCACTCATCTCACACGCTACTTCTGCTCTACTGACTACACCAAAGCCTTTGACTGTGTGGATCACAACAAACTGTGGAAAATTCTTCAAGAGATGGCAATACCAGACCACCTGACCTGCTCCTTGGGAAACCTGTATGCAGGTCAAGAAGCAACAGTTAGAACTAGACATGGAACAACACACTGGTTCCAAATAGGAAAAGGAGTATATCACGGCTGTATATTGTCACCCTGCTTATTTAACTTATGTGCAGAGTATAGCATGAGACATGCTGGATGAAGCACAAGCTGGAATCAAGATTGTTGGGAGAAATATCAGTAATCTTATATATGCAGATGACAACATCCTTATGGCAGAAAGCAAAGAGGAACTGAAGAGCCTCTTGATGAAAGAGGAGAGTGAAAAACCTGGCTTAAAATTCAGCATTCAAAAAATGAAGATCATAGATAGCATCTGGTCCCATCACTTCATGGCAAATAGACAGGGAAACAGTGACAGACTTGTTTTCTCAGGCTCCAGAATCACTGCAGATGGTGACTTCAGCCATGAAATTAAAAGACTCCTGCTCCTTGGAAGGAAAGTTATGACCAACCTAGACAGCATATTAAAAAGCAGAGACATTACTTTACCAACAAAGGTCCGTCCAATCAAAGCTGTGGTTTTCCCAGTGGTCATGTATGGATGTGAGAGTTGGACCATAAAGAAAGCTGAGCGCCGAAGAATTGGTGCTTTTCAACTGTGGTGTTGCAGAAGACTCTTGAGAGTCCCTTGGACTGCAAGGAGATCCAGCCAGTCAGTCCTAAAGGAAATCAGTCTTGAATATTCATTGGAAGGACCGATGCTGAAACTGAAACTCCAATACTTTGGCCACCAGATGCGAAGAGCTGACTCATTGGAAAAGACACTGATGCTGGGAAAGATTGAAGGCGGGGAAGGGGATGACAGAGGATGAGATGGTTGGATGGCATCACTGACTTGATGGATATGAGTCTGAACAAGCTCTGGGAGTTGGTGATGGACAGGGAAGCCTGGCGTGCTGCAGTCCGTGGGGTCGCAGAGTCGGACATGACTGAGCGACTGAACTGAAGAAAGCAGAGGCTACTGCAGGCTAGCCACGCCCACTGGTCCTCATGCCCCTCGGCACCTCCTCACTGGTTTCTCAGTCTCAGATCATTGGACTGCCTGCCTGTTGGATAAAGGACTTGGCTTTTCCTCCTCACTGAGATCAATGTCACAATTGTTGGTTACTGTCCCCTGAGTGGCCATGTGCCGTTCACACTTCAGCCTGAGCTCCTGGGACTGGTTGCCACTGGAGCAAGCAGCTCTTTACTCAAGCCTGGTGTCACAGCAGGGACCCTCTAGAGATGCCCTGTGTGTTTATTCTGTGGATCTTCCCTGTTTTGTGGATGGTCAAGAGATTTGACCTGGACTAGGAAACTCCCTTGGGGGACACTCAGTGCGTTGGTCAATTTCTCCAGTCATCTCTGAATCGCACATTCTCCACCCAGAGGTGTCCTGCTCGCCTGCCTCCAGCTCTGCCCACCCGGGACGTGTGACCCCAGGGCGGCCGGGTACCAGGCACAGCCCTCTGGGCTCAGGCCAGCCCGCAGAGACAGCTGAATGAGGTTTATTGAGGCTGGGGCCGCCACACGCATGAACACACGCTCTCCAGACCAAGCCCCCCAGGCCCTCTGGGCGTCAGCGGTGCTCTGTGCCCAAGGAAGCTTCCCTGGGGAGGGGCTGTCAGCGCCAGCCTCCCCCGCTGTGGAAAGCGGCCTCTGCTCCTGCTGGGGAGCCAGTCTTGCTGTCTGTTTCCACTGGAAACTTCTGTGGGAGTGACAGCCTTTTCTCTGGGCTTTGCCTTTGGAGGGTTAGATGTAAACCTTCTGAGATGTTCTACAAAGTGTGGACGTGGGATGGGCAGTGGACCCCAGAGCCCAAGCCCAGAGTCCTGTCTGCCGTCTGCACTAGTCAGGATGCCGCGTGGGTCACGTACGGCAGATGCCAGCGAGGTTTTCCCAGAGGAGCCCTGCACGCCCACCAAGCTGGACATCACCTGACCTGTCTGCTGGGGGCTGGTGTGTTTCTGGGGCACGCTTCTCACGCCTGTGGTCAGAGCATGGACTAGGTGTTGTCCAGAGCGGCACTGAACCCCTCTGGGACTGGAGACGGTGCCCCGGCGCCTCTGCAGTGGCAGGTCCTGCAGCATCTTCAGGAGAGAATCTTCAGGACCCCCTCCCCCACCCCCGTCCGAGTTGAACCCCCATGTGCTGAGGTGTTTGGTTCCCCGATGGACACGTTTGGAAACCTGATGCCGAGTGTGTGAACGTGTTACCAGTAAAACACTTTCCCTCCCCTCCCACCTTACTTTAAAAGCTTGGGTTTTGTATGTTTGGTTCACAATGAAATTCAGAAAGAGCTGTTTTTATTACTGCTTCCTACCTCTCAGCAGCTGGTTTATTATTGTTGGTTAAAGGGTCTATACTTGCACGACTTAACCTGTCTCTGTATCTGCAGAGTCTAGTTGAGAGGGGACTGATTCCTGAAAATTCCCGCCTGGGTTGCTGGGACTCCCGACCCCAAAGTGGGTGACGGAGATGGAATTCATCATTAATATCAACTGTCCCCTTTTTCTCAGACACAGTGTTTTGCTTTTTCCTTCATCCCTCCCTGGGATCAGTAACTATCTCTTGAGCCCTTCCTGTGAGCCACAGATGGCTCCCCACCTTGGAGGAGCCGGGCAGGGAAGCCAGAGACAGCAGCCCAGCCAGAGAGGAGGCTCTGCGTCTGTGTCCAGGAAACTGGCATGGAGGGCTTTCATATGAACTTGACTTACGGGGGAGTTGGGGGCGTCTTGTCCCTTGGACAGTGAAGGAAGACGCCCTCGCGGGCTGTGGGGAGTGGGCCTGGGAGGCCCCCTGCAGGTGGGAGGTGGACGCAGGGAGGCTGGGGATGCGTGGAAGGAGACGGTGACCTCCAAGCTCTGGTCAGCCCCCAGCTCGGGGCACCTCATACCTGGATTTGTGACCCACTTTTAGAGTTTATGACGGTTTTCTCTGAATACTTTTAATTTTCAAAACCAAAATTTCCACACGGCTTGACAACCGCAGCCAACTTGTTAGCGGCAGGAACCGGGCCACGCCTGTTGGTGGAGCCCTGGGCGGGACAGGGCGGGCAGAGCGGCCCTTGCACCGAAAGCACTGCGGTGCGGAGGGGGAGCCCCGCCGCTTCCCGCCCCCGGACAGGCGCGCAGTTTCCAACCGGAGAGGAGCGCGAGCCGGAGGCCGGGGCTCAGGGTGGTGGAACGGGCCGAGCACGTGTCTCTGCGCGGCCTCCCCTCGGGCGCCCCCGTGTGGCCGAGTGAGGGCACCGCGCCCCCTCGGTGCAGCGCGGACGTCCCGTAGGGCCGGACAGCGGCCGCCTCGGTCCGGAGTCAAACCTCAGGACGTGTCCTTTCTCTCCGCAGTGTCCCCAACTCCTGCCCAGCTAGCCCCCGAGGGGCCGGCTCCTCCAGCTACCGCTCCGTCCAGAACGTGACCTCCGACCTGCAGCTGGCCGCAGAGTTCGCCGCGAGGGCCGCCTCCGAGCAGCAGGCCGACACGTCCGGAGGGGACAGCCCCAAGGTCTCAGCCCTGGGCGCACTGGCTGGTGCCCGGCGGGTGCAGGTGTCCCTGCTCTCCTCCCCGAGCCCCCCTTGTCTCGTCTGCGGGGCCGGGTCGGCTCCAGAGCCTCCTTACAGTTTCCGGGAGGGCGTCAGGCTTCTCGCCTCCCAGCTTAGTCTTAGTTCGTTCCCATCAGACAGCTGTCCTTAAATCAGTTTGCAGAGGAGGTGAGAAATTTCAGAATCAAACCTGACTTTCCCCCATGAGGCAGAATTGGCTCCTCCTAGTCTAAACCCCCAGGAGGAGGTGGGGGTGATGTTCTTAGACACCCCGAGAACCTGTGTCCTCTCTGGAGGGGGGTGGCTGGATTGGAAATGCGTCTCTCCAGGCTCACCCCCTCGTCTGCACCCCCAGGACGAGTCGAAGCCGCCGTACTCGTACGCTCAGCTCATCGTGCAGGCCATCTCGTCCGCGCAGGACCGGCAGCTGACTCTGAGCGGAATCTACGCACACATCACCAAGCATTACCCTTACTACCGCACGGCCGACAAGGGCTGGCAGGTGCGCCCCTTCCCGATCCCCGGGCCGTACACTGTGACCCCGACCCTACCCCCAGAGTCCGTCGTCCCTCCTGGGAGCCCACAGACGGGAAAATGTCCCCAGGCTCAGTGCACGGGGCGCTCCTCTGTGACCTTGCAAACATGCGTCCCTGCTCTCCACAGACTTCTTGTTTAGGTTCATAAGACCTTCGTCCAGTATTCTAGTTGGCTCAGCACACGTTCTGAACCTGGCGTCCCCTGAACAAGGGCTTCTCCTTAACGTTCTGGCTTTTCTGTAAGGGCTGCTCATGAGCCCGTGCTGAATTTTCACAGGCACGACCACTGTGACACCTCTGTGCCCAGGGCCCCTCCGGCCCTGACCCACGCCGGGCCTGCGCGGGTCAGAGCCACACCCACCATGACCCGTGACTCCCCGCTCTGCCCACAGAACTCCATCCGCCACAACCTCTCCCTGAACCGCTACTTCATCAAGGTCCCTCGCTCCCAGGAGGAGCCGGGGAAGGGATCCTTTTGGCGGATAGACCCTGCTTCAGAGGCCAAGCTGGTGGAGCAGGCGTTCCGGAAACGGAGGCAGCGGGGCGTCTCCTGCTTCCGCACCCCGTTTGGGCCGCTGTCGTCCAGGTGAGCCCCCGCCCCGCCACCCCCACGGCTGCGGCCAGTGAAGCCGCCTCACCTTTTCTCGGAGAGACCAGCTTGGGCCCGAGAGGCAGGGAGAGGGCGTCGGCCGGATTCCCACGATGAGCTTTGCTCTCCGGGTGTTAGTTTGTCCCGGGGGAGGTTGGTGCCCATCCCAGCAGGACTGCTGTTCTTAATGTAGAAGCACAAGCCGCTTTCCAGGGGGGGCTGGCCAGGCCCCTCGGAGGTGAACGCGCTGGTCGTGGCCTTCCCCAGGCCCAGGATCGCGGGGCGGTGGTTCATGTGGCGGGCGGCCAGCTGTGGCCGCAGGGTCGGGCAGCACTCGGGCACGCTCACTGCCACAGTCCCGTGTCCCCGTCTCCTAGGAGCGCCCCGGCTTCACCCACCCACCCTGGGCTGATGTCCCCGCGTTCCAGTGGCCTGCAGACTCCAGAGTGCCTGTCCCGGGAGGGCTCGCCCATTCCACACGACCCTGACTTTGGGGCCAAGTTAACTTCTGTTCCCGAGTACCGCTATTCCCAAAGCGCACCCGGTAAGCCCGGCCTCGCCCTCTCGTCTGATGTCCCGGGACTCAGAGCCGCGAGCCCCCCAGCAGGGCGTGTGCGGGGCCCCGCTGACCCAGCCCTCCTCTGCAGGCTCTCCGGTCAGTGCCCAGCCGGTGATTGTGGCCGTGCCGCCCCGGCCGCCCAGCCTGGTGGCCAAGCCCGTAGCCTATGTGCCGGCTTCCATAGTGACGGCCCAGCAGCCCTCGGGCCACGCCATCCACGTGGTGCAGCAGGCGCCCCCGGTCACCATGCTCAGGGTGGTCACCACCTCCGCCAGCTCTGCCAACGGATACATTCTTGCCAGCCAGGCGGCGGCGGGGGGCGCCCACGAGGCAGCGGGCACGGCCGTGCTGGACCTGGGTGGCGAAGCGAGAGGTAAGCTGACCATACGGTCACCTTGGTGGGGTCGCGTCCGGCTCTCGTGGGTCTTCAAGGTGGAGCCATCAGCCTGGGCCGTGGGGCTCAGGCCATCTCGGGCGGGATGTCTCTGAAGGGTCACCCCTCGTACCCTCCCGTTTTCCGGGGGTACGTTCCTATGAAGCAGCGCTGATCATCTGAAATGCCGCTCCCTGCAAGCAGCAGCTGGGGCTCCAGGCGTCCCCTGGACTAGGTGTGGGGCCTCAGACTGGAGCCCCCAGCGAGGGCTCCTTAGATGTCCTTCAGAGTGAAAGAGTCACAGAGTCCTGAGTTAGAAGTCAGAGTCCCAGAGGATTAACGCGGTGATGGTTGGGAATACCATCAGTGCTTTCGGAGGCCCTGGAGCCGACACTCTGAATGAAGCAGTGTCTTAGGGATGGCAGGCGGCTCATCCCAGCAGTGACATCCCTTCTGATCCCGTCCTAAAAACGTGCATTTTGGTGAGAGAAAGCTAGGTCATAGCTCCAAGTGCAAATCGTTTCATTCCAGATGATACCCATTCTTTCTTAGATTAAACTTGCTTTGGTTAAAGTATGCAGTATTTAAAATTTCCCCTAAAACCCTATGGCTTGTATTTCTCTTGTTTCAAAACATTCCATCAGTGGGAGTTTTCTTTTAAGAACCCAGGTCTTTGCCCAGTGTCCCGGCTTCAGGCCCTTGGCCCCCCGCCCCACCCAGGGGCACCCCCGCAGGGCCGTGACCGTGGCTCTGACGCGTGCCGCCCCTGCAGGCTTGGAAGAGAAGCCCACCATCGCACTCGCCACCATCCCTGCTGCCAGCCGGGTGATCCAGACGGTGGCCAGCCAGATGGCCCCGGGGGTCCCCGGACACACAGTCGCCATCCTGCAGCCAGCCACACCAGTGACTCTGGGGCAGCACCACCTCCCAGTCCGGGCCGTCACTCAGAACGGCAAGCATGCCGTCCCCACAAGCAGCCTCGCCGGCAACGCTTACGGTGAGGCCCCACCTGGGGCGGCCCCTTATGCCCCACTCGGCCCTGAGCGCCAGCCCAACCAGGGTCAGTTCAGTGAGCATGTCTCCTCAGTTCATCCGGCCAGTTTCCTGAGCACTTGCTCTGTGTCCGGGCTGGGATTTGAGGCCGAGGGAGCCCCGAGGGAGCACCCTGCGGGGACAGCGTCAGAGGGGATGGGAAGGCACTCAGCACTGCACAGTTAAAGTGGCGGGGGCGAGGGCGCCCGAGGCCAGGGCTCGACCCGCTGGGGTGACGTGGGAGCCGTCAGGGTGTACAGGGGATCCCCACACAGAAGCAACCGAAAGAGGGGGGACAGGGTTGGAGGCCCCCCGGGGTGGGGGCCGGAAGGGGCTGGCGCCCAGGAGCTGCCCTTGGCTGTACCAGGAGGTGCCCAGCGTGCTGGGGAGCTGTCTCCTCGCCCTCCTCGCCCTCGTGTGGTGGCGCTGGTCCGACCAGCTCCGCAACGTGACTCTCTCTCTCTCCACCCTAGCCCTCACCAGCCCTCTGCAGCTCCTCGCAGCCCAGGCTAGCTCGTCCACACCGGTGGTGGTCACACGCGTGTGCGAGGTAGGGCCCGAGGAGCCAGCGGCAGCCACCAGCACGGCGCCCCCCACCGCCACCTCCGCCTCCCCCACCGGAGAGCCCGAGGTCAAGAGGTCCCGAGTGGAGGAGCCTGTGGGGACTGTGACTGCACAGGCCGGTGTGATGGCAGCCGCCGGCCCGCAGGGCCCCGGGACCGGGGAGTGACGTTGTGGCGTGGAGGTGGAGTGGGACACACGCCAGACAGAGCTCCGTGGCCGGACCAGGGCGGCTGACCCCGCCGCCCCTGGGACTGAGACGGGAAAGCTCCCAGTGGGCCGAGTGCAGGGCCCCACGGGCGGGACACCTCCACCTGCCCGCACCCGGACACCCGTCCTCCTGCCCCCAATCTGGAGTCAAACAAAAACACATAAACTCGTTCAGACAGCTGATTGTACGATTCTGGAATTCTTTTTCTTCGTTTCCTTCTCCACTCTGCCAGCACTGCCTTTTCTCCCCAGGCCTTTCGCCAAGGGCGTGGGAAGAAGGTCGCAGCCCAGCGTCTCCTGGAACATGTCCAGGCGGCCCGGCCCCACACAGAAGCCAGGCTCCCGGGGTACCTTCACCCCCAGATGGTATGGAAGCACGGGCCGGCGGCACCAGCCCTGTCTGTAAGAGACAGGACCTGGGCGAGAGAGACGCAGAGCTGCCAGCTGTCAGACCATCCCCGTCGCTGCTGCTTCTAAAGTGACACCGAAAGTGTCGTCGTTCGCTGGACAGAGGGGAGGGGTCTGGTCTGGCTTTGAGCCCCACGTGTTTCCGGTTTTGTTAAAAGGCGGAATCGAGGCTTCACTGACGGCCTGAGACAGACACAGAAGGGATCGCCCTTCTGGGATCGTTCCTGAGGTTTCCACCCAAAGACGCTCTAACAGCTGGGTGTCTGGGTCTTCCCGGCATCGGTCCCCACAGAGTGAACTCTTGCCGCTCCGTCTGCTAACTTCAAGGAAGACCGACGGCCTCCCGGACTGGCGCTCAAGGCAGAGAGCTGTTTGGATGAGAGGCCCACCTGCAGCGTCCACCCTCGTTCCGGCCACACCAGGTTGCTGGGGTCGGAAGGACGTGGCCGCCCCCGCGGGAGAACGGTCACGCTGAGTGGCCCCGTTTCCTGGCTGCTCTGACGTCCGGGGGCCCCGCGGCTGCCCGCCCAGCCTCCTCACCAGCTGCCAGAGTCTCTACCGCCCGACAGCCTGCCTGCCGTGACCGACCAGAACTGGCTCTGCGGCCCATGGCACCAGAGGCCCCAGTCTGGGCCCACAGCCCTCGCCAGCTCAAGGGCCCTCAGGGGGCCTCGGGCAGAGCGGGGCACCCCTGGTCCTTCACATCTCGGGAGAGCACTCTCAGGAAACGTTCAGTGTGTCTGCAAAGAGTGGCTTAGGTCCGGCCTGGTGTCGGCCCTGCCCTGGGGGTCCCCACGGACATGGGCTCCCCGCTTCCAAATCGCCATAGTGGCTGCAGGGGCAGGCGTGCGGGCCGCTTGCGCTGCCAAGGTTGTCCCCAGGCCCCCCACGGGGACCGGTGTTGAGTGTCCTTCCTCCAGGCTGGTGTCCACTCAGCCCACAGGCCAGGTGCGTCCGTGCCACTGACCCTCATCCTACGTCGTGGCCGTGGTGCCCCCGTGAGGTCAGAGACGGGAGGACGGGTGCCCGGCTCCGCACCCACGCCGCCCTGGCGTTCTCTATGGCTTCCCGTCTGGTGTGAGTGCAGAGCGTGAGACTGAGTGGGTCGAGACGGGCATCCAGGCGCTGCCAGGCTGGCTCCGCAGGTCCTGGGTAGGGCTGGGGGCCATCGTCTCTTTCTTATGTTGCTGCTCAGCCCTGGGGCTGTGCGGGTCTTGCTCAGATGCCTTCTTGCTCACAGACCATCCTCTGCGCCACAGCTCGCCTCCCCCAGAGACAGACGCCAGGCCGGCTGGCCAGAGGACACGCCCAGCCCCGTCCCCTCTGCCTGGCCCGACCAGTCCGGCCCCACCCTGTGTTCTCCTGACTTCCGAGGCATTTTGGTTTTGTGTGTTACCGTGGACTCCCTCACGGTTCTATCCTGGCAGTAGTTCAGGGAGAAAGGAGCAGAGGGGGGTCTGTGGCTGGAACTGGGAGGGAGACGGGGACGGGGTGTCCTCAGTGACGCTCTGCCACGTGCTGAGCGCGTGCCTTTTTAGCTCCTTCTGGGCAGAAGGGACCCCGTGGGGCCAGGTTCAGGGGACCAGCCACTCCAGGTTCCTGGTGAGCCTCTGGGTGGGCTTTTGGTCATCTCCCCAGAGAGCCCGTGGTACCCGCCAGCACTTGTCCTGAGACCAAGAGGCCAGGAGTGGGCAGCTCCCCAGGGAAGATGCTGCTGTAGCCGGAAAGATCTCTGGTGTCCTCAGAGCTCCCCAAGCCGTGGGGCCACACACGCCCCCACCACACCCGTCTGCAGGAGCCAGAGCAGCCAGGAGAGCCGGCAGCCGTGGTCTTCCACATGCCTGGGTTGTGGCACATGGACCAACCCACCCGAGGCTGGGAAATAAAAAGGCAACCTGGCCTGACGCGGGGGCCACGGCCGCCTCGGGTCACCCAGGGGCTGGACTCCGCAGAGGGCCGGCCGGGCAGGTGCGCTCAGGCCCGTCGTCATGGCTGCTCACTCTCCATCGATACCAGGCCTGCCCGTCCAGCTGTACTCGCCCTTTACCAGCGCCATATACAGGAGGGCGCCGCTCTGCATGGCGGGCGTCACGGAAATCCCTGCCCTACCCCGCTGAGTGTCCTCCCCTCCGGCCAGGGTCACCCTCTCGCGGGCCCGTGGTGGACGCTGAGTGTCCTTGCCCGCCACCTGCATCTCTATGTGAAGCTCCAGGACGCCTGGCGCTGTCGAGCAGAGCCTGTGGTCGGGGTTCGGACCATCTGTCCTTCCCCCCACCCCCCTGGGATCCACTGTGAGGTCGGAGTAGCACTAGGGGGGCCCCCGGGCTGGACATCGTCACCTCCTACTCCCTCTGCTGCAGGGGACCCTCAGGCTCTTTCTGCTGCCAGGTTGGCTCACTTTCACGGTTGCTGTTTGTGGGAGGTTGTTTTTTCTGCTTCAGAATTAAGCCAAATGGAGAAGGTGAAAAATGGACTTCTGAGCTGCTAATCAACACGCATTGGTGATTCTCAGGCGGGAGGGGGTGGGCTTGGTGGGGCCACCAGGCTGCTGGCTGCTTATCTGGACCCTGCTGGGCCTGGAGGGAGACTGGTTTAGGTCGCAGCAGGCCTTGTTCGGCTGGCGCGCTGACTTCCCCTAAAGAAAGGTCTGCCTGGACCAGTCAGAGTGAGCCGCCCGGCTCCTGGGGTGCGTCCCAAGGTCTCTAGACAGAAACTCCTTCGCTGGCCCCTTGAAATTCAGGAGGAGACAGAAACTTTTGGCTTTTTTCCTTTGGTCAGTTTCTTCCTTTTTGGAGGCAAAGAAAAGACCGAACGTGAGCGTGTGTTAGAGAAGAGGGTCCTTCGCGCGGCTCCTCTAGGGTTTAGACTGAGGGGCGGTTGAGGCCGGAGAAGGAGCTGTCTTCTTCCCAAGCCCCAGGTTCTGCTTTGCCCCAAGACGGCTTCGTCTGGGATGGGGTGCTGCCGAGCCCCGGGGAACCGGCCTCGGGCGCCGCCAAGCTCACAGCTGCACCTCAGGCTTTGGTGCAAGAAGGAATGGACGGAGCTGCTAGGCAGGCCCCGCGGCGGGGGGGGTGCCAGTGGGAGCCCCGCCCTCGCGGCCAGCCGCTCGAGGCCGCCCTCCGGGATGCCTCTGCCCAGAAGTGAAGTGACTTACCGCGCCTCCTTTATGTTATTCACACGTGCTGCTACGAGGCGGGGACGGGCCGCAGAAGGAGGGAGGCTCTTTGGCGAGGGGAGCAGCAGCGGCTTCTGTCCTCGGCCCTCAGGCTGCTCTCATGCGTTTCATGAACTCCTCTCATCTCACTCGTCCCTTCCTCCAGGCTTGTCTCCATCGCGCGGACCCGCCCTTCCCGCCGGGCCCGGCCTCTTGCCTCTTCTCTTACCCCCAGAAGCTGCTCCCCGCTGGGTCTAAGGGCCGGTCTGGGCCATCAGTCACCACGCAGCCTCTGGGGTGGCCTCATCCGACCGTAAGGGGCCCACCCGGAGTCACAGCTGCCTTGCAGCGCACTGTGTTTGACACACCGCGAGCGTCTGCTCTGAGTGGAAACAGAAAGTGGGCTCGTTGGCTGAGTGTGTTTAGGGAAAGTAGTTTTGCTCTTCTGCTGAGAAGAACGGTCACTTGCCGAGTCTTCGGTGCCCCCCCAGCACCACCGGGTTGTCTGGGCGTCCCTGTGGAAGGCCTGTCCTCTGGGCTCGGGCCGTGGCTCAGCTCTGCCCCAGCCCACAGAGTCATCCACTTCTGCCCTCATCCCCGGGGACACGGGATTCAGCAGAGGATAGAGGTTGGAAGGGTTCATGTCTCTGGGTTTGACAAGACCCCCCTCTGTCCCCATCACGTCTGAGTTAATGTCCCAGCAGCCACCATGAGAGGTCTGATTGTCTGCAAAACTTGCCCTGCCTCCACCCCCAGCTGCAGGCCTGGCCCCGCCCCCAGCTGCAGGCCTGGCCCCGCCCAGTGACCCTGCCCACCGCCCGGTGACAGGAGGCCTCCTGCGGGCTCAGCGCTGACCAGGAGGGACGTTTATGCTGTGTCTTCACGGGGCCCCCGAGGTGATTTCTTCAAGTAGGCAAGCCTCAGGGTGTTCAGCGTCTCTTCCTCTCTCTCAGTGTTCTAGAAAAGACTGAGGGCTGCAGACTCTTTCTAGGCATCTTTCTTTTCCTCCAGGGAAGAATCTTACTCAGAGGATTTCCTTCATTCCTTGGACCTGCGTGTCACGCTGGAAGCAACTGGTACAGGTTCCTGAGAAGACCAATTGGGGAGGGGGAGGCGGGGAGCTGCAGCAGACAGGCTTCTTTCTCTAGTTGATGGGCTGAACACTGGCTACATGGGACCTCTCACCCCCGCCCCCGGCTCTGATGAGCCAGGGGGTCTTCAGGTTACACCCTCCATCACCCTTTTGCTTCCAAGGGAGACGAGGTCTCCAAGCTATTCTCACTCTCTTGCCCCAGATCTGTTAAGAGTCAAAATAGAATTGGAAGAATTCTAGTTCATTATTCTTTGTTTGAGATCCTTTTTCTGCAATCAGTGGCTCATTGGACTCATCCAAATATTTATTGGTGGTTCACTCCGCATGAAAAACAGTAAGAAGTGCAGAGGAGTCCAGACCGGAGAGGGATGTGGCTGTTCAACACTGTGACCCCCCTGGGCTACCATCGTGTTGGTCCCACTCACTAAAGATTCCATGCTGCTCATGTGAAGGTTTTTCTTAGTTGCTGGTGGCTCAGCTGGTAAAGAATCCGCCTGCAATGCAGGAGACCTGGGTTTGATCCCTGGGTTGGGAAGATCCCCCGGAGAAGGGAAAGGCTACCCACTCCAGTGTTCTGGCCTGGAGAATTCCGTGGACTGTATAAGTTCATGGGGTAACAAGGTCGGACACGACTGAGCGACTTTCACTCATTTACTTACTTCTTAGCTGCAGTGATAAGACTGGCCCCTCTCAAGCTGTTGCCATGACCCCCAAGGAATGCTATGAGCTGTCCCCAAATTCTGAGCATATTGGCTGAGCTGGAATGAGGCCCGTGAACCTGAAATGGATTTCTTGTGCATGAAGTTAACTGGCCAAAAGGCTATGGAACTACGCCTGTGGCTTCTTTTTTTTTTTTTTGCAGGTTTTTTTTTTTTTAAACTTTACATAATTGTATTAGTTTTGCCAAATATCATAATGAATCCGCCACAGGTATACATGTGTTCCCCATCCTGAACCCTCCTCCCTCCTCGCCTATGGCTTCTTAAGACCTTAGCCTCTAAATTTCTGAGTTATCAAAAAAAAATTTTTTTAATAAGTAAAAATAGGGTTTAAAATCAAATATTCTTAAGTCTGGCCTCTCCCAGCTTCCTTCCAGGATGGGCTTTCTGGGTACCTGGTCAAGGGGGACTGACCCTGCTCCGTTTCTGCTTTAGGACAGGGACGAGGAGGAGAGACCAAAGTGTGTCCTTAATTCTTGCTTATATTCAGACCCAGATCCCGGGCAGCTTGGTGCACATGGGCAAGGGATAAACCCAGCACGGATTGTGTTTTCTTACCTGACTGACAATTAGCCTGTAAAGATCTTTCAGCGGGGCGGATGTTGCTAGGGGGTGTGTCTGTGTGCATTTTTTTTTTTTTTCATGGTGGCCGTCTAAAGTTTTTTAGACAATATGTTTAATCATCAGTGCTTTAAAAAAGTGGCGGTATCCTGTAGAGTGGGAATTGGGCTGCGCGGCGTGTTTGGTGCGAGGCTGAAGTCACGGCGCATTACCGTGGTTCACCATCCACGTGTGGGCTCTGGCCTCTGGGGCACCCAGGAGGGACACATACACCCCAGCACCTGGGCAGGGCGGGGGGAGGGGTGCAAGTAGGGGGGACCCACCTTAGCTAGGCCAGCCTGCGTTTTCATTTCAAATGGGATACAGTATTTTTTTTTTAATAAGGAGCCATACTTTTTAAAAAAAAAAAAGTTTGAGATCTGAATGTGATTTCTAATTGTACCAGACGTTAATGTTTTAAAGCTATAACAAAGTTTAAAATTTCTACCTTTTTTTTTTCATTTAACTGTTCTTTTATCTATTAAATTGTTGTATGTGGACGGGGAAGTTTTGTCTTTCCTCTTAGCATTTGTTTCTATAACCAGAAATAAAATTATATATTAAAGAAACGACATGGGGCTCCGCGTGGTCTTGTGAGCGACTGCTGAGGGACAGACGACAGATAGGCAGGTGCCCTGGGCACTCGGCTCCCCTCTCAGCTGCAGGGAGTTGCCGCTTGCTTTTTCACTGTTCAGTCGCTCCGTCGGGTCCGACTCTTTGCTACCCCACGGGCTGCAGCACACCAGGCTTCCCTGTCCATCACCAGCTCCCGGAACTTGCTCACACTCATGCCATCCAACCGTCATACCCTCTGTTGCCCCCTTCCCCTTGTTCCTTCCATCTTTCCCAGCATCAGGGTCTTTTCCAACAAGCAGGTGCTGCCGGATTGACAGATCACCAGAAGGGGGCGCTCAGGCGTCGGCACTGCGGGCCGCCTCTGACCGGGGTCTGAGGAAAGTTCGTCGCTGATCCGTCCTGGTCAAGGTTCCCGTGTTTGTTTGTGACTTACGTGCCTTCTTCAGATCTCTCAGTGGCCTGCGGTGCTAAAGGAGCTTCCAGCACCTCTCTTCCTCCTTCTGGAACTCCGCCACCAGTCCAGAGGGCAGATCGGTGAAGCCCTAATGCCGCGGTAACGGGTTAAGCAGAGGCTGGGAGTCCAGCCGTACAGCAAGCGGGAGCGAGAGTGGTTAAGTTTCGGAAGCTACGTTGGCTAATTAGCATCTTTTTAAACTGTTGAGGTCTTAAAGGTTTGTTTTTGGTGAAGACCTTAAAATAGCATTTTACACAATGTTTTCGTAGGAAACCGTCAAATATCACCCTTGGTAATTCAGTCGGATGTGTGTGGGGAGAGAGGACACAGTTCTCAGTGAAAAATAAGCTCCCCTGTGACCCTGGGTGTGGACCAATGAGAAGTGAGTGCACATCCGCCCCAGGACAGTCACCCTTGGGCCAGCAGACTCCCACCAGAACCACGTGTCCTTGTTAGGCTACTGTCAGCTAGCTGCAGACCCAGCTTGTCTCGTGGTTCCAGGGCTAGGCCTCTGCCAGCCCATCCCTGCTGTGCCAGCTCCCCGACTTCCGGCAGCCTGATGCAGGGTGTGGGGGCGGGGGGGTGGCGGCTCCAGCAGGCGTCCTGACAACAGCAGCTGATGGCATCTGGTGGTCCCAGCCTGCGGGCCTCCTCCCTGGTCAACGTCAGCCGTGCCGGATCCCTCGGCCAAGTCCCGGGCTGTAACCCTTCCACCCTCTTCGCTTGTCTCCCACACCTCACTGCAGTTCTTTCTGTCTAATCTTCTGATGAAATGACTTGCCCTCCATCTCCAGACCAGCCGCAGATGGACACCAGGTGCCCCGAGTCAGGCTGATCTCGCTCAGCCTCCCCGCGGCACTTGGAACTCGACTCTGCGTCCCGTGGCCTCTGGGACCCCATGTGTCCCTGGCTGTCCTCCCGCTTCGCCGGCCACTCCTCGGCAGGCAGTGGGCAGAGCGGCTCCAAGCTCACCGGGACTCCGGCCACCGGTTCGTATCCCTCCTCTTCTGCAGGTATGACCCCGGGCCCTGAGCCGGTTCTTTAGCGTCAGCCACCTCCTTCAGTAACAGCCCTCCTCGTGTGAGGTGTGAGATGGCTGCTGTGCAGTGCGTGGCAAGCCTTCAGCGAGACGGCCTGTGACCAGGCTCCCTTCCCCCGTTCCCTTCCTGATGAGCACTGAGCCATCCCTCTTTCCCCCATCCAGGGTCTTCCTCACCGCTCACCCTTCCTAGGCCTCGCTGACCTGCCCTATGCAAAAACACCCAACCTTGCCCTCCCCTCTCCTCCCTTCGTCAACCCTGCAGAGCGTTTGTCCACTGAGCTGCACATGATCATGTATTTGATAGCCGTGTTTCTGGCTGTAAATTCTGGGAGGACAGGGACTTAGCCTCTCTTGTTCCCCAGAACCTAAAACGCTGCCGAGCACAGCCCAGGGCCACCATCATTGCTTGTTCCATGAATGAATGATTCCACAATCCTCTTCATCCTCTCCCGCCCCATCGCCGACGGAACGGCACCACCCTAAAAGCAGAAAGCTATTGGCACCGTTGGTTTTCCCTGTTCCTCCTCCCGTGGCCCTTACCTAGCTCAGGCAGCCTCCCTCCCTCCCTCTCTCCTCTGCATCAGCCCCTTCTACACACCCATGCACACGCACACACATTCACTCTGGATCAGCGCTTTCTACACCACCCCCCTGCCCCCAGTCCATTCTCTCCTCTCCTGCCAGACAGCAGGCTGCCCTCAGGCGTATGTAAGCCCCTAGAAGCAGGTCTTCATACTGCCTTCAGAACCTTCCCTCTGCCTTTCCCTCCCACCCCTTGGCCTGACACCCTCGGGGCTCATCTGAGGCACCCGTCCCTCATGTCCCTCACGGAGAACTCCTGGTTCGGCTGTGACAGCATTTATCCCGTTGGACTGTCACTGAGCAGAGGACCCGCCCTGTGTCCCCACGCGGTCTGCAGGGTGGAAATACTGTGGCCAGCACACCTTTCAGAATTAACTTGAATTTGACCTTTCCTCTCTGAGCCTGTTGCCCTTATCTGTAAAACGAGATACGGAGAGCCTGTGATTATGGTGGAGATAAGTTGTTTTTTTTTCTTAAGAGGCAGGTACAGCCTACATTAGATGCAAAAATGAAATGGGAATTTTAGGAAGGAACTTCTAAGAGTTGCCGCTGTTCCTTGCAAACTTCTGGACACGGATCCAGTCCACGGCCGGGGTGTGTGCAGCAGTTTCAGCCGCGCTGCACACAAGACCTGCCGGCGACGGAGCGGACGGCGTTTGTGGGACAGAACCCGGAGCGGGGGCGCTGGGCTGAGGCTCCTAACGGCGCCCGGAGTGAGGCGGCTCCGGCCCCCGCAGCCGCGGGACCCGCGGTTTACAGCGTCGGAAGCCCGTGCAGGTACCCCCGGGCACAGTCCCGCCCCCTCCCCCCCGCCCGCCCACAGTCTCGCCCCCTCCACCCCCCCGCGCACAGTCCCGCCCCCTCCCCCCCCCGCGCACAGTCCCGCCCCCTCCCCCCCCCGCGCACAGTCCCGCCCCCTCCCCCCCACCGCGCACAGTCCCGCCCCCCCCCCGCGCACAGTCCCGCCCCCTCCCCCCCCCGCGCACAGTCCCGCCCCCTCCCCCCGCGCACAGTCCCGCCCCCTCCCCCCCCCGCGCACAGTCCCGCCCCCTCCCCCCCCGCGCACAGTCCCGCCCCCTCCCCCCCCCCGCGCACAGTCCCGCCCCCCCCGCGTCGAAGCCTATTGGTCGGGGGCCGTGCGCCGAGCCCACGTGATGCGGCACGCTGCGCGGCCCGGAAGCCGGCGTCGCTGCGGGCACTGCTTCGCGAGTCGCCGCTGTCTGGAGCGCGCGGCCCGCCCTCAGGGCGGCGGTGGCGGCGGGATGTTGGCGACGGGGACGGAGAGTCTGCTCCGCCAGGCCAGGTGAGCGCGCTTTACGTCTCGGGCGTGTGGCGGTGGGTCTCAGCGCGGGGCCTCGGAGGAGGCCGGGCCCGGCGTGAGGCGGTCCGGGGGAGGCGGCGGGCCCCGAGCGGCGCTCTGAGGGAAGAGCGGAAAGCTGGCCGGGTTGGGGCCCCGCGCGGGTGGGCCGGAGGCTCGGCGGCGTCAGGGCCGGGAAAGCCACAGAGGCGCCGGGGAGCCTGCTGGACTGAGCCGTGGCGGGCTCTGTGTGCGAGGTTTGCGAGTCCGGTGCCTTCCGACGGCTTCGGGGAGCCGCGAAGGGTTTAGTGACTTAGATTCTCGCGGGTGCGCTGGGCGTGTTGAGGGGATGCTCCTCCGTCCTCTGGCCCCGGGTCGCCTCTGGACGCCCACTGACTAGTCGGTAGCTCTCTCCTCACCAACTAGCCACTCACGGGGGAAAACAGATGTAGACTCGGACCCAGATCCCGCAGTCCGTCAGTGTAAGACTCGATGCTACTCGAGGAGAAGCAAAGGCGGCCAGAACCATGGTTTAAAGGGAAATCCAGGTATGGATTCGGAGCTAGACCAGTTGGTGGAAAAAATTAGGCTCGTTGAAGGAAAGTTATGTCCAACCTAGATAGCATATTCAAAAGCAGAGACATTACTTCGCCAGCAAAGGTCCATCTAATCAAGGCTATGGTTTTTCCTGTGGTCATGTATGGATGTGAGAGTTGGACTGTGAAGAAGGCTGAGCACCGAAGAATTGATGCTTTTGAACTGTGGTGTTGGAGAAGACCCTTGAGAGTCCCTTGGACTGCAAGGAGATCCAACCAGTCCATTCTGAAGATCAGCCCTGGGATTTTTTTGGAAGGAATGATGCTAAAGCTGAAACTCCAGTACTTTGGCCACCTCATGCTAAGAGTTGACTCATGGGAAAAGACTCTGCTGCTGGGAGGAATTGGGGGCAGGAGGAGAAGGGGATGACAGAGGATGAGATGGCTGGATGGCATCACTGACTTGATGGATGTGAGTCTCAGTGAACTCCGGGAGTTGGTGATGGACAGGGAGGCCTGGAGTGCTGCGATTCATGGGGTCACAAAGAGTTGGACACGACTGAAGGACTGAACTGAACTGAGGCTCCTGTGATCTTAGGGAAGCAAGATCTTGAACACGTGTTAGGTTGTAAAGGCTGTGAATGGAGCAGAAGTTTGTTGTAGTCAAAAAAAACCCTTGAAAATCTGTTAGGCTAGTGCTTTCTCCCACTGCGTCCAAAAACGTCTCTGTTTCCTTCAATCTTGGACATACATTCCAATACTCAAGTTCCACTATTCCAATTAAGGCTCGTTTGAATTTAGAAGCTCTATTAAGGGAAAATAGCTTTTTCAAAAAGTCGAAGTACAGTTGATTTACAGTATCAGTTTCAGGGGTACAATGCGGTGCTTCAGTATTTTACTGGATTATATTACATTTAAAGTTGTTATAAAATATTGACTGCATTGCCTGTGCTGTACCATGTATCTGTACCTTGTTTAATACTGGTTTGTACCTCTTAACCCCTTCCCCTCCCCAGTTCCCAGTCTCCACGATAACGACTAGTATGTGCTCTGTGAGTCTGTTTTGTTCTATTCATTAATTCCATTTTTTGGATTCTGCATATAAATGATAATCAGTATCTGTCTTTGACTTATTTCACTGTGCTTAATGCTCTCTGCGTTCTTCCATGCTGTTGCACGTGGCAGAATTTCATTCTTTATGACTAAGTAATGTTCCATTGTGTGTATACACATCACATCTTCTTTATCCAGTCATCTGTTGATGGACATTTAGATTGCTTCCACGTCTTGGCTGTTGTAAACAGGGCTGCTATGAACATTGGGGTGCATGTACCCTTTCAAATTAGAGTTTTTGTTTTCTTTGGATATATACCCAGGAATGTAGTTCAGTTTTTAGCTTTTTGAGGAACCTGCACAGTTTTCCGGTGACTGCACCAATTTACATTCCCACCAACAGTGAACTAGGGTTTTCTTTTCTCCACTTACTCACCAGCATTTGGTATTGTGGTCTTCTCGTTTGATAGCCATTTCTGACAGGTATGAGGTGTTACCTTGTTGTGGCTTTGATTTGTTTCTCTCAGTTGAGCATCTTTCTATCTGCCTGTTGGCCATCTGTATGTCGTCTTAGGGAAAATGCCTATTCAGGTCTTATGCCCATTTTTTGAATTGCTTTTTTCATATTGAGTTGTGTGAATTGTTTATTTTGGATATTAAACCCTTGTTAGTCATATCACTTGCAAATGTTCTCTCCCATTAAGTTGGTTTCCTTTGCTGTGCAAAAACTTTTAAATGTAATAATTAGGCCCCATTTGCTTGTTTTTGCTTTTGCTTCCTTTGCCTTAGGAGACAGAGCCAAAACACATTCCCACTATTTCTGTCAGAGTGTTCCGTTTTCTTCTAGTTTTATGGTTTCTGACCTTACATTTAGGTTATTTAATCCATTTTGTTTATTTTTGTATATGGTGCGAGAAAATGTTCCAATTTCTTTCCTTTACAGGTAGCTGTCCAGTTTTACCAAGCACCACTGCTTGAAGAGACTGTCTTTTCCTCGTGTGTTTTGCCCCCTTTGTCATGGGTTGATTGCCCATAAGTGTGGTTTTATTTCCAGGCTCTGTTCTGTTTCACTGGTGTGTGTGTGTTGCTGCCAGTACCGTGATGTTCACATAGTGATACTGTAGTTTTGTAGTTTAGTATAGTCTGAAATCAGAGAGCATGATACCTCTCTCCAGCTTCGTTTTTTTTTTTGTTTTTTGTTTTTTTAATTTTATTTTATTTTTAAACTTTACATAATTGTATTAGTTTTGCCAAATATCAAAATGAATCCACCACAGGTATACATGTGTTCCCCATCCTGAACCCTCCTCCCTCCCCATACCATCCCTCTGGGTCGTCCCAGTGCACTAGCCCCAAGCATCCAAGTATCGTGCCCCAAGTATCGTGCATCGAACCTGGACTGGCATCTCGTTTCATACATGATATTTTACATGTTTCAATGCTATTCTCCCAAATCTTCGCACCCTCTCCCTCTCTCTCAGAGTCCATAAGACTGTGCTATACATCACTGTCTCTTTTGCTGTCTTGTACACAGGGTTATTGTTACCATCTTTCTAAATTCCATATATAAGATTGCTTTGCCTATTCATGTTTTAGAATTATTCTAGTTCTGTGAAAAAACCGTGGGTATTTTGATGGAGACTGCATTAAATGTGTAGATGGCTTTGGGTAGTATGGAGATTTTGGCAGTTTCAGTTCCCCCAAGTCACGTACATGAGATACCTTTGCATTTCTGTCAGCTTCACCTTCCTCTCGGTGTTTTATAGTTTTCAGTCTCAGTCTTTCACCTCTTGTGTGAAGCTTATTCCTAGGGTTGTTTTCTTTTTTTTCACATGATTTTAACGTGTATAGGAAAGCAACAGGTTTCTGAATATCAATCTTGTATCCTGGCAACTTAACTGAAGTTATTTTATTAGTTGTAGTAGTTTTTGGTGGAAACTTTAGAGTTTTATACATATATGGTATCATGTCATCTGCAAATAGTAGGTTTTACTTCCCTTCCAAGTTTTATGCCTTTTATTTATTCTCCTAGTCTGACTGCTGTGGCTAGGACTTCTTACTTGCTAAAGTGCTCCTACAAAACACTACGCTGCGTTAAATAGAAGTGGTGAGAGTGGGTATCCATAGATGTGTTCCTCATCCTGGAAGAAAAGTATTTTTGGCTTTTCAGTGTTGAGTATGACGTTAGCTGTCGGTTTGTCATAAATGACCTTTATTATGTCCCCTTGATATCAACTTTGATGAGAGTTTTTGTCGTGAATGAATGTTGAATTTTGTCCAATGCTTTTTTTGTAGCATCTATTGAAATGGTCACGTGAATTTTATCCTTCCATTTGTTAACGTGGTGTATTATACCAATTGATTTGCGGATGTTGAAGCATCCTTGTGATCCTGGAATGACCATGGACTTTTTTTCTTTTTTTTTTTTTTTTTTGCCATACTTCATGGCTTGTGGGATCTTAATTCCCCGACAGGGATTGAACCTTCACCCTCAGCAGTGAAAGCGCAGGGTTCTAATCACTTGACCACCAGAGAACTCCCCATGATCTTTTTTTATTGTTGAATTTTGTTTGCTAATGTTCTTTTGAGGATTTTCAGATCTATGTTCATCATAGATACTGACCTGTAATTGTTTTTTTTTCTTGTAGTGTCTGCCTGATTTTGGTATCAAGGTAATTGTGGCCTCATAGAAGGAACTGAAGAGTGTTCCCTCCCGTTCGGTTTTTTGGGGTAGTTTGAGAAGGATAGGTATTATCTGTCTGTGTGTCTGGTAGAGTCCCCTCATGAAGCTCTCTGGTCCCGGACTTTTGTTTGCTGGAAGTCTTATCACTAATTTAGTTTCACTGCTAGTGACAGGTCTGTCAGATCGTCTGTTTCTTCCAGTTCATTCTTGGGAATTGCGTATTTCTAGAAATGCACCCGTTTCTTCTAGGTCCTCCCTTCTGTCTGTCTGAAGTATTGGTGCCGCTGTCTGCAGACCTTCTAGGGTCTCACTTCACAGTCTCCCCCCTTGCATGTCTTCTCTGGGTCCTCTCTGTTGCTGACCACCCTGACCTGCAGGCTTGGCAGTTTTGTCCTTTACAGCCTGGTCTGTCGTCTCCGTCTGTCTGTCTCTGCTCCGGTTTTTGTATTTCCCTCTGTCTGCTGACTGTGGCCTTTGTCTCTTGTTTCTGTTTAGATGGTGGTGGTCTGAGACTGTTGTTCCTTGAGGTGTGCCTGGACTGCTGTAAACTCCCCTCTTGGAACTGCTTCTGCCGCAGCCTGTAGGCGTGGGGTGTGCTGTTCTCCTCCTGGGGTCTTTGGTGTCTGCGCCTCCATGTCTCTGTCGCTCACTTGAGCAGCATGTTTAGTAGCATGCAGTGACTCTACGTGTTTGTGTTTTTCCCGTTTTTTTCTTCCTGTGATTCATTTCTACTTTCATACTGTTGTGGTCAGAAACGGTACTGGATGTCATTTCTGTCCTCTTAAATTTGTTGAGGCTCATTTAATAGTCTAACGTGATCTATCCTGGGAACATCCCATGTGCGTTTAAAAGAATGTGTGTTCGGCTGGTTTTGGATGGAGAATCCTAGAGAGAAAGTCTGCCTAGTTTACGTGTGTCATTTAAGACTGCTGCTTCCCTGTTGATTTTATGTCTGAATAATAAGTCAATTATTGGTACAGTTGCTTCCCTGGTAGCTCAGACGGTAAAGAATCTGCCTGCAACACGGGAGATCTGGGTTCGATCCCTGCTATGCCATGCTATGCTAAGTCACTTCAGTCATGTCTGACTCTGTGTGACCCCATAGACAGCAGCCCACCAGGCTCCCCCGTCCCTGGGATTCTCCAGGTAAGAACACTGGAGTGGGTTGCCATTTCCTTCTCCAATGCATGAAAGCGAAAAGTGAAAGGGAAGTCGCTCAGTCATGTTCGACTCCTCTCGACCCCATGGACTGCAGCCTACCAGGCTCCTCCGTCCATGGGATTTTCCAGGCAAGAGTACTGGAGTGGGGTGCCATTGCCTTCTCCGTCGATCCCTGAGTTGAGAACAATCCTGTGGAGGAGGGCATGACAACCCACTCCAGTGTTCTTGCCTGGGAAACCCATGGACAGAGGAACCTGGGGGCTGCAGCCCGTGGGCTCGCAGTCGGACACGACTGAGCCACTGCGCGCGGCACGCCCACTGATGTGCGGTGTTGGAGTCCCTGCTGTGACTGCAACACTGCCAGTTCCCCCTTTTTGCCTGTTAGTGCTTAGGTGCTGCTTTATTGGGTGCGCAGATGTTAATAATATGTTTTGTACTGGCCCCTTCATCGTTGTCTTCTGGTAGACTGTTTAAAGGCTGCTGTGTCTGATCGTGAATGTTGCTGCCCTGCTTTCCTGTTTCCATTTACATGGAGTATCTTTTCCCATCGCCTTTGCTTGCAGTCCGTGTCCTTAGTTGTGAAGCGAGTCTTTTAAGTAGCATGTATAATTGTCGGGTCTTGTTTTTAAACTAATCAGTTTGGCTTATGTCTTTTGATTGGAGCATGATACTTCATTGGCATTTACAGTGATTACTGATGGGTACTGGGAGATTCCCTGGTGGCTCAGATGGTAAAGCGTCTGCCTGCAATGCAGGAGACTCGGGTTCAGTCCCTGGGTCAGGAAGATCCTCTGGAGAAGGAAATGGCAACCCACTCCAGTACTCATGCCTGGAAGATTCTATGGATGGAGAAGCCTGGTGGGCTGCGGTCCATGGGGTCGCAAAGAGTCGGCCACGACTGAGCGACTTCACTTTCACGTTCTTACTGCCATCTGCTGCTCGTTTTCCAGCTGGTTTTATACTGCTTCTCCGTTGTTTCTTGAGGTTTTTTGATTTGTGGCTACCTGCCCTGGGGTTCACGTATGTGACCTTTGTGGTAGCTTCGGTGGTTGACCCCACAGCCTCTACTGAGCATTTGCGCTCACTCATGGGCGTTGTCCTAATCTATAAATTCCGATAACTCTTAGGGTCAGTGTAGTATGGATGAACTGTTTCCGTTTTTGCTAGTCTGAAAAGTTCTTCTTTAATTCTGAATGATAACATTGCTGGGTAAAGCACCCTAGACTGTAGGTTTTTCCTTTTGGGACTTTAAATATATCCTGCCACTCCCTTCTGGTCTGAAAAGTTCCTGCAGAAAACTCCACTGATACCCATATGGGGGTTCCCTTGTTAGAATTCTCTTTAGCTTTTGCCATTTTAAGTTTGGTGTGTCTTGGTATGGCTGTTTTGGGGTTCATCTTGTTTAGGGGTCTCTTTGCTTCCTGTACCTGGCTGTTTCCTTCCTTAGGTTCAGGAAGTTTTCAGTCATAATCTCATCAAATACATTTCCGACCCTTCTTCTCGGGCCCTCGTGTGTGCGCATCAGCACCTTGCTGTTGTCCCGGAGGGGCCTTAATTGGTCTCCGTTTCTTAAATGTGTTTCTTTTTGCTGTTCTGATTGGATAATGTTCCTCTGCATCACACAGCCAGTTGTTATACTCCTTCTAGTATGCTTTCCATTTCAGTTGTACATATCTACTCGGATTACTTTTTTATATTTTGTAGGTCCTTGTTAAAATTCTGTGTTCAGTTCTTCTCCCTAGTTCAGACAGCTTTCTTACTACTAACGCTTTGAACTCTTTCTGGTAATTATGTTTCAGTAGTTGCTCTCTCAGTCTTTCCCATCTCACTTCGCTTTAGTTTTCTGTGTCTGTGATATCAGATGAAACGGTTACCATATCGCGTGTGACCGGTGCCCCAGGCTGCTGCCTTGGTAGGAGGTGGGCTGGAGACGGAAGCCATCACTGCCCTCGTGGGGTGGGGTCGGGTCCCACGGCTGGAGCAGAAGCCCTAAGGACGAGGTCCAGGCTGGTTCTGTTCCCTCTGAGTGTGTGCTAGTCCCCCTCCCAGCAGTGGCATCCTTGCCCTTAAAGGGGAGCAGGGCAGGTGCTCGGCTGGGCCGGCATGGAAGCCAGCCAGCGCTTGCTCAGTCGCATCCCACTGACTTGCGACCCCCACGGGCTGCAGCCCACCAGGCCCCTCTGTCCATGGGATTTTCCAGGCCAAGGACACTGGAGTGGGGGATCTTGAGCCAGGGATCGAACCTGCGTCTTCTGCATCGGCAGGCGGGTTCTTTACCACTGCGGGCCCTGGGACGCCCGGACAGTCTCGCTCTGCTTCCTCTGCCTTAGTTGAGCAGCAGGCGAGCCTGTGCCCACGCTTCACAAGTGGAGGCTAGGTTTCTCACAGCCCTGCTGTTGGCCTCACTGGTTTTCAAACCAGCCAAAGGATTCGTCTTCCTGGTGTCGGAGCCCAAGGCTAGACACGCAGTATGTGGCTCCACCCCTCAGTCCCCAGGAAGGCACTCAAGCCCCTGTACCCCCCGCCTTTCCTGTGTCCCCTCCCAGGGGCACCAGTTCCCGATTGCTCCTCCTCCCCAAGTCCATGTGGATCCCTCTCCCCAGGCTCGTTTGTTTTCAGTGGGAGCTGCCTCTCCATGGCTGTGGTTGCATGTCTGCTCTTGAGGGGTGAGCTCTGTGTCCTCCTGCTCTCTCACTCTCCTCGCCCCAGAAAATAGATGACATGCTAGCATCTCACTCGACGTGTGATATGCTTGCCCCGCAGTTCTTGCCGGGACACGAAGAACTGAGACCCACTCACAACTCCCAGCTTCTCTTCTGTTCACGGTTATAAATTCATAGACTGAAAGGCAGAAGGAATAGCCCTATTTCTTATTTCTCTGTGTCTTAGGTGGATTGGAATTCCTGTCAAGATTTGAGGAAAGGTTAAGTAACTATCAGTTGTGTCTTACTAGTGTTCACTATTTCTTTGATTATTTGTGGCACTTTAAAACAAATTACTGAAGTTTTGGAGTTAGGCTTTGGAGGAAATTTTAGTTATAAATTTTTCAGAGATGGAAAAGATGGAGAAACTTATCAGAAGCATGACTTGTGAGCTGCAGAGGAATGTGGGACTCGGGTAAGCGGGGAGGGTGAGTGCAGGGCTGGGGGCGTTTCCTGAAGGACCAGATGACTATCCAGAAGCTCAGAGCGGGCAAGGCGTTATCCAATGAGGGAAGCAGCCAAGAGCGCTCCAGGCAGAGGGTCCAAGCCGGGCGAAGGCAGGCGAGCAGGACGCGGTGCCCTTGGAGGAGTAGGGATGGCTGGGTGCTTGCGCGCTAGTGCCAGGAGTGTGAGAGCAGTCGGGAGCTGCTCAGGGTGTGGGCGAGGGGCACCGCCGTCTGGGACAGGCTGGCAGTCTCTGCCTCCGACATCACCCAGAGAAAAGCAGGCTGGACTGGCCCAGGGCCGAGTCTCCTCCACCCACGCACGCCTCCGTCTGTGTTTGTAGGGGGCTGCGCCCTGCTCTGTCCGGAATAAGGGGGAGTGGCAGGGGAGTCTGCTGGGACTTCTCTGCCAGCCCTCAAGTAAATGGGGAAGCACAAGCCACCGCCCAGGACCCCTCCACAGCCTTAGAGGCTGGGGTGCACGTGCTCTAAGGTCAAAACTGTGGCCCCTGAGTGTCAGCAGAACGGATTTGGTGGGCTTCACCCACAGCTTGGCCCAGCTGTGTGCTGCGCCCTTCCGAGAACCCCCCTGAAGCTCGAAGTGTGGTGACTTGCTGGCATGTTACTTCTCCTTGCCTTTCAGCATGGAATGGGAAGCAGGCTGTCTTGAGACCTCATTCAGTATGGAACCTGTTTTAAATGCTTAGTAGATACATTTTAAATTAAGCATTAGAGTAATGTCATAATATTTGCTCTATCATACTTAACTCTTATTCCCAGAAGTTAAAAGGATCTTTTGAAAAGCAACTTGGTTCAGACTAAAATCTCCCTTAGTTTTGACTCCTAAACCAAGTGGTTTGTTTTTCTGGTCCTGGAATAACAAACCCTGAGTGTGGGGAGGCTTGCTGTGGACGCTGGTGGCGTGAGGGTCTCCCGCCGGCAGGGGAGGGGGCAAGGACCTGGGTCGGGTGCCTGGCAGCGGTTCATCCCGAGAGGCCTCGGGCTCCTCTGCTCGGGAGGGCCTGCCCCCGACAGGGCGGCCTTTCCCGTTGCCCACGTGGTGGTCTCTCTGCAGGGAGGTCGGGGCGGAGGAGCTGGGCAGGTTCTGTGCTCGCGTCAGCGCGCTGCTGCAGGCGGAGGACTGGGGCCCCGATGCCCTGGACGCCCTGCGGAGGCTCTTCCTCATCGTGGCGGCCACCAAGTACAGCAGGAGGTGAGCACCCCCCCGGCCTCTGGGCGGCCTGCCCGGCCCTGCGGAGGCTGACCGGCCCCTGCCCCCCAGGCTGGAGCCCACATGCGTGGCGCTGCTGCAGACCACCCTCTGCTCGCCCCGCTGCCCCGAGCGGCTCCAGCTGCTCTGCGCCGCAGTGCTGAGAGAGATGGCACCCTCCGACAGCCTGAGCCTGTCCTGCGACCACGCCCAGAGCTCGCAGCAGCTGGGCTTGGTGGCCTCCGTGCTCTTAGCCCAGGTAACATGACTTCCGCGGCTCCCCAGCCCACCCCTGGTGGCCCTGGGCTCAGTGATCCAGCAACCGTGTGCGCCCCATGAGCGAGCGGGCTGGGCCGGGCCTGCCCTGCCCTGCCCTGGTGATGTTCTGGGCGGAGTGGTGTTTGTGGGGGGAGTCGGTGTTCACGTTCCGCCAGGGGTTCTGCAGGGCGACCCGCAGCAGATCAGGACCGTGGGCCAGTGCGTCATCAAGGTCCTGGAGAGTCGGCAGCCTGAGGGGCCCAGCCTGACGTACCTCCTCCCGGTCGTGTCCAAGGTCACCAGCCTGGCCCCGGACGCCCTTCCTGAAGGTCAGCACAGTGTCGGCAGGGGGGCAGGGGGGACCACCGGGGCCGCTGCTGGGTCCCAGGAAGCCCCACACGCTTAACTCTGTCCCCATGGTGTCCCCCCCAGAGCAGACCAAGGCACTCAGCAAGCGGCTGGGGGACTGGCTCCGCTACGCCAGCGTCCAGCAGGGGGCGGCCCACGCCTCCGGGGGCTTCTTCTCCACGCCCAGAGCCCGGCAGGTGAGTCTCGGGGGCGGCGGGGGTGTGGGCCGCCCTGTCCTGGGGCCACCTGCGGGCTGCCGTCAGCTCCTCCTGCGGGACCACCGCCCTGGTCCCAGGATGACCCCTCCTGTCTTCACTCGGGCGTTGAGGGCGTGGTGCTTGGGTCCTGCCCTTAGCCCGTGTTGTGCCCATGATGCTGTGAGGAGTCTTGGGTCGTGCTGGTGGGGATCTGGAGCAGGGCCATGTCGCAGCCCAAGTGCCTGTGTTCTCGCATCCTACGAGGCGCCCTGGCTGTTCTTGACCCTGCTGTGCTTGCTGACCTCCCTTGTCCCCTGCAGCCAGGCCCTGTCACCGAGGTGGATGGGACCGTGGCCACAGACTTCTTCACGGTGCTGTCCACGGGCCAGCGTTTCACGGAGGACCAGCGGCTCAACGTGCAGGCCTTCTCCATGCTGCGGGCCTGGCTGCTGCAGGGCGGCCCTGCGCGCCTGGGTGCTGCGGATGCAGGTAGGACAGGGCGGGCTCCTGGGCGCCTTGGCCGAGCCTCATGGGCTCCAGGATGCTTTTCCCAGACGTGTTGAGAAGCCAGACGTTGGAGTCAAACAACTCATCTGCACGCCTGCTAGCGGTTTAGACGGTCCGGGTGTGTCTGCACCGCTGGTGTCCCGTGAGGGTGGGAGCAGGCGGGACTGAGCTCCGGCCCCTGTGGATGCTCCCCTGCCCTCCAGACCGCCCGTCTCCACGAGCTGCTAAGCCATCCCCTCTCTTCAGACGACAGGTCAGAGCTGGAGGGCTCCACCGTGTCCGTGCTCTCGGCCGCCTCCACCGCCAGCCACCTGCTGCTGCCCGCCGAGTGGCTGCGGGAGAAGGCCCTGGAGTACTGCCAGCGCCTCCTGGAGCAGAGCGGCCGGCGTGAGTCCTGAGCCCGCCCCGCATCGCGTGTCCGCGCTGGGGTCCCCCCAGGTGTGGGCTCCCCAGCCTCCCCTTGAGCTTCCAGAACACGGGCCGCCGCCTCACCCGGAGGTGCCCGTGGGACGCAGAGACCAGGTGGCCCTTTTCCTTCCCCCAGGAGCCCTGAAGAAGGCCGACTCAGACCTGCAGAAGGCGGTGAGTGCCGGCGGGCGGCCTTGGGCGGGGCCCGCGGCCCCCTCTGAGCCACCTGTGTCCCCGCAGTGCCTGGTGGAGGCCGTGCTGGTGCTGGACGTGCTCTGCCGGCAGGACCCCTCCTTCCTGTACCGCACCCTCCCGTGTGTGCAGGCCCTGCGCACCCGACTCTGCGGGGACACGGCCTGCGTCCGTGCATTGCTGCCCATCGCCCAGTTCTTTCTGCACCACGGTGAGCGCCTCCTGCGCTGGAGAACGGCGCCGGGCAGGGGCACCTTCCTGTTCGCCGCCGCCGCCATAGAGCAGCAGTGTCGATGGGTGCTTAGCACTCACGTGCCGGGGATTTTTAAAACGTTACCAGGTTGATGTTAATCTTGAGCTCTCTTTACCAAGGAGTTCCCTAGAAGGTGCCTGAAGCCAGCCCCTCTAAGGAACAGTCCTTGTCCGTCCTCAGAGGGGCGGGTCTGTGGCCAGACATTGGGGAAGAGCCGGGTGCACTCGGCCGGCTGTCCCGTGCTTGTGATGCCGGATGTGTCTGCCAAGGGTGTCCCGGGGACGCGAGAGGCCCTGGAGGCCGGGCCTGAGGCCTCCTGCCCTGATGGAGCCGGTGCTCTCAGGGGAGGCTGCCGCAGTGGACGCCGACGCCGTCTGCCAGCACCTCTTCACCAGGATCCCTTCCGAACACTTCCACAGCCAGATGCTGGCCTTCGAGTTCGTCCAGTTCTGCAGGGACCACCTCGTGCTGTTCGGCAGCAACCTGGACCTTCTCAGGACCAGCTTTCCCAACCTCTTCAAGGCACGTGAGCTGGGCCCCTGGGGCAGCGGGCACCCATGCTCCGGTGACCCGTGCCCTTGGGAAGGCGCGCTCAGGCTGGCAGAGCCCACGGTGTTGGTTCAAAGTTAGCGTCTCACTGGGCGGCTGCGCCCGCTGTCAGCCCTTTGGTGCCTTCACCTTTGACGGGTGTTTCTGGCATGTCACTGCGGAGCTTTTCCAGAACCAGAGACTTAGTCCTTTAGTCAGGAAGAAACGATGGCAGGTGGGCAGGACTTGATTGTTGGCACCAGGTGAGGGCAGAAGCAAGCAGGGTCCCGGGGAAAACGGTGAAGGGCACGTCCCAACCGTGGGATCGGGGGCACTGAGGCGCCCCTCGCCCTGCAGTTCCTGGCCTGGAGCAGCCCAGCCCTCACCTCTGAGTTCGTCGCGCTCCTGCCGGTGCTGGTTGACGCAGGCACGGCCGTGGAGATGCTCCACCTGCTGCTGGACCTGCCGAGCCTGACCGCAGCCTTGGACCTGCAGCTCCGGTGAGCCCAGCCCACTGCTCCCCATTCCCACGCCTCTGCCCTGCCTCCCGCGGGGGCCCGGTCCAGGGCGGGTGCCATTAGGGTGACGGCTGCTCGAGTCTCTCCCTGATCAGGGGCACCATGGGGCAGGAGCAGGAGCCACGTCCCAGCCGTCTCTGCTTGCAGGGCGTCACAGGCTGCATCCGAGAGGCCGCTCTGGGACATCTCCGTGAGGGCCCCCGGCTGCCTGGAGGCCTTACGGGACCCCCAGGCCCAGGGCCTTTTCCAGCACCTGCTGCGGGCCAAGGCCAGCGGGACCGTGGAGAGGTAGGCCCTCTGTGGGGGCCCTGAGCGCGGGCCGCTGCGGCCGGAGCCCGGCCCCGAGCCTGCTGCTTTCTGACCTGGTGACATAGTTCTGTTCACGGCCACCAGCAGCGCTGGCCGCGTGGCTGAGCACTTCCCGGGCACTGAGCTTGTGGTTTGTTCCGCTACGTAGTCCTGTCCTTGCTGTTCCGGAGGGTGGGGGGCACGCTGACTCCTTCCGCAGATGGAGGAAGTGAGGCTGAGCACCCGAGAGGTGGATGCGCCCAGCCGCACGCGTGTCCCAGCGGAGCTAGGGCAGGCTGACGAGGGCAGCGGCGGGTGCTTAGGAGCGGGCCGTGTGTCCCCAGGCTGACGCCACTCCACCAGCTGCTCCAGCCCCTTGCCAGCTGCGCCCGGGTACTCCAGTGTGCCCAGGCTGTGCCCACCCTACTCCGAGCGTTCTTCGCGGCGGTGACACAGGTGAGCCTGCCTCCCAGGGCCTCCGTGCCCGCAGCAGAGGGCCAGCTGGAGCTGCGGGGCCAACCGCAGCACTACACGGTCAGGGCGCAAAGTGCTGCTCACAGCAGCCCCCAGGGCAGCAGACACGGTGGGGCCCAGCGCACAGGTGCCTCTGGGCAGGCACCCAGGCTCCCTCTCCCTCCCAGTTCGCCAGTGGGGCCCTGGCCAGCCAGCTGGCACTGCTGCTCTTGGAGAGAAGTGACTCACTTTTCCAGGTTGAGGGGTATGAAGCTGACGTGCACAGGTGGGTCTCTCCTGCAGCTCCATGGGGCTCCACCCCTCCTGTGCCCTCAGCCCTGGTCACTGCAGACCCCCTCCCCAGCCTCACCCCCAGCACTCACCCCTCGGCACTTCGTGGGCTGCCGCACAGACTCTTCCCACTCCAGAGAGTTGCCACATCCCCTCCCCTCCAGCTTCTCTTGGGCAGAGCCTTCCAGAAGATGCCCTTTCTGAAAGCCCGACTTGTGTGGGCTCATCCCCTCGCCAGCCCGGCCCGAGGACAGAGCCCGCCCCACCAGCCGGTAGTTCCAGACAGGCCGTGGGGCTGGGGTCTCTTGAGCGGTGTCCTCTCCGACAGGGTGCTGAGCTCCCAGTTCCCGGCCCTGTGCAAGCTGCATCCCCCGTTGGTGGTTGAGCGGGCCAAAGAGCTGCTGGAGTTCGTGGGCAGCCTGGGGGGGCCCCGCAGCACTGGGCACATGCTCACTTCTGTGGTAAGGTGGCCTCCCCCTCACCCTGGCCTGCGCCTGGCACGGGGCCTGCTGTGGGCTGAGTGCTGCTCCCTGCCCAGGTGTGGGCCGTTGGCGAGTACCTCTCAGTGTCCTGGGACCGGCGCTGCAGTGCGGAGCAGATCAGCAGGTTCTTCGAAGCTCTGGAGGCCCTGCTCTTCGAGGTCACCCAGTCTCGGCCTTCCGCCGCCCTTCCCAAGTGTCCTCCGCAGGTCATCACTGTGCTCATGACCACGCTGACCAAGTTGGCCTCCCGGAGCCAAGACCTGATCCCCAGGTACGGGTTTGGGGCAGGTAGAGGGAACCTGCAGCCTTCCCGTGGGGAAAGCAAAGGGCTTGGCAGCCGCCCCCTCCCAGACACCTGGACACAGTGTCTGCACGAGCCTCCCAGCTGGGTGCCAGTGGCCCCGGCTGTGGGCATTTTTGGAGTTAAGGCCACACTAGCCCGTGCTCCTGGCGGCCAGGCCCCTCCCCGAGCCCCCGTCCACTTGAGGGGTGCGCCTGCGCTGACAGGCTGGGCCCCCCACCCCCAGGGTCTCCCTGCTCCTGTCCAAGATGAGGACGCTGGCCCAGAGCCCAGCCGTGGGCCCCGTGCACGGCGAGGACGATCTGGGAGCCGTCCGCACACGGGCCACCGAGCTGCTGAACCTGCTCAAGATGCCCAGCGTGGCCCAGTTCGTGCTCACGCCCAGTGTGGAGGTGTCCCAGCCCCGCTATCACCGCGACTGCAACACCGCCCTGCCCCTGGCCCTGGACACGGTCAGCCGGCTGCTGGAGCGCGAGGCAGGCCTCCTGCCAGGGTGAGGGAATGGGGGACCCAGTAGGCACCAGGCTGCAGAGCCTGGTGTTGGGTCCCTGCCGTGGCCTCAGGGGTCGGAGAAACCTGGGAAGGAGGCGGGGGGAGTCCACCATCTCAGCCTGTCTCTGCCACCTCTGGCAGAGACGGCCCTGACTCTCGGCTTTGCCCTGTTGGGGCTGCCTGTGTTCTGCTGTTATTTGGGGGCAAGAGGAGAAAGAACAAAAATAAACCTTCACAAAATATTTGTGCACACAAGGGCAGGGTTGGTTCCCTTTATGTCCGCCCAGGAAGCGGGCAGCCCCGCGGGTGGGGCCTTCCCCAGTGGTCCTCCCACCTAATCCCGTGTCCCCAGTGATCGAGGACAGAGCACTGGCGTGCAGTCAGAAAGGAGCCATGTCCATCTCCCAGAGCCGAAGGCTGCCACTGGGACGTGAGTATGATCAGTGGAGAGCTTTTCGTGCTCCTGAGTTTAGCTTGGAGACGGGAAGGCAGGTTGGGAGGCCCTACTGCCTCCACAGGCCTGCAGTCTCCCACCCGCAGGACAAGGCCACCCCAGTACCTGCCGCTGGAAGCCGTACCCGGGAGATCACGTGCGCTCTGCTCTTCCCCCGAGTAGTGGACACACACTGGGTGCGGTGGGGCCAGAACCCCCTGCAGCCCCAGCGCTCCCTACCGCTCCTCCCCTGGAGTAGGCCTGCGGTCCCCCCACCCGCGCCGGGAGGGGCCCGGCCACCAGGTGGCGCTGCTGCTCCGCGAGTCCCGGCCCGCCGCCGCAGCCCCGCCCCTCTCCTCCCAGGGCGGGGCCGGCCCAGCCCTGCGAGCCCCAGCGAGCCCCTCACCCCTGCCCAGCCCTCCAGACTTGCGTCCCGGGAGGCCCAGATGGAGCACTATGACCCCTAGAGAAATACTCCACTTTGCCTGACGCCCGGGGAGGCTCAGATGGAGCACCATGACCCCTAGAGAAACACTCTGCACTTTGCCCGACGCCCCTTAATGCACAGCTCTCAGTGTTTTCAGGTCGTCAGATATTGCAAGTTTGGGTCACAAATGTGTGTAAGAACTACTTTGAGAACATGGGTTTTGGGGGGGATCTTGCTTGCTTCCTCACACTGAGCCAGGGCCCCTCCGCAGTGTCCCCTTACCACACTCTTCACAGGGTGGACTTTTGTGGCTGCTGAGTCTACTTGAACAACTGGAGTTCAATCCTGACTGCCGCCCAGGTGGAGGTGGCGATTACGCCCCGTCCTGCCCTGGTCTCGTGTGGGGAGCGTGCGCCCACTCGTTGGCGGGGCCGGGCGGCCCACAGGGCATCCGCACCACACAGGTGGACGCTGCGGGCCTGGGAACCTGGCCCAGCCACGGTGCAAGGTCAAGGTCAAGGTCTGCGTGCCTACAGAGCGCTCACCTGAGGTCATGCCCACGCACAGAGAGGAGGGCGGCGGTGGCTTGCAGAGACTGGGTTCTGTGGGGTTTCCCAACGTCATCCTGGTGCTCACTTGCCCACAGACACAGAAAAGCACAGCCCCACCCGCTCCACACTCACCTGAAACAGGGAACGTGTTTGAGTGACTGTCGTGCCCAACTCCGATCCCACGGGCTCTGTCCATGAAATTCTCTAGGCAAGAATACTGGAGTGGGCAGCCATTCCCTTCAGTGGGGTAATAACAGTACCAGCCTCAAAGAACGGCCTAGGAGTGACCTGGGTACTTCCCCAAAGACAGGTGGCAGCCCACACTCCCTGCGAGAAGAGAAGCCCCGAGGTCTTCCCCCACAACTGAGGGACCCTGCAGTGTGCAGGCGCCCCCAAGCCAAGCAGCACCATGGAGGTGGGGGGAGGTCGGTGGGCCTCAGGCCAGGTGCCAGCCTCCCTGAACTTGTGCCCTTATTTCAATCTGGGGCTCTAAGAGTTTCTTTTGGGTTCAAGCATACATTTTAAGTGGCTTTTTAAAAGTACATTTCATCCAGGCGTCCCTGGTGGCTCAGTGCCCCTGGCACCTGTGCTCTGCAACAAGCTGCTGCCACGGAAGCCCACGCACCCCCGCCAGAGAGCAGCCCCCTTCCCCGCAGAGAGCAGCCCCCGTTCCCCAGAGAGCAGCCTGGGCAGCGACCGAGACCGAGCACAGCCAAACATAAATTCAGGGAAAAAATGCATCTCATCCAGCACCTGGGCAGCTGCTTCAGGGCAGTCGGAATCCCAATGCCGACACAAGGCAGCCAGCAGGGCCACCCCACCCGCACCCCCCGCCCCACTCTGCACTAACGGGTGCGGCAGGGAGTTCGTGGCACTTGAGGCCCGGGGCCTGGGACCCACCTGGGACTGGCTGGGCTGCTGCTCCCTGCAGGAGACTCCTTTCCACGTAGGTGGTGTGTCTGCAGTGGACTGGCCAGGACCCCTCGTCCCGAGTCTGCGTGCCCGTCAGAGGACACGAGCCCAGAGCCCGACCCCAGGCTCTGAGCCCAGTGAGGACGCAGCCGAACCTGAAGACGGTCAGCGCCTCACCTTGACACCAGCACTGACCTGTATGCAGCCCCGCTGCTGGGGCAGGAGGCGGGCCAGACACCGGGCGGATGCCAGGAGAGGGGTGTGAGGCCTGGGGAGGCCTGGGCACCCAGAGTGGGTCAAGATTCCCGCTTTATAGCCTCCCGAGGTTTCTAGACCATCTCTTCAGGACCGTGCTGATCGCGGCACCCCGAGCGCAAAGCCCACTCTGAGGGGTGGGCGGCTCTCGCACTCTCCCTCCATGGCAGGGGGCTGCCTGGCATGGCCGGCTCCTCGTCTGGGGCAGGGGGAAGGCAGATGCAGAGTTAGAGCCATCCCACCACCCCGGGGATCCCGTGTTGTCACCAGTCTCCCACGCTGGTGGGGACGGGAGCAGATCCGGGAGCCCCCATGGCCCCTCTGGGAACCAGCATGGTGCCCCCTAGATGCCATGCCCTGCCACCCTCTGGAATATGAAAGATAGTTTATTGAATCTATATTTTTCCATTAAAACCTTCAAACATAAAAGCTCTGTAACAATCACAACGTTGTCTGTCATATAAATAGAACGTACACGCAGGGACTGCAGGTGTCCTGCTGGGGGTGCACCCGCGAGGAACAGCCTGGCAGGAGAGATGTGCCCGCGGGACCCAGGGGCAGGCGGGCGGCCCCCCGCGCAGGGTGCCTAGGGGGGCGGTGTGCGAAAGCGGACCTTCCTGGCTGTCTCCACGTCAGACTTGGCAACCAGAAACCGCATCTTCTTGCCCCCGTGTCGGATCAGATCCACCGCCCTGAAAGCAGCCAAGGGACGCGGCCGGTGTAGACGAGCCCGCCCAGTGAGGACTGGGCGCTGGTCCAGCGGGGGGCAGCCTCCCCCTGACTGCTGTCCCAAGGGGACAATCAGAGGCAGTAACCCTGAGCCCCCCGAGTGGGACGGAGCTTCAGGATCAGAGAGCCAGGGCACCCGCTGCCACTCTGGAGCCCAAGGCACCTGAGCCCCTGGGTGGGGACTGCGGTGGCATCAGGGTGAGTGAGGGAAGGAAGGGCAGGAGGCGACACTGCGCTGCACTTGCTCATCTCCAAAACGGGCAGTGACAGGGCCCACTGCTGGGCTTTGAGGCGGCAGCCAGGCTCGTCCCCCGGGGCGGGGCGCGGGGCGGGTACCTCGGGTAGCTGACGCCTGCCAGGCTGCTGCCGTTCACCTCCAGGATGCGGTCTCCCAGCGCCAGCCGCCCGTCGGCTGCGGCGGGGCTGCCCGGGAGCAGGGTCTGGATGTAGAGCCCAGGGGCGCCCAGGGGCGTGTGCTGCAGGAGAGGAGCAGCCTCAGGGCTCCGTGGGCCCTCGCCCGCGGGGCCCCAGCACCGGCACCTCCATACCTCCCCAGCCGGGCCCAGGGCAGCCACTCACCATCCCGTCAATGAGGCCCATGCCCAGCCCCGAGGGGCCACGCTCCAGCTCCACCACGAACATGTAGCAGAAGTCATCGGTGCTGGAGCTGTGGCTGGACGGGGCCGGAGGGGGCTCGTCCTCCGGGGCCGCACAGTCTCCTGTAGAACCAGAAAGTGCGGCGGGCGGGTGAGGGGCGGCCACTCAGGCCTCTGTCCAGACTCCACGTCCGGCTCAGCTGCTGCAGAGGACACTTGCTCCCAAAGGTCCAGGGGAGACCCGCTGGGGCCGTCTGGGGGACGGGGGCAGGCCAGCCGCCTGGTGCTGCCGCAGGACTCCACCCCTCAGGAGGCTGAGCAGGGGCTCTGCGCGTTCTCACCCGCCTTCCTCCCCAGCCTCACCCCCCTCAGCGGTGAGCCCCGTCTGCCCGCCCCGAGCTGGGGCCCTGCTGCTCCCCACCCGGATGTCCGGTCCTCCCCACGGGGCCAGCCGTGCTGTGCACCTGAGCGGTGTCCTGCCTCAGGCGCACCCGTCCCGGTGACCCTGCTCGCGGGGCACCCACCCAGCTCGGCTGCACACGGAGGACTCGCCGAGGCTGCCCCTCAGCGCCCTCGGCCCGGCCAGCAGCCCGGCCAGCACCCAGGGCTCCGCCTCCCGCGTCCTCCCGACCCGCGGGCCTCGCACCAGCTCGGGGGCTGAACGCACACCAGCAGTCGTCCGTTCCACCACACTGCCCGAGCGCCCTCTCCGGCCCCCCCACCCTAGGGCCCATCTTGTGCTCCAGGGTGACAGGCGCTCAGGGGCGACGCTGACAGCCCAGCCAAACATGCCGCCCGACTCCGCGGGGGAAGGACCCTGAGGGAACCGCCGGGGCGCAGGGCAGGCTGGTGGGCTCACCTTCCCGGGAGGCGCCCCGCGGGCCGCCGGGCCCCGTCCTCCGCCCTTCCGGGAGCGCCCTCCCGCAGGCACTGCTGCCTTCGGGCCAGTCGGGAGCCGCGGGGTCCAGGCCCAGCGGTGTGCCTGGGGGTGTGAGCAGGCACGACGGGTCCCCATGCGGGTCCACGGCCTGGAGGCCCCCACGGCTCGGGCAGCCGGGCGGCCTTCCTGAGACGCCCTGTGCCCAGGGACCCCCCACGGAAGAGACAGGGTGCTCCAGGCCGGTCTCCTGGGCTCCCCCTGTGGGGTCCCTGGAAGCCAGGGGGCAGCTCTGGGCCTCAGGGTGGCCCTCGGGACTGGCATGGTGTAGGCCCTGGGGAGACAAGAGAATTCAGCCCCGAGCGGTGGACCTGAGAGGGAAACAGAGGGGCCCCCCGAGCCGCGGGCGCCCCGCTGCTGCGTCCCCGGCACCTGGAGGCCCTCAGGCCGGGTGGGCGCTCCACTGGGGCCGGGCTGGCTCCGCAGGCCACACAGGAAGTGGCGGATGTAGAGGAGGTGCTGGTAGACACGGTCGTCCGGGCACTCTGTGTCCAGATCCACTTGGAAGCCCTCGCTCGGCAAGACAATGGGCGGGGGGTTTTCGTAGGACTCCAGGACCTCCTCTGGTGGGGGCAAGGGGCTGTGACCTCAGCCAGGAGGCGCTGCCTACAACCCGCCCGCCACCACCAGACCCCAGGGACCCGGGGGCGGGACCCAGGCCGGCCCAGCCCCAAGGGCCACCGGGATGACCCGAGCTCCGCCAGGGGGAACGTGCGCCCCACGCCCTCCCAGACGCCCCCGGCCCAGCACGTGCCCACACTGGGGGTGCCCACAGCCACACTGACTGCACCCTACACTGTCACCCGTGGGGCACGGCCCACCTGCCTGCTGGCCTCCGCACTGGGAATGGTGCTCTGACCCCCAGACAGAGCCCCCCCCGCCGCAGGCCCTCGACATGACCCAGTTCAAGGGGGTACTGTCCAGAGCCCAAGCCCAGGTGATAAGGGGGAGATGGGGCGAAGCCCCTTCTGTCTGCACCCCCACCCTTCACTGTCCGTCTCTGTGTCACACACTGCTCACGACGCGAGGGGCTCGGCTAACTCGTGAAGAGCGCGTGCATGTATGTGCGTCTGTTCCCGTGTGCACGAGCGTGTGGGCACGGCAGGTGTGCCCAGAACCGCACTGTGTCGAGCTGCCCAGTGTGGACAGCCTGCCCCCTCCCTGGTGGCTGAGTGCTGGGCGAGGCCCCAAGGGGGAGCGGGGACCCGTTACCGAGCCCGGACCTCGGGGGCCAAGGGGAGCCCCAGCCCTGGGCCACCTTCCTCCTCGGGGGTCCTGCCCTGCCCCTACCCAGGGACTGGGGCGTCCAGGAGCCCACGGGCGATGCCCCAGCTCCCAGCGCCCCCACGGAGGGGCCTCACCTGACTTGAAGGCGGCAGGGCCGTCCTGGGCACCCGGCTCCCAGGCGCTCATGGGGCCCATGGCCGAGGCCAGCTGGTACTGAGTCAGCAGCCGGTGCAGCTGCGCGGGGCTCAGGGCGGGGAACGCGGCCCGCAGGCTCGCCCAGCTCATCTGCGACAAGAAGCGCTCCTGGTCAAAGGGCGCGGAGCCCACCCCACGCAAGGGGGGCCGGCCTGCCTTCTGGGGAGCCCCCAGGGGCCAGGCGGAGAGTGAGGTCTGCAAGGGGACCGGCTCTGGCTGTGACGGGGACCAGGGAGGGCTCCTGGGAACGCTCAGACCGCCCCTGCCTTCTGTGAGGGGAGCTTCCGGGGGACCCGGGGGCCCGGGGTGGGAGAGCGCCCTCCAGCCACCAGGGCTCAGGACTCCAGGCGGGAGGCCCTGGTGGGGAACCTGGGTGGCAGCTATGTGTCCGCTCCTGAGAAGCGGGCTCCTCCCTGGGAGCCCGCGGGGGCATGTCGGTGCAGGTCTTGGCCCCTTCGCTCTGCCTCTCTGGCCTCCTGCTGCTAGGAAGCAGGTGTCACTGACTGCCCTTTACCTTCCTCCTCTCTCCCTTTTTTGCTTCACTTCCCTGCCAACATCAGAGGCCTGGGCGGGGTCACGGGGGTCCTGAGCTGTGGTGGGGGGTCGGCCCCTTCTTCACCGCACCCAGCGAGGCCTCGGCTGCTTCTCCAGGGAGGGAGTCAACGGTCGCCCGACGGCCAGGCACCTCCTTCCCATCTCACGGGCTCTGCTTTCTGGGAAATTCCCCAACTTCAACTTCCAACTCTGCTACCGAACTTTGCATCTCTGATGTCGCAGTTTTAACTTCCAAGAATTCTTTCTGTTCTCCCATTTACAGCATCCGGTCATTATGTTACAGATACTCTGCCTCCTTTTTACGAGAATGTCGACGGTTTTTTAAACAAGCTTCTTCTCCCTAAACAGCCTGTCTCGAGGGTGGCAAACGACGGTGCTGGGCGGTGAGTGACAGCCCGGGGCAGGACTGTGGGTGGCAAGGAGAAAGTCCACGGGGCTGCCTGCTGCCCAGCAGGAAAGGGCCTGGCGGCCTCACCCCACCCAGTGACGACCGTGTCACGGCGCAAGTGACGGGGGCGGGCGGGCGAGCTGGCATCCTTGTCTCCGGCTGCTGTTGCAGCAAACGAGCTTGAACGTGGCGGCGAGAACAAGCCGTCTCACAGGTCTCGGGGTCAAACACCCACATGGTTCACACAGGGCTAGACGGAGGGTCGGGGGCTGTGTTCCCCGGAGGCTCCAGGGCAGGACCCACTCCGGCCGAGGGCTGCTCCTGAATCCCGGAGGCCGCTGCACGCCATGGCCCGTCTGCCGCCGCCTCCTCTCCTGTTTCTCTGACCCACTCTTCCGCCTCCTTTTCTTCCTTTTATGGAAGTATAGTTGATTTACAGTGCTCTGTTAATTGCTGGTATAAAGTAATTTTATACATACAGAATCATCCAGCTGTGACTTTCAGACTCTCTTGCATCACGGTTTATTGCAGGGTACTCAGTGTGGCTCCTTGCGCTGCACGGAGAATCCCTGTTTCCGTTTCGTGTAGAGTCGTTTGCATCTGTTAATCCCAAATCCCACTTCATCTCGTCTTCCCTTTCCCCTCTGGTGACCATAAGTTAGCTTTCTACGTCTGCAAGCCTGCTTCTGCTTTGTAAGTTCCTTCCTTCACATCTTACTTTAGATCCTGCACACAGGTGGTATCGCGTGGCATCTGTGCTTCTCTTTCCGACTTGCCTAGTGTGATACTCTCTGGCTGTCCCCACGTTGCTGCAAATACCATTATTCCATCCTTCCGAATGGCTCAGTGGTACCCAGCTGTACACAGGGGCCGCGCCTCCTTTGCCCATTCCTGTCTGTGGACACGCGGGTTGCTCCCGTGTCTTGGAGGTTGTAAACAGTGCTGCTGTGAGCACTGAGGTGCGTGCGTCTTTCTGAATTAAGAGTTCTCCAGCACCACAATTCAAAGTCATCAATTCTTCAACACTAAACCTCTATGGCCCAACTCTCATATTCATACATGACTACTAGAAAGACCGGAGGTTTGACTCTATGGACCTCCAGCTGGCAAAGTGATGTCTTTGCTTCTTAATATGCTGTCTAGGTTTGCCATAGCTTTTCTTCCTAAGAGCAAGCATCTTTTAATTTCGTGGCTGCAGTCACCATCCACAGTGCTTTTGGAGGCCAAGAAAATCTGCCACTATTTCCACTTTTTGCCCATCTATCTGCCATGAAGGGATGCCATAATCTTAGTTTTTTGAATGTTGAGTTTTAAGCCAAGTTTTTTACTCTCCTCTTTCACCTTCAAGAGGCTCTTTAGTTCTTCACTTTCTGCCATTAGAGTGGTATCATCTGTATATCTGAGGTTGTTGGTTATTTCTCCCAGCAATCTTAATTCCAGCTTGTGATTCAGCCAGCCTGGCATTTTGCATGATGTCTGCACACAAGCTAAATAAGCAGAGGGACGCGATATACAGCCTTAAAGCCCTCCAGTTAATTTCAAACCAGTCTGTTGTTCTATGTCCAGTTCTAACTGTTGCTTCTTGACCTGCTTACAGATTTCTCAGGAGGCAGGTCAGGTGGTCGGTATTCCCATCTCTTTCAGAATTTTCCGGTTTGTTGTGATCCACCCAGTCAAAGACTTTATTTAGCACAGTCAATGAAGCAGATGTTTTTCTGGAATTCCCTCACTTTTTCTATGATCCAACAGATATTGGCAACTCTGGTTCCTTTGCCTTTTCTAAACCTGGCTTGAACATCTGGAAGTTCTCAGGGCTGTTGAAGTCTAGCTTGAAGGATTTTTAACATTACGTTGCTACCATATGGATTAAGTGCTGAATCATATGGCAACTCTATTTTTAACTTTTGAGGATTCTCCACCCTGTTCTCCACAGTGGCTGCGCCAGCACAGGGGCTCCCTTTCCTCTACGCCCACGCCAGCTTTTCTTAGGTTTGGGCTTTTTAGCAACGGCCGTCCCGACAGGTGTGAGGCGATGCCACTCTGTAGTTCTGATTTGCATTTCGCTAATAATTAGCAACGTCGAGTATTTTTTCATGTGCCTTTTGGCCATCTGTATGTCTTTTTTGGAGAACTGTCTATTTAGGTCTTCTGTGTATTTTTGATCGGGCTATTTTTTGATACTGAGCTTTATGACTTGTTTGTAGATTTTGGAAATGAAGCCCTTGTCGGTCACATCGTTTACAAACATTTTCCCAGATTTAAGGACTCATGAGCTTAGATGGGGCTACCAGGTGACCAGGTGACCGGCGTGACCGCCCCACCGCGGGGTCCCTCACCTCCACCTGCCAGCAGGGCCCCCGTGCCACTGCTGTAGGTCAGGGACGAGACACGGACGTGCTGGGCCGTCACCCTGCCTGCAGGGTAAAAGCTGGGGACCAGGGGCTGCAGCTGGAGGAGGGTGCGCAACGCACTCCAGGTTTCCTGCCTGGAGAATCCCCATGGACAGGAGCCTGGTGGGCTACGGTCCGTGGGGTCCCGAACAGTCGGACAGGCTTGAGGCACGCTTCGCCTGCCCGCAGGGACTTCGAGCTGCTGAGCCCGGAGCAACCAACGCCCCCCAGCCCCTCTCACCTGGATGAGCTGGGCACTGGGCGTGGCCAGCAGGTTGAGAGTGCAGGAAAGCTTCCGGAAGAAGCGCTCCCCCGCCTCTCCGAAGCCGGCGCTCCTGATCCACTCCAGGAGCTGCTGCAGGCGGGCGCAGGCCTGGACACCCCTGGGCCAGTGGAAGCAGCTCAAAGAGGGGCCTGGGGGAGAGATGGAGGGAGGGTGATGTGGAGCCCTCGCAGGGCACCCCCAAGGGAGACAAGCCCGGCAGCGCCCCAGGCCTCTGGACAGTCAGGAGACCTTCCATCACTTTCCCAGCTTCTCCACCTGCTTCCAGACCCCTGGGGGAGGCGGGAGGAGAACCCGTGGGCCGGCCCCACTCGCCCGGCCCCATGCCCCAGTGCTGCCTCGGCCAGAGATCCTGGCGGCCCTGAGCCTGGGCCAGGTTATGGAGGAGATCTGGGCGCCAGTGAGGCCGGGTCAAAGGTCACGCCAGTTCCCTGAGCCTGTTCCCTCCTCCCAGGGGCCTGGGGCAGAGTGGGGAAAGCAGGACCCAGGAAAGGCCAGAGGGCCCCCTGCACACGCTGCCGGGTGCCTGCCCGGGCCCCACACAGCACGACGGCCTCCCCTGAGGACACGCACGGCGCCAGGGGTGCGCCCGCCCTCACCCTTGTCCAGCAGCTGGTTGAGCAGCAGCGTGCCGGAGAAGAAGAAGAGGTAGGCCAGCACCTGCGCGGCGACCTCGGGGTGCACGTGCAGCCGCCGCAGCAGGTCCAGGGCGGCCTGGTACACGGCCACCACGCGGCGCAGCTCCTCGGGCAGCGGGGGCCCCGCGCTCCAGCTCTCCCGGCGCTCCGACTGGAACGGGGGGCACTCCAGCAGGGCAGGGAGGCACACGTACAGGGCCTGGGGGCCAGAGGAAAGCGCTGCCGGCAGAGGCCCCAGGCCCGCCCGCCAACACCACGTGTCAGCCCCACAGGAGCCGCAGGGGTGCGGAGGCTCAGGAGAGCTCCCCGCAGAGGCGCAGACGGCACGGGCGGTGGAGGGCCTGGCAAAGGGGCCGGGACGGGTGGGGCCGCTGTTTCCCAGAGCAGCGAAACAGAGGGCTCAGGCTACGGGAGGGACAGCGAGCGAGGGGACAGAGCGGCCGGGGCCGGAGGAACAGAGGGTGGGGCCGGGGTGCCTGAAGGTCGGGGGACAGAGGGCAGGGCCAGGGGGCTGGAGGGGCTGAGGCCAGGGATTTGGGGGCTGGAGGGGCCGGGGATGGGGGGATGGAGGACCGAGGGCGGGGGAACAGAGGGTGGGGCCGGGGGGACGGAGGGGCCAAGGCTGGGGCCGGAGGGCCGGCGCTCAGGCCCCAGGCACACGTGGCGCGGTACCTTGGAGACGTAGTAGACGCACTGCTGGAAGGCGTACAGGACAACCTCCTCCAGCACCGCCATGGCCTCCTCGCTGGCCGTGAGGGCGCAGGAGAACAGGGACTCCTTGGAGCCTGCGGGAGAGCGGCACTGTCACCGGGGCGGGGGGGGGGGGGGGGGGGTGGGTGGGGTGGGGGTGCGGGGACGCCGACGGGAACCTTCCGGAACCTCCCGTGGCCTGAGTGTTCCGCCCAACGCCTCCTCTTGGGCTTGGAGAACGAGATAACCCAAAGCCACGGGGCGGCCCACCTCTCCCGGGCCCCAGCGTCCGGAGGAGCTGGCTGAGGGCCGGGACCCAAGCCCCAGGCCTCCCGCCCGTGGACGCTGAGCCACTGTCGGCGCAGCAGGCACCCGCGAACAGGTCGATTCAGGACTCAGTCAGGACCCAGCACCCGTGACCACAGATCCGGCCCCTGTCACTTCTCACTGGGACCCGGGTCAGAGGGCATGGCCAACACTCCTCCGGAGGCCGTCATTCGGGACAGTGGTGACGTGTTCCAAGACGAGCCCATGGGGCCCCTGTGCGCCGCTGGCCCCCAGCACCCCGGTCACCCCACAGGAGCTGCACTGCCCCAGCACGGGGCAGAGGCCCCGGGCCCTCGGCACCTCAGGGCTCGGGTCCAGTGGGCAGCAGGCGGGTGGTGGGCAGGGCTTCCAGGCTGGGCAGTGGCCAGGGTGGGGGTTTGAGGGTTCCAGGCAACTCCCCCTGGGAGGGGCTCCGGTAGAGCCAAGAGCCAGACTGGCCATGGGGTCCCCCAAAGCAGAGGCCCCAAAGGGTGGGGCCACCTGAGGGGCCTTTCAGACGAGGGTGCACAGTGCCCGGTGCCCTGGGGGCAGAGAGGGCCAGACAGGACCCCACCCCAGTCTGCACGCTCAGCCCGTTTCTCTCTACGAGGACAGGAGGCCACCCGCACGGCTGTCCTCCCGCTGTGCCCTGCACCGCCTTCTACCTTCTAATTAGCGCACAGCGTGAACCCAAGTCTGGCAATCTCCTCTCAGGGCGGGAGGGGGTCCAGCAATCAACTTGAGCCCTAAGCTGGGCCCCCGGGAGTACAGGGCTGGGGCCGCCAGTCAAACAGAGAGCAAGTGGTGTGAGTCCATCAGAGACCCGCCCAGCAGACCACGCCATCAAGGGCTCGGGCTCCAAGAACCCACCCGACCAGGAAGCCAGAGGCCTGCAGGGCCCCCAGGGCCCATCCCAGAGCCTGGCCTGCAAGGTCTTATTTGAGAGCCTCCCTGGGCTTGAAACGGAGAGGGCCAGGGAGGGTTCAGGGAGGGCCTGAAACGTCAATACTCTGGCTGCCTGACGCGAAGAGCTGCCTCACTGGAAAAGACCCCGATGCTGGGAGAGACTGAAGGCAGGAGAAGGGGACGACACAGGATGAGATGGCTGGATGGCATCACCGGCTCTATGGACACGGGTTTGGGTGGACTCTGGGAGTTGGTGATGGACAGGGAGGCCTGCCATGCTGCAGGCCATGGGGTGACAAAGAGTCGGACACGACTGAGTGACTGAACTGAACTGGGCTTCGGGGGAGAAGCCAGTGGGGCGATTTGAGGGCCCCAGGCCTGCGTCCTGCAGCCTCGGATGCCGCCCCTAGTCTGAGAAGGCGGACCTACACCCCTGCGTGGGCACCAGGGCTCTGGTGAGAGGACCCGATGGAGAGGCAGGGCTGAGGACAAGAGCACAACCCTGGGGCGGCCCCAGCAGATGCCCAGGAACCCCCCGAAGCCCCTCTACCCACAGCGCAGGCTCTGCCGGGGCTTTCGACTAAGCCGACGCCCCCACGAGCCTGTCGGAGGGCCAGGAGCCCTGGCCGCCATCAACCGCGTCCTGAGCCCCTGGGCCCTGAGGACACCCCCCACATCTCAGATCTGAGGCAGAGCCTCCAAGCCTCACAGGAGAACTTTAAATGACTAACATAAACACCCCCAGAGGAGCTAACGTTTTATCTGCCCACACAAACAGGCTTTCTGGGTAAGAGCTTCAGGCAGAAAAGGGTGTTTGGGGAAGAAAAGCTCTCTCCAGCGCTCAGGACGTGACATCCTGCCCTAGCGCTCTTCCCACAGACACTTCCTGCTGGAAGGCAGGCGGCCGGCATGTCCTCAACCTGCCCTCGGCGCCGGGCTGGTAGTGCTCCCCGCGTTCTGCAGCCCGGATGCCCCCAAGCCGTGTTTCCGGGGCTCAGGCCCTGCTGTGGCTGCCCCGGTCCCCAGGGTAGGCAGAGACTGGACCGCCTCTCCCAGCGTTAACTGGGCTACACATCTGGGTCTTGAACCAAAAATAACTCCCTCCTGAGAGCAGAGGGGGCGGAGTGCCCCCACCCCCGACCCCGCTGCCCCTATGAACGTCAGCCGGACTCGGGATCCCTCTGCAGGACACGATGTCCGAGATGATCGGACAGGAAGGGGTGCTGGTGGGACTCACCCGTGAACACAGCGTCCAGAGTCTGGGGGTTGGGTGGGGTCGGGGAGCCCTCCCATACGGCCCCCCTCGGAGCCCCTTTTTCACTGAGCGTCTTCAGCACTTCACATGAGTTTCATCAATTCTCCGACGCACAGTTTCAAGTTTCAGTCTCCAAGTTTCCCATCACACGCTCATCTCTCTCGCAGGTAGCACGCCTCTCTCTGAAACTCTGCCGCGTGTAGGAGGGGCCGTGGCTGGCAGAGGGCAGTGCCCGGGGAGGGACATGTGGCGAGGCCCTGTCCCACAGCAGAGCCCAGTGGGGCTGCGTGGCGGGGGCCGGCACACAGCTCACCTGTGACGTCCAGCTCCTCCTCCAGGCTCTGCATGTAGAGCGGGCACCTCTGCTGGACGAAGTAGAGCAGCTCCACCGAGTTGGACATCCAGAAGAGGATGTGCTGCAGGTCGGGGGCCAGGCCGGCCAAGGAGAAGCTGGCCGCGGATGGCGGCTCGGGGCTGCCGGACAGACACCCAGGGTCACCGGGAGGCTGGCCCCCCCAGGGCCGCCACACCCCGCCAGCGCCCCGCGTCAGGCTGGGCAGTTAGACTGAGACCCCTAATGGCAAGAGACGCGTCGCCCACAAACCTCAGGGGAGGAGCGCCTGCGGCCCCAGAGCAAAGGCCTCTGGTGGATTCGCCGTCTTCACACCTTCTCTCAAAATTAGGTCACGTGGGGAGGGGGGCTGCGACTGATCAGACAAGCAGCAGGGGTCACCCCTGGTCTTAAGGAGCCAGAGAGGAGCCCCGTGTTCTAAGCTAATAGCGGAACTAACAGGAAACGATGACATAACTGCTCGGCGGTGGGCAGACAGGGTCGGCTAAGCGCGGCAGGACAGGGAAGACGGTGGGGAGTCAACGGGTCGGGAGGACGGGTCACAGGTGTCACTGGAAGATTTAACCATCAGGAAACACCACTGGCTGCAGGTCGCTGACACACGGCTCAGCTCGGGCAGAGCCACTCGTGTCCCCTGGGAGCCAGCGCAGGTGGGGCCCCCAGGCAGAGAGCAGGGTCCCATCACTCTCCTGGGGGCCGGTCCCCAGGCGGAGGGACCCAGCACCTCTCCCTTCCCCAGGGACACTGTGGACCGTGGGGCCCCCTGCCTCCGCGGTCAGGCGGCTTCCGTCCATCTCAGGCCCTTCCTTCTGCATCTCCAGAGCCGGGACCTGGGGTCTGGGTCGCCGGCGCTGTGACAGACGCTCCCGTGCTGTCCTCACCAGCCCCCGTGGCCCCTCGTGTGAACAGCAGCCCTGTGTCTCTGTCTGGCTCCTCCCCTGCAGCAAGCCCGGCTGGGAGACGTGTGTCCCAAGAGCATCCTACACTGGTTCCCTGACCACACCTGCCGAGGCTCCCACAGGCGAGCAGGGATCCGCGGACAAACAAAGCAAGCCCCCTGGAGGTCCCCTGGGTCTGCCACGGGCGAGCGCAGCTACGCCTCTCACTGGCGGGATCCCAGGGGCAAGGCAGGCGCGGCAGACATCATGCAAAGACAGGCAACCCCGGCCCTTCGTCCTGCCGGGGGGCTTCCAGGAACCCAGAGCAGCTCGCAGACTCAGGCTGTCGTGGTGACCGTCATGCTGGGGGTGCTGGGGGTCAGACCACAGGCCCGGCCAGGAAGCGTCAGGAGGGCTGGGTCCCCTCTGAGCAGCTGGCCTGGGCCCGGGGCGCCCTTTCCCACATCCACCTCTCCTTGTTCTTCCTGCTGATCTGGCTTCTCCCCCGTCCTCCTCGCTGGTCTGAGTCACGCACACGTCTGTGCGCAGGCATGGAGTGCCGTGTCGTGGCTGCTGCTCAGCTGCTCAGGGCTGTGTGCATGGACTGCAGCACAGCAGGCCTCCCTGTCCTTCACCTCTCCCGGACTTTGCTCAAACTCGTGTCCGTCGAGTCGGTGATGCCATCCAACCATCTCCTCCTCTGTCGGCCCCTTCTCCTCCCGCCTTCAATCTTCCTCAGGTCTTTTCCAGTGAGTTGGCTCTTCACAGCAGGTGGCCAAAGTACTGGAGCTTCAGCTTCAGTCCTTCTAGTGAGTATTCAGGGTTGATCTCCTTCATGATTGACTGGTTTGATCCGGCAATCCAAGAGACTCTCAAGGGTCTTCAACACCACAGTTCAAAAGCATCAATTCTTTGATGCTCAGCCTTCTTTATGGTTCAACTCTCACATCCATACGTGACTACCGCAAAACCATAGCACTGACTACATAGACCTTTATGTCACTAAAAAGGATTAATCTGTTTGTGCAGCCAAAGCTGCTTCAGTCGTGCCCTACTCTGTGTGACCTTATGGACTGCAGCCCGCCAGGCTCCTCTGTCCATGGGATTCTCCAGGCAAGAGTACTGGAGTGGGTGGCCATGCCGTCCTCCAGGGGATCTTCCTGACCCAGGGATCGAACCCATGTCTCTTGTCTCCTGCACTGGCAGGCGGGTTCTTTACCACTAGAGCCACCTGGGAAGCCCATTAATCTGCTTGTCAGAACCCAATTCTGTTTTGTTTCCACATGTATGGCCCTTCTCAATCTCACCCAGAACGCAGTGGGACAGACGTGCCTCCACATAGGAACAATCCACCAGCTAAGCCACGGCCACCAGTGGGGCTCTGGTGTTGGGTCCTGGTGTGGTCGGCGCTGAGGTCTGTGCCCCCGGCCAGCCCGGGAGGTGCTCTGGGGCCCCACGGAGGTGCTGCAGCCTGGCCCACCGTCCAGGAGGGCCTGAGTGGGGCCAGGGCCAGAAAGGCACCGGCCACGGAGCAGAGACCGACCAGTGGGGTCAGACCAACAGAGAGGAGACTGCTCACAGAATGAAAAGGCGACCGACAGATGGGCGAGAGAATTTACAAACCGTGTGCCCGCTGAATGGGATGGGTCACCAGTACACACAAGGAACCCGTACAGTTCAAAAGCAAAAACCCTAATAACCTGATTACAGACAAGCTAAAGGTGTGAACAGGTGTGTCTCCAAGCAGACCGACAGCGGGAGCAGGAAAAGTCCTCAGCCTCCCTGACCACCAGGGAGACGCGGGTCAGACCACAGGGCGCAGCCACCTCACACCTGCCAGGTGTCCGCAGCGGGAAGACAAGAGACGGGACCTCTGGGGGCCCAGCGGTCATGAACCTGCCCTGCAGGGCAGGGGACACGGGTTCTACCCCCAGCCAGAGAACTAACCCCCACCTGCCGCAGAACCACTGAGCCCGCACACAACCAGGGCATCCGTGTGCTTCAGCCAAAGATCCCGCCAGATGCAACGAAGACCCCGCATGCAGCAACTGAGCCCTGATGCAGCCAAACACATAAATCAGTACTTTTTTTAAAAAGACCCGACCCAGTGGGTGTCACAGAGCACGTGGAGAAACTGAACTCTTGTGCACCGCTGGTGGGGATGCAAACTGGCACAGCCGCTGTGGGACACAGCACGGAGGTTCCTCAAAAAAATAAACCCGAGCTTCCTTATGGCCCAGCAATCCCACGTCCGGGCCAGCGCTGCTCGGATGCCCACAAGCCCCACGGGGATTCTGTTCATCTCAGCCCAGCGGGAGCCTCGCTGCTCAGCCCCCGGCTCCCAGCTCCATCCCTCTAGGCCCCAACAACGATGTAGGAAGGAGGGGGCAATGATGTTTCCTCCTGCTCCCCTTACAGGACCTACCACAGGTGGGCAGTACCCCGCAAGCATGACAGCATGCGTGTGCTTTATAAATGAACCCTCCTCACTCGACATCTTCACACGAACAGTTCAGGTCAGTCCCTCAGTCAGGTCTTTGCGACCCCATGAACTGTGGCACACCAGGCTTCCCTGTCCATCACCAACTCCCAGAGCGTGCTCAAACTCATGTCCATCGCGTCAGTGATGCCATCCAACCATCTCATCCTCTGCTGTCCCCTTCTCCTCCCGCCTTCAATCTTTTCCAGCATCTGGGTCTTTTCTAATGAGTCAGTTCTTCGAATCAAGTGGCCAAAATATTGGAGCTTCAGCCTCAGCATCAGTCCTTCCAGTGAACATTCAGGACCAATTTCCTTTAGGATGGACTGGTTGGATCTCCTTGCAGTCCAAGGGACTCTCAAGAGTCTTCTCCAACACCACTGTTCAAAAATATTGATTCTTCGGCGCTCAGCTTTCTTTGTAGTCCAACTCTCACATCCATACATGACCACTGGAAAAACCATAGCTTTGACTAAACAGACCTCTGTCAGCAAAGTGATGTCTCTGCCTTTTAATATGCTGTCTAGGTTGTCACGTGAATGGGGATGAGGCAAACCCCTGTGGACCGCAGTGTGACTTGTGGCCTCAGGAGCCCCGCATCCCTGACGTGCGGTGACCACACGCAGCCTCTGCTGTCGCCACGCGTCACGTTCCTCCAGGGGACGGGTGGCCGTGGCTTAGGCGCGTTTGTGAAGGCAGTTCCCTGCAGTGTCCGCTCATCTTTACCGCTAATGCCAAATGGTTTTCCCAACTCCTCCAGCATCAATTAAGAGTAGATACAGTGCTTCTGGTTGGAGAGCCAAGACCGACTGCCCCATCTAGACCCCAGAGGTGTCCGTTTCCCCGAAGAAGCCGGTTCACGTTAACACAGTCGTTACGGGAGCAAGTGAGGAGACAGCTTCCAAGAGGGTCGCGCCCACTCTGTCACACACTCCCCCGACACACAGTTCTGCAGGTGGTGACTGCAGACGTGGAGAGAGCCCCCCAGAAACAGAAAGACACTTTAGGACGGACCGGCTGGACCTCCTTGCAGTCCAAGGGACTCTCAAGAGTCTTCAACACCACAGTTCATGGAAGCATAGAGCAGGCCCCAGTGGGGGTGGAGGGAGCTGGGTCTGAGCCCCTCGGGGAACCAGGGGCGGGGAGGGTACAATGACGGGGCCATACTTACAGGTGCGCCTGCTTCTCTGCCAGCTCTTTGGTTTTCTCCTACAATCAGAAATGGAGAAAGCAAGATGAGACAAACGGGCCAGGATGGCTGTGACAGTCAGACCACCACCGACTGCAGCTCCACCCACGTGCACACACGGCCTCCCTGCTGGGGCGCCCTGAACCCGGTGACCTGCTCTGAGCCACACGGGAACCTGTCTTCCCATTTGGTCAAACCTCCCAGCACAGAAGGAACATTTCACATCCAGCTCTCTTACATAACAAGCGGCCAGGCAGAGAAGAGGAAAGACAGGTCAAACGTTTGACAAGTTTCAGAATAAGGATTCCAGCAACTCCCTGATGGTGAAGCTTCATAGTCACACTTTTAAAAGCCAGTCCCCAGAAACAACGAGCAGGTGCTTGTGGGTTTGAGTTTCTACAAATACAATTCAACGTGCCCACAGGGACTCAGGCCTAGCCAACGTTTTCTGTCCTTTTTAATCAAGAAATCATTCTTGGGGCTCTCCTGGCAGTCCAGTGGATAGGGCCCCTCACTTCCACGGCAGAGGGGCTCGTGTTCTGATCCCTGGTCTGGGAACTAAGATCCCACACGCCTTGGGGACGGCCACACATACATACGAATAAAAAAGGAAATCATTCCCGCTTTAGCCAAGGCGGCCCGGCGTGCCCTAATGGACTCCCGCTCAGGCTCTCTCAGTTGCTCCCGGCGCCTGAGCTGAGGAGACTCGTGAGCACCGGGTGGCGGCAGGGTGGGGGACTGCTGATGCCCCCAGATGAACAAACAAGCAAAGGAGCCTTGGGGACTGGAGACAGACCCGTGTGAGGCTTCTCACCCCCGGGGAAGCAGCTCAGGATCACCCAGCCCGGGACCCGAGGAGAGGAGGTCCACCGCCTCCACAAGCCTGCTCCTCGCCCGCCCGGGGGCGGGGCCCAGGGCTGGTCCTATGAGCTTGGGGGGGAAGCCGAGGGTCACGCTCGGGCTCAGGAGACGCGGTTCTCTGCCCCGGTGCTCTCAGCTGTGACACGGGACACCCACGCTGTTGGGGTGCTGTGAGAATGAAATCCAGCAGCAGCAGATGACTACACCCAGTGTCTGACAGAGGGCAGACTCAGGAAAGGAGGGTCACTTGTGGGATTCGGGGCCTCTGAGCACCTGGCCCCTCCACCACATGGCCCGGCCCCACCACTGACCCAGACGGTCTCACGGATCAGCCGGGCTATCTTGAGCAGCAGCTGCCCAAAGGAGCCCGGCTCGAGGCGGGTGGCCGAGTGCTGGATGCAGAGGCAGAGGAGGAAGGCGGGGGTCAGCTTGTGGTCATCGCCATCCGGCTCGATCAGCGTCATGATCCGCTGCAGCAGCGTGTCCTCCACGTCGGGCTCGAACTCCAGCTGCAGCGGCCGCGGCCGGGGCAGGGCGGGCCGGGCGGGGGCAGGGGCGCCGCGGGCCCGGAGCAGGGCGCCGCACAGCCGGCAGCTCTGTGGCGCGGTCCGGAGGCGGGCCAGGGCCTGGGCGGGCAGCGGCTGGGCCTGCGCCGGGTCCTTGAACAGCAGCAGGTAGTAGAGGCCCAGGGACAGCAGGTCGCCGTGCCGCAGCGCCACCGGGCGGGCCCCCACCTCCGCGAAGTTGACGGCAACGGGCGCCCCGGGCAGCGGCTCCAGCACCAGCTGGGCCCCCGCTGGGCCCTGGCCCGAGGGCTGGCGCCGGCGCAGGGTGCAATGCAGGGGCAGGATGTCGGGGGCCGAGAGGCTGATGCTGGGCTTGCTGGACGGGGTCCTCTGGCCCACCGTGTGCCGCTCCCGGTTGAGCACATACACCAGGCTGTCCTGAAACGCAGACGCCAGAGCTCAGGGACTGGCCGCCACGCCGGCAACTCCATCCCTGGCAGCTAAGCTGCCCGGGCCGCCCACCCTGGAGCGCGTCCTGACCTGCGGCCTGCCCCCAGCCTGCCCACCCTGGGCATCCACCCCGACTCCCAGACTCCAGGGGCGACTCCAATGGAGATGTGGGAGGCGGCCCTGCACACACTCGAGGTCACGGGAGGCGGGGGTGTCGACCCACGGGAACCACTCCCTGGGACCCACCAACCCCCCCACCCCGGGGAGGCAGCAGGTCCCCCCCAAAGCCAGGCAGGCAGCGGCCTAAGCGACAGGTGGGTGGGGCCCAGGATCAGATGAGCCCCGGCTGGGGTCAGTCAGTGAGGAGCTGAGGGGCCCCTCCCGGCCCTGCTGCCTCCTACTGTAACCTGCACCAGAGAATGTTCTGGAAGCAGAGAACAGGGACGTCTCTACTCTCCTCCAGAGTCCAGGACCGACCAAGGCCACCACAGCCCCCGGCCCCAGCTAAGGCCAGCTGGGGGTGTGCACCTGAGAGCCCCCAGCCCCCTGACCCCCAGGTCCATCTGAAAGCCCTGCGCCCGCCCCCCCGGTCTGTCTGAGAGCCCTGCACCTGCCCCCTCGACCCCCCAGGTCCATCTGAAAGCCCTGTGCCCGCACCCTGGTCCATCTGAGAGCCCCACACCCACCCCGCCGGTCCATCTGAGAGCCCTGCGCCCACCCTCCAGTCCATCTGAGAGCCTCCTGCCCCCCGACCCCCAGGTCCATCTGAGAGGCCCGCCCCCACCCCGGTCCATCTGAGAGCCCTGCGCCCACCCCACTGGTCCATCTGAGAGCCCCGCCAGTCCATCTGAGAGCCTCCTGCCTCCCGACCCCCAGGTCCATCTGAGAGCCCTGCACCTGCCCCCCACCCCAGTCCATCTGAGAGCCCTGCACCCGCCCCCCTCGGTCCATCTGAGAGCCCCCCCGGTCCATCTGAGAGCCTCCTGCCTCCCGACCCCCCGGTCCATCTGAGAGCCCCCCCGGTCCATCTGAGAGCCTCCTGCCTCCCGACCCCCCGGTCCATCTGAGAGCCCCCCAGTCCATCTGAGAGCTCTGCGCCCACCCCACCAGTCCACCTGAGAGCCCCCCTGATCCATCTGAGAGCCTCCTGCCTCCCGACCCCCAGGTCCACCTGAGAGCCCTGCATCTGCCCCCCCACCCCCCCGCCTCAGGTCCATCTGAGAGCACTGAACCCGCCCCACCAGTCTATCTGAGAGCCCTGCGCCCGCCCCCCTGGTCCATCTGAGAGCCTCCTGCCCTCCAACCCCCTGGTCCATCTGAGAGCCCTGCACCCACCCCCCTGGTCCATCTGAGAGCCTCCTGCCCCCCGACCCCCCAGTCCATCTGAGAGCCCCCCTGGTCCATCTGAGAGCCCTGCGCCCACCCCCCTGGTCCATCTGAGAGCCTCCTGCCCCCCGACCCCCCAGTTCATCTGAGAGCCCGGCCCCCTCAGTCCATCTGAGAGCCTCCTGCTCCCCAACCCCCAGGTCCATCTGAGAGACCCGCCCCCGCCCCCGGTCCATCTGAGAGCCCCCCACCCCAGTGAGGGGCTCACGTGCTGCTGGCTGTAGCCCTGCAGGAGCAGCAGGTGGGGTGACTCGTAGAGGGAACAGCGCATGGCGTCCCGGCCAGGCTCCTCAGGGTCCCGGGTGGAAGCCGAGCTCAGGCTGGTCTCGCTGACTGTGCGGCGCAGCCGCGGTGGAGGAGGGCTCCGGGTGCCCCCTGCGGCCGGGGCCGGGGTTCCCTTGGCACGGCTCCGCTGCAGCCTCCGGGCTTGGGCGTTTATCCCTGTAAAGCAGCCGTGTTGGGTGAGCAGGGCCCGGGCTCCAGTTCCGGGCTCAGGCCACAGGAGCCACTCCTCATGCTGGTCACTGCTCCGTTCAGCGGGCCTGCAAGGAGCCGCAGGACTTTGCCCACTGACCACTTCCTGGAAGGCTGGGCACCTTGGAGGCTCCCCCAAGAGCCAGGCAGCCCAGCCGTCTTGAACCCCAAACACCCCCCAGGAGCCTGGCGGCACACTGCAGTCAACCCCCTGAGGGATGCCAAGCCCACCTCCGAGCCCAGCCCATCCACCCGTCCCACCCTGGCACCCCGCGTGAGCGTGTGTGCGCTGGTTAGATGAGAACCGCTCATCCACCCCACGTTCCACAAGGCGGAAGCTGCCAACTCGCCACGGCACCCCAGCCCACCGCCCGGAGTACAGCCGTGCCTTCCCAGGCCGCCTCCAGCACGGCAGGTCAGAGGTGTGCTGTGCCCGCTTGTGCACACACCAACACACCCCAGGAAAGCCTTGAACAGACCTCTACGGGTGGGAAGCGCTCTTTCACACTAAAGCCACACGAAAGCTGAGAAGCCACCCAGAACTGGTCTTCCGTCACAGCCGCGTCCCCGGCTGGCCAGGGCTTCTGCTCTGAGCCCTCCGAGAGCCCTCTGCAGCCGCTGTCTGCAGCGTCCTGCCCACGACCACTCCAAACAGAAGCAGACACTGCCAGGGGAAGGGAGGGGGTAAGCGGGGGCCAAGGGCGTGGCCTTACCAGGAGCAGGCAGCCAAGCGGGAGGGAGATGGACCTGCTTCCAGCAGGAGAGGGAAGTCGGCTCCTCTGCAGCCCACAGGGGGCCGGGGCTGCGGGAGGGAGGCTGCTCCGCTCAGCCCACTCAGCTCAGCCGCAGTGCGAGTATCTGCCGGGACTGCCGCTGCCGCAGAGCTGGGCCAGAGAGCCAGGGGAGGGGCGCGGTGGGGGCAGGAGCCAGGCATGGAGGAGGCAGCCCCCTCAGCCCTGTGTCCCGGCTGGGGCATCGCTGCCCAAGCCCGGGGCCCCCCTCCATCCATAGAGGACGTGCCCAGTACTGCCTTCCAGAAGCCTGGGCTCCCAGGCAGCAACAGAGCCCAGAGGGTCGCCCTTCCCTCTCAGATGAGGACGAGGCCTGGGCGCCGGGGGCCAGGGTCCCCTGGGATGCAGGAGACAGGTGTGGGTGCCAGCTCCCAGCCACCCGGACCCTCAGCTGGGGTCCCGCCCCCGCAGATGACCCCTCTCAGGCCACAGCAGGGCCTCTCACCGCCAGCGTTCAGAATGGCCTGGAGTGCGGAACAGCGCCGCCCTCCCAGGGCTCCTCCGCGGGCCCCCGAGGGGGAGGGCCAGGGCTGTCGGGGGGGAGGCAGGGGCAGCTAGAGGCCAGGGCCGCTGGACCGCCGACACAGCACGGCCAGCACGCAGAGCCGACACGAACGCTGCACACCCCGTGGGGGCACAGCCAGGACGACCCTCGCGTGCAGACACCAAGCAAGGACAGGCACTGGGCCCCTGTGAGCTCCATGGGGACCGTTCACCCGGCAGGACAGAGCTACTGCCACTGCCCAGGGGAGGCGGGCTCCAGGCTGCACCAGCGGTGGGCAGAAAGGCCCGAAGAGGGGCGGCGCGAGGGTGGGAGACCCTGTCCCCACGGCAGCCGCACGGGAAGCGCCCTGCACGTCCCCGGAGCTGGATCCATGTGCACGCAAAGCTGTTGCAAAAGCAGACAGAGAGGCACACAGCAGGTTCTAGAACTAGCCAGCTCATAGGTCAGGGGATGGAGCCCGGGGGCCTACCAGGACATGCGGAACATCACATGTGCACACACGAGGACACGCTTCATAGGCAGCTGTGTGTACCGTCTACTCACTCATAAAAACTAAACAAGATTTTTTAAATGTACAGGTCGACTCTGGAAGGGAGGTACCCAGTACGTTATTGTCTATCCTTTATATTTGAAAACTTTCTTAAAGTAAAAATCATGAACACCACGCGGTCCCCTCCCGTGTGAGGACTCTGCAGCTGCCCCGAGGTAGGGGGATCACCGGGCAGCCACTCGCTCCGAGGAGGTCGTGGCTTCCGGGGCTGATGCTCGCGTCCCAGTGCCGCACAAAACCAGGGCAGCTCTGCCTGGCTGAGCAGACCCTCCTCGCTGAGCGTGGGACGGGAACTCATCCCCGTAAGCGGAAGGCAGGACGCGGGGACAGCATTGCTCCTGGACGGGGTGTCTCTGAAGGGGAAGGGGGCCGCGCCTGTGGGAGGGGTCCCTGACAGACAGAGGGGCGGCGTGTCCTCCAAGCATGAGGCTTGCGGCCCAGGGAAGGAGCGGGCTCTCCTCTCACAGCAGCACTGCAGGGCGGGACCCGAGTCTCCCATCGGACGCTCTGGGGCAGGCAGCACAGGCCAGGGGGGACACCCCACCACACGGAGGTTCCTGTGCTGGCCCAGGCATCCCCGTCCTCTCTGCCGGGAGAGAGCAGAGGACCCTGGACGTGGGGGAGGGGACGTCTGCTGGAAGCAGCTGTCGTCAAGGCTTCAGAGCAGCCCTGGAAAGAACAACAAGGCTCTTCCTGCCTGTCAGGACATTCCGGACAGCAAACAGGCTGCAGGTCTGACCCCAGGCCCGTGTGGGCGTCTCTCCCAGGAGCCGGAGGGTCTGAAACAAGGCACGCAGCTCGGAGAAGCCTCTGTGGTCACCCCCACCACCGGGGCTGGGGCAGGACTCGGAATGACTGTGACAGGGGCTGACGAGGCCAACGAGCCTGTGCGGGTGAGCTCTGCTCAAACAGGGCTGACTGAGCCGACTTCAGGGCCCTAACAACAGCTGGGGATGTGCTGCTAGAACAGGCGGCCATGGCCATGGCGAAGTCCCAAGTCAGACCTGCCTTCAACACGCCCTCTGGACTGGAATGCTGTTTCCAGGTCAACAAAGGCTGCATGATGAAGCTCCACGGCAACCAAGCAACCCATGAGCTTAACCTGAAACTTTTTTTATACCTGAAACGTATAACAACAGAGACCTCAGGATCGTCCAGAGAGCGCCTGCCTCCTACACGGCTGGCCTTATTCCACGCACTTTGCATGTAATTCCGTTTCGCTCTCGTGTTATAATAAACTCTACAAAGGGACTGCAGTGAGGTAAGAATATGCCACCTGGCTTTCCGGGCTCGCTCTTCCCACGGGCAAACACAGTTCTGAACAGACGTGGACGTGCAGGCCCACCTCCCCACGAGGAGCACACCGGCAGGCCCGCCAGCCACGTCGTTCACGCCGCATGGGGTCCTAACCGGTACAGTCACGTCGAAACACACACGGGCGGCGGGAGGGCCGGAAAGGGGAAGCTGTAGTTACTTTACAGACGATGTGACTGTGTACAGAGAAAACACAAAGCAATCTATGGGCAAACCATTAGAAGTGAGAAATGGACTCAGCAAGGGGACGAGACACCGGAAGTAAAGAGACGCAACACTGTTTTTAAACACTAGAAACAAAGTGAAAGGGCCATGTCCTTACAAATGACACCATTTACAACGGCGTCAGGAAGTATGAAAAGACGAAGGAATAAACCTTCAGAAGCCTCGCAAGACCGTCACTGAAAACCACGAAGTGCTGTTGACAGAAATGAAAGAAACCAAAGCGAAGAAACACCACATGCAAGAGAGGAAAGGGAACAGCCAGTGCCCCGCACGCTGCCAGGCGGCGGGGGCCAACCAGCAAGCAGCTGGAAGCCACTGTGGGGCCGCGTCTCCACCACTGACCGTCGACGCCACTCCGAGGTGGACGGGACAGGGACACGCACAGCAGAACCACTGCAAACGGGCCCAAGCCAGAGACTTTACTCATCTCCACCAGCAGCAGGATGCCCAAGTCAACTGTGCTACAACACACCGAATGATAAAAGAGAAGGCCATCTGACGTGGGCAGGCGCTAAACACCACTGGGATGCACTGGAAGTGTTAACTTTGCTATGTCAATTTTATTTCCATTTTTTAAATCAGGCTTTAAAGACCCTCATTGAAAGGCAAGACCAGAAAGCTCTCCAAAGAGAATGAGGGGAATATCTTTATGACCCCAGAGACAAGGAAGGATTTCTTACACAAAACTGAACCAGAGAAACACTGACCATAAAGGAGAGAATGAACAAATCCAACCACGTTAACAGTTTTACTCATCAAAAGACGCTGTAAGTAGAATTTAGAACACCAACTCACAGACCTGGAGAAAATAATTACAACACGTATCACTGATAAAGACTAGAAACTAGAATAAAGGACGCCCACAAATCAACACAGGGCTTCCCTGATGGTCAGTTGGCAAAGAATCCGCCTGCAACGCAGGAGACCCTGGTTCGATTCCTGGGTCGGGAAAAAATCTGCCAGTAATGTAGGAGCCCTGGGTTCAATCCCTGGGTTGTGAAGATCCCCTGGAGAAGGGAACAGCTACCCAACTCCAGTATTCTGGCCTGGAGAATTCCATGGACAGTACAGTCCATGGGGTCGTGAAGAGTCAGACATAACAACCAACTTCCACTTTTCACATTTCACAAATCAATAAGGAAAAGATCAGACAATAGAAAACGCAGAAGAGCAGACCACACACTTGAGGCTGCCAGTGGAGTGGTGAACCGGAAGCTGGCCTCATCAGGTAGAGCGAAAATACGCACACTCAGCGTCCAGCCAGTCCCAGCCAGGCGCGCACCGCAGAGGGGCCGCACATGTGGGGACCAGGATGCTCGCAGCAGCGTGGCTCCCAGACTCGTTCGCGGGGGGACAGGCCATGGCCGGGAGCAGCATGACGGACGAGACCTAAATCCACCCGCACAACTCAAAACAAGGGAAGCCACACTGTCGCGGGCAGAACACACAGGCAACGACGCTGCGAGGAACCCGAGAAGGCGGCCTCACAAAACCACGACGGCGGCTCCTTCCGAGGGGCAGGGAGAGGGTGGCGCTCAGGGCGGCCCCGGGGACAGCAAGCCGCGCCCACGTGCCCGCCTCAGCCTCGGGACTGACCTACGGGCCCACGCAGGGTGCCTCCAAGAGCCCCGTACCAGCCAAAGCCTCAGGGCCTGCCACCGCACCCGCCCAGGGGGAGGGCACCCCCCACCACCCAAAGCCTCAGGGCCTGCCGCCGCACCCGCCCAGGGGGAGGGCACCCCCCACCAACCAAAGCCTCAGGGCCTGCCGCCGCACCCGCCCAGGGGGAGGGCACCCAGGGGACACGGCGGGCACCAGAGCCCCACGTCCATCCCACCGAGGGCCCTGTCCCCTGCAAGCGGCCACAGGCTGCAGTAACCCAAGTTCCAACCAGCATCGAGGACGCGTCCTACACCATCCACTCTGGCAGTCAGATGCTGCCAGCCCTGCAGTTCCATCTCTCCTCAGCCCCGTCCCCAGCACGAATCCTCGCCCGCCACCCAAGGAGCTGACAGATGTCTGCCTTCCCGCCAGCGGCCCAGGGGTTCAAGTCCCGGGCAAGATGCAGATGTCCTGCGCCTCCCCGCCTCCTCTCCAGGGCTGGGCGGAGAGCCAAGGACACCTGCAGGGGCCGCGGCCCCGCCCCCTCCTGCCGCACTCCAGCTGGACGACTTATTTCTGAAGCTGGGTCATGGGTGCACAAACAGGTCACTACGTTACCCCGGATCTAGTCCTCTGCTGAGAGCATTTCAAAATAAAGATGAGGAAAGCGACAAGAGGCGGGTACAGACTATCAAGCACAGATGGCCTGCGTACAGTGTAAAACCCACTCCATCTCACAAATACTAAAGGAAACACAAACCAGCATCATGCGTGCGTCCCCTATCTAGTCGGCAGAGACTCTTTAAGGACAGAGCCATGTAAGAGAGAAGGTGAGGTGAGACAGCACATGCAGACACTGCCCGTGGGGGCGTCACCTGGCGCCGGTCCTCACCAAGGTCAAAACCAGCCAGGGCCTGGTGCCAACCATGTCCTGTTAGGCACGCACAGGCCTGCAGTTAGAAACGCCTCCAGCTCTCCACGACGAATCCCACCTTTAAGTTCCTATCCTCCAGAAACAATCAAAAAGGAGTCAAAGATGCTTACATAAGCGTTACAGAGAAAAGTGGGAAATATTCTGAAGCTTCACCAAGGACGCAGTCACACAGCCCACGCTCCACTAAGCACTAAATACGATGTTCACAATGTAAGTACACGGAGTTAAAAAAAAAAGGTAAAGAGCTCTGTACACAGGTTGATTCGAATTACGTAAGAAAATAAACTTGATAGTAAGAAAAGAAGGAAAGGCACCAAAATGCTAAAAACAATTCTCTTTTGGAGGTAATTTCACAGATGATTTTTACTCTCTGTATACTTTTTATTTTCCAAATTTTCAACAATAAAAACGTTTTAAAGTACCGAGGAGGGGCTACCCTGGTGGCTCAGTGGTAAAGAATCCGCCTGCCAGTGCAGGAGACACGGGTTCGAACCCTGGTCCGGGAAGATCCCACCTGCCGCGGAGCAGCTCAGCCCAAGCACCACGACACTGAGCCTGCGCTCTAAGCCTGGGAGCCGCAACTAGGGAAAAGCCCGAACAGCGATGAAGAACAGATTAATCAAATTTTAAAACTTTTTTTTTTTTAAAAAAGAACATCCTTAAAGTACCGAGGAGTATTATCTCCGTGGTAAAACCTAGACCTTCTCCTACTAATTAGGGCTTTAATCAGGAAGAGCAACGTCTGCAGGAGGGCTAATAACCTAATTAAGATAATGGGTAACTGAGCAGATCAAATGCTTTGGCCACTCGTCAGCCCATCACAGATGGAGACGGGCCCCCCAGAGCCGTACCAGAGAAAGATCGGCGTGGCAGAGGCCGGATTTTTCTTTAGCTGAAACCGAAGGCCCCATTGGATTCCCCGGAGATTCCTCGAGCCCTCCCTGGAGGGGACCCTGGTAAACACAGCACCCGCCCAGCCGTGCGCCAGGCCTCAACGACCCACGGGAGGGGCTCGTCCACTGGTGGTGCTCAGCGGGGGACGCGCCCTCCTGGCCGAGCTCAGCACCGGCTCTGCTGCTCCACAGGGAGAGGCCTCCCTACCCCGGAGGCCACGCCTCCAGATGCCCGCACAGCTGCCCACGTGCACGCAGGCCGGAAAACAGGCAGGGAAACCACTGTGAAAATCGAGCGAGCAGACAAAACAGAGAAGCTAGAAGAGAGCAGATCACGGGAAGACGGCGGCCCAGGAGGCACCGAGCCCGGGTAAGGGCACGCCCGGCAGGGGCAATCCGAGGACTGGGGTAGTCCTTCAGAGGACGTGGATTTTTAGGGTGAAATGCCCATTAAAAGTCACTAAACACAGTAGAGATCAAAAATGCATAAAGGGCCAAAATACGCAAAGAGAAAATTTTAATAACCTTCATAAAATAAGAGAACATGGACTTTATAAACAAATACGATAACTGATCCTGGAGTAGGCAGTGGCAACCCTCTCCAGTATTCTCACCTGGAAAACCGCATGGACAGAGGAGCCTGGTGGGCTGAGTGCATGGGGTCGCGGAGAGGGGCACCGCTGAGTGACCGACACACGGCGCGAGATGGCTGACACAGCATCGTTTCTACATTAAAACAAATCTGACACAAAGGGTGCAGACACGCTGAGGCTGCGGCACGAGGCTGGGGAGACGCTGTGTTTCCAGGGGAGAAGGTGGGGGTTAAGTCCAAAGGCGCAGGAATCACATGTCAGAGCGTCTCCCAGAGGGGGAGTTAAAAGACGAGGAACAGAGGCCTCCGAAATGCTAGGAAAGAAAATATTTTCATCTAGAACTCTATACCCAGCTACACTGTCAATCAAGCATTAAGGCAGAATAAAGATCTTTTAAGCAACTTCACTTCCCATGGACACTCTCAGGAGGCCACTGGAGAAGCCAGTCCACCAAAGCCAGGCGTAAACCTAGAACCAGGAAGAAGGGGATGGGAGGTGGGGCGGGGGTGGGGAGAGGGGCGGCTGGGAGCGGGCTGGAGAAAGCACCGAGGAAAAAGGGCAAACAACGATGACAGCAGTTAATTTCAAAGAAAATAGAAGCTGGACAAGAAGAGAAGATCCTCAGCTGTAAAACGCTGTCTCTGGTCATAAGAATGTGAACACCAATTACAAATCTAAACAAACTTATTTAGATTCATGAGCGGACAGGGCCGAGGGGCTGATACTTTAAATGAGCGAGGGTGAACAGAGTGGAATTCTCGTCCAGCCGTAGTGGGACACGTGTGTCACCGTAAGCCGTGGGGTTAAATGCCAACAAGGACCAGGGTTCACAGCTGAACCTGGTTCCCTCTGGGCAGGGCCAACTGGGAAGCAGGGAAGGCGAGGGCAGAGACCAGCTGTTTTGGCTTCCGTGCTTTGCTTTGTTGATTTTAATTAGTGATGAGAAAGTATCGCTTTGCACGCTCACGGATGTAACTAGTAAAAACAAGCTTTTAAATGTACATGCTTTTCTACCTAATGAACAAGGGAATGAATGAATGCACACACATATGGTATATATTTCATCAATTCCGAGACATACTTTCACATCTCTGAACGCACCCTGCGTGCACACGGGAAGTCCCAGGCGGCAGCTGTCATGTGAGAACTGGCTGTTGTTCCAGGGGGGCCAGACTGTGCAATATTCCAGTCACTTAAGAACCACCTGAAGAATGGATGAGTTCTGGTTGTTGGGCACAAACTGGCAGGATTTTGCGCCACGGCCAAGAGACAATCCCAGAATAACAGTGAAGTGCTCTTAAAAGGAGTGGCCTCAGCGATGCTTTTTGTTTCTTTTTATTTTTATTTATTTATTTTTGGCTGTGCTGGGTATTCCCTGCTGCACGGGTTTTGCTCCAGTTGTGAAAGGGAGAGCTACTCTGTAGTCTTGGTGCTCGGGCTTCTCATTGCAGTGGCTTCTCTTGTTGAGATGCACAGGCTTGGGGGCACACGGGCTTTACTGCTGTGGCGCACAGGCTTAGCTGCCCCACCACACGTGGGATCCTCCTGGGATCAAACCCATGTCTCTGGCAGAGGGATTCTTTACCACTGAGCCACCCAGTGACGCCCAGCAACGTTCCTGAGGCCCAGAAAAGGGCACCTGAGCACAAATAAATAATAATATAAGGCACTGTGTCCTCGTTGACCTTGTAGTATTTTCTACGTTAGTGGAAAGGAGGTACTGGTGTTCTTACAATCAATAACGTCTTTTATGTGGTGAAACACAGTACATACAGGAATACCTACTGCAAAATTTTTCTTAAATGATTCATTAGTAAAAAAAAAAAAAAAATTAAAATATACACAATGTTCTGACCATACCATGGAGTATTCCATAAACCCTAAAATGAATGAATTAAAATGATAACAGATGACATGCGGAGATTTTCAAAAGGAATTTGCTAAGACAAGATACAGAGGTCTTCCCTGGTGGGCTAGTGGTTGAGAATCTGCCTGTTAAGGCAGGGGTCACGGGGTTGATCCCTGGCCCGGGAAGTTTCCACGTGGCACGTAACAACAAAGCCGCGTGGGCCACAGCTCCTGAGCCGCACTCTAGAGCCTGTGGGCCACAACTCCCGAGCTCCTGCACTGCCACTGCTGAAGCCAACGCCTGCAGCCAGAGTTCTGCAACGAGAGAAGCCACCGCACCGGGAAGGCTGCACAGCAGCACGAAGAGCAGCCCCTGCTCGCGGAGACTAGAGAACGCCCACGCGTGGCAAGACCCCGCGCGACCCAAAGTAAAGAAATAAGTCTTTTTTTAAAATACAGAAAAATAAGTATATGATCCTGTTTCTTTAAAAAAAATTTCTTTATGAAAATCCCACACATGTACATGTTTACATAGATCTGTACAGCAGCAGAGGAACACAGGATAACTATGGAAGGCCATGTGGGAGCAGAATTCTAAGGTACCCGTGACCTCTGCCCCTGGGGTCTCTCCCGGGAGTAGGCTCATGGGCAGGAGAGATCCTGTAGGTACCACTCAAGTTCCTGAGCAGCTGATCTGGAGATGCAGAGATTATCCAGCGGACCCAACCCAACACGCGGGCAACCTCCAAGCAGAGCGTTCTCCGGTTGGTCACAGGAGAGAAGGCCTGAACACCGGGCTTCCCTCGCTCGGATGGGAGGGGCCGCAGGAAAAGGAGCTGAGCGTGGGCGCTAGTCCACAGCTAGCAACGAAAAGGAAGAAAGGAAACACGCGATTTCAGTCCTACAGCCCCGAGGAGCGGAATTCTGCCTTGCACCAGCGACTCCTCCCCACCGTCTATTTTCCCCTTTCAACTTGGACACCCATGACGTTATCCTGTGTCCGTCCCACCACTGGCTGCTGGGAGCAGGATAGGTAACTCGTCCCCGTACCAACGGGCCCACGGGGGAAGGACCGTGCCCCTCCACCCTCAGGGCTGTACTTAATGGACTACACCCAGGGGCCTCCTCCACACCTGACGGAGGCCACTTAGACGATGAGATCTGGGACTTGACCTGATACTGTAAGGAGGTGAGATCTGGGACTGGGAGATGGCTGTGTGCATTCTGCATGTGGACGAAGGTCGCTGGGGCCAGAGGGCAGACTGCAGCCAGAATTCTGGATGCGCCCAGCGACCGTGCCTGGTCTAACCACCTCCTCAGGAGTGGGTGGCGCTCCCGAGGGGCGGTGGGGGAGGTGTCTGGGCATCAATAAAAACAGGGAGGGGGGAAGGAGAGAGTTCTAACTTCACATGACTGGCTGGGGTGTAGGGCGGGTCCAAGAAACCTTGAGCTACGGTCTCAGCTTCAAGGCCTTGGCTTTTCCAGGGCAGCCAGTGGCTGCTCAGCAGGAGGCGGCACCGAGGAAGAGCCAGCAGGGACAGACAGGAGATCTCCCCCAGGAGTGACCCGACAACTACACCCCAAATCCGGGTGACGACCTGACCCGAGCAAGGACTGGCCCACGGTGGGCGGCAGGCCCCGCGGTCAGCACGCGGTGCCCACAAGCGCCTGCCTGAACCTCACAAGCAGGCTGAAAGGAGACACGAAAGCCCACACACCCTCTGATTTAGCTCAGAAAGTTCACACCGAGGCAAAACCGGGCCATCTGGAGAAAAGCAAAACACGACCATCACAGAGTGGGGATGTGGGCACACCTGCAGCAAAGACCCGGGCCAGCCCGCCGAGGACCAGGAAGGCGGGAGCACCGCTGCCCAGTAGGGGCCACGGTGCTTTATAACTATTGGTTCAACTGCACAGACACAGCTTTGTTTGTACCAGTTTTCTCTTTTTAATGTATTATTTTATCGATCTTATTTTGGCCTGCGTTGGGTCCTCATTGCTGGGGGCTGGCTCTCTCTGGTTGCAGAGCACCAACTCGAGGGCCTGCCAGCTCAGTAGCCACGGCTTCCGGGCTCCGAGCACAGGCTCAGCAGTCGTGGTGCGTGGGCTTAGTTGCTCCTTGGCCTGTGGGGTCCCCCCGGATCAGGGGTTGAGCCCGTGTATCCTACATTGGCAGGTGGATCCTTTACCTCTGAGCCACCGGGAAGCCCTCGGATATGCTTCATATCCTCTTCTGTAAAAAGGAAAACGGTTTATCATGGTGGTCTAACGGGAGCCAGGGTCTCAAGGACCTTTCTTCTCTATATTTTCACGAGTGGTTCGAAGTCTTTAAGATGAACGTGTGTTGCTATACAACCAGGATCGAGGGTGAGCAGACCTACCCTAGCCCCCTGGCAGTGGGCCCCTGCCCTGGCACCCCACATGCTCTGGGCTCCCAGCCCTGCCTCCACCCACACCCGCAAGCCACAGGCGCCTCCCTCAACCCTCCTTTTCAGCCAAACATTGTGGAAAAGTTGTCTGCGCACAGGCTTCCTACTCACCCTCTGGGATGATGAGGAAATGCCGCAGGCACCTGGAAGGGTGTAGAGAACAGGATGACATGCCCACTGGAAAGGCCGTTCCAGATACGGGTGAGAATTCTTCCTCCATCCAAAGAGAAGAGCGCTACTGATTTGGGGTCGTAATTCCTATGTGTGTATTTCTTCATGATTAAGTATGGCTGGGATGTTACAGACACATGTAGTAAATATCTCTGAAAAGCACGTATTTCATTTGCAGTCATGTGGTGTGAGCACAGACTCTGGCTCTGTGTACCTCTAGCTCATCCCTGTTCGGTGCTGTGCGGTATTTCACCCTGAGGTATTTAAAGGGGCCGTTCTTCCTGCTGACCAGTGAGAAGTCTCCAAGATGGCCCCAAGGGATCGCCTGCTTTTCGAGCTCTTCTGGAGTCTCCTCCTGTTTAACCACAAGGACACAGCGGAAGTGGCGGTGTGACTTCCACATTCGGGTCCTGAAGACACTACAGCTTGTGCCTTGCACTCTCAGATCACGTGCCGGGGTTAAAGTCAGCTGCCACGCCGTGAGGACCCTCCGTCAACCTACGGAGAGCTGGGGCCTCCTGCCAACAACCAGCATCAACCTACCAGCCGGCATCACAAATGTTAAATCACCTTAGCATTCCAGAGATCCATCAAACTTGCTCAGGATGGTTTGGTGTACATTTCTGGTTTGGGTTTAGTTTTCATATCCACATTTGGCTGATAACTTTTATCATGTTCTGCTTCTCTGGTTTTTACATAAAGGTTATATTTGCTGTATAGAAGAAAAAACATTTCTTCTTTTTCTGTTTTCTGGCATAGTCTGATGTAAAATATTGGAATAAATCTTCTCATTGAACATCGGGTAGAATTGGCCTGTACAACCTTCTAGGTCTTATGCTTTTTGTGATTTTACTTTGGTTTTAGTTGGGGACATCTTCAAACTACTCAAGCCATTTCTTTCAAGGTTATAAGTCCATTCAGGTTTTCTGTCCTTCAGTAAGTCTGGGTAGGTTATCTCTGTGTAGACTGCCCATTTCAACTAAGTTTTCAACTTTACTGGCATAAAGCTTTATAATATATCGCTTATGTGTATCATCTTCAGCTTTCCTCAGTCTTCCCAGTTTTGACTATTGTAAGTCTTTCCAGAGAACCTCCTCTCCGCTTTGTTGGCCCTCCGCACCGCATGTGTATCCCTGTCTCCACTCTCTGCTCTCTACTGCTTCTCTGAATTTGTGTCCTTTCTAACCCAGCTCTGAAGGCACTCAGCGCATCAGTCTTCAGTCTTTATTTTCCTAGGGCAGCGTTTACAGCCAGGCACCCCCTCTTCTGAACATCACGGCCGCACCCACAAGCTGCCTTTTCATTACTCTTCAGTTCTAATTCACAGTAAAGTGTCTTTTTTGATCCTTATTCGGAAGTCTTAGTGTCTAAATGTAGGAGTCTGCAAGACGCTCTATCGTTGTATTTCAACACCCATTCTGTCCTGTTTTCCTCTCACGTAACAATGGGGATGACGATTACACGTCCAACGAGCACGGACTACGCCTTCTGGCCTCCCTCGTAGGTAGGCAGGGCCTTCTCGGGCTTCCCTAGTAGCTCGGGTGGCAAAGAATCCACCTGCGATGCAGGAGACCTGGGTTCAATCCCTGGGTCAGGAAGATCCCCTGGAGAAAGGGATGGCAATCCACTCGTGTTCTTGCCTGGAGAATCCCATGGGCAGAGGAGCCTGGCGGGCTACACTCCATGGAGTCGCAGAGAGTCTGATGCGACTGAGTGAGAAACTCGTGGGGCCTGCTAAGTTCCAGTCAGCAGAAGACGAGGGCGCGTCATCCTCCAGGACAGGGTCTGCGGGGACAGCGTCACCCCTCCTTGCCCCTTCCTTCCTCCAGCCTTACATGAAGATGTGGCGGCAGTGGCCATGCCGTCGCCCTGCACCTGGAGGTGACCCCGGGGATGGAAGGCACGAACTGCAGCGGTGGGGCTGGCCCTGGGGAAGCCGGGGTCCCTGGGGGCCAGGAAAGTGTCCCCACTGGCCCCGAACCGACTCCCTCTGGACGTGAAAGAGAATCTCCCTGTACTGGGCTCAGTCATTGTCAAATGCAATGTCTGGTCAAATGCAATTCCTAACTGATGAAGACGTGTTTAAGACAACCCTCTGGAGGTGGCCCTGGGGTACAGTGGGCAGCCCATTGGACTTCAGGAGATGACATCACCTTGGTGCTAGGTTTCCTGATCAGACATCACACACACAGAAGCATTTACAACTTGGATTAACAATAAGACCAACACCACCTCCTCCCCCACCCACCCTGCAAGAGGAGGAAGGCTTCCCGTCCGCCTTCCAGCACTGCGGCCCCCTCCTGCCCCTGTGGCCCCAGCTACTCTGGATTCTGCTCCACTTTCCCTGGTTTCTCCCTTACACTCCGCAGTTGTGCTAAATGACACTGCCCTACTTTGCTTCCTTTAAACCTCATACAGAATGGCCACACTGTGTATTTTCCTGCGCATTTCTTTTCCCCCCAGCGTTAGGAAATGCAGCTATTAATATTATCCGGACACACGAGGCCTGGGTCCATGTTATTTACTGCATGACTACACCGCGCGCCCTCCACTCCGCACTAATGGAGATGTGCGTTTTTTCGGGCTTCAAGCTATTACAAAATGCTGCTGTTTCACTCTCCTCCTCATCTCCTGGGGACCGTGGGGCAGTCTCTCTAGCAAAGTGCTTCCTGAATTGGCACACGTGGGAACCGAGGACATCCACGTGGCATGCGGGAGGTAAGCTAGAGGGGTTGAGGGGTCTGCAGAGGTGGCCCAGACTCTGGCCGCCCCGACAGACGAGGGAGCAGTCAGATGGAGGGCACCAGAGCCCCACGAGCAGGGTGGAGCCCTGTGGGCGCATCGCCACACTAACAGAAAGCCCACACCTCCTGAAGGGACCGGTCTGCATTGCGGCCCACTGGCTATCACATCAGCGCGCCCCCTCCTCACCAAACCTCAACGCTGTCAGACTTCATTTTTGTTAAAAAAAGAAAAAGGAAAAACAGCTCTGTGGTCTTAATTCCCACTTTTCTCACCACTAACGAGAGGCAGCACCCTTTCCCGATCACTCTTATTTCCTCTTCTGTGAAGTACCGAAGCATCTCTTTCACCCGTTTATTGGGTTGCTTCATCTTTTCAGAGACCTCCTCCCCGCATTGTTAATATCTCCTGGACTGTGACTGTCTGATGTATTATGAAATCTCCGTGCTCACAGCCTGTTTTCCACTTTTCACTGTTCATCACTTGATAGAATAAGAGACTCTGTCTGTCTGTCTCTTCACGACTTTAGCGCTTTTGTGTCTTCTTTAGGAAATTTTTTTCTGTGCTGTTTATCATTCATTCCCAACTGTTTTGCAGTCAGAGAACATGTTCCATGAATCAAGTAATTTAAAATATGTTCCATGAATCATGTAATTTAAAATATGTTCAAGCAGAAAGTAAAAAGAGTTTTACTTTCTGGTTGAACATGAGGGTGTGTGTGTGTGTGTTACCTGCCCAGTGTTTATTTGACAATAAAATGCATTTCTAATTGTTGAGTGGAAGGTTCTACAACAAACGTCCAATAGATCAGAGATAACAACTGCCGGTGGGGGGAACGGGCGACAAACCCAGCCTGGGCGTCTGCTGACACACATTCCGTGCTGAGCTCCCTTAAAAGGCAGAGTTCAGCAGCTGAGACAGAGACTGCAGACCCTCACAAGACTGAAAACACTTCCTAGCTGGCCCTTTATGGGCTTCCCTGGTGGCTCGGGGTAAAGAATCCGCCTGCCATGCAGGAGACGGAGGAGACTCCAGTTTGATCCCTGGCTGGGGAAAATCCCTTAGAAGAGGAAACTGCTACCCACTCCAGTACTCTTGCTTAAAAAGTCCCACGGACAGAGGAGCCTGGTGGGCTGCAGTCCCTGGGGTCGTAGAGTCGGACACGACTGAGCACCATTCCGCCACCACCTAGCCCTTTACAAGAAATGTTTGCCAACTCCTGTTGTATGTTCAAAACTATTCCCTTTTTGTCTGCTTAACATCAATTAACGAAAGGAGCTGTGTAAAAACGTTCTGCGACAGGGACGCTTCTGGCAGACCGTGACCTGTTTACCTTGAGGCTCTTAGATGTGGACACGAAGCCGCGCCCCTTCCTGCCGCAGCTCCTCTCCTCTCCCTGCCGCACGGGTCCCTTCTGCCCCTGGCAATTATTTTCAGCTTGAAGCGTTTGGATGACACTGTCACTCTAAGAGCTTTTTGTTGGCCTTCCTTCCTCTCTCTCATGTCTTACATTCTGGGTGTGCCACTCGTAAACAGAGCGCAAGCAGCTGAACGCAGATTTTCCACAGACTCCGACAACCTCCGCTTTAGTGAGGATGTTTAGCCCACTTATGCGTACAGTGACGTACTCGGCTTCATGTCCCCCATCTTAGACGGGGGGACTTCCCACCTGCCTCGTTCCTGGCTTTCTCTGAGAGACTTGCACCGGGCAGCTCAGCCGGCACGCGGGCTCTCTGTTCCCTGACCACGGATGGACGCTCGCCCCTGCCTTACAAGTGCTGAGGTGTAATCACTGGGTCACCAGCGAAGTCCCCTACCTTCTTTTGAATTAGGAATTTTTTAACTCCATTTTTTAACCATTTTCCCCCAAAAGAAAGTGGTTTATTGCTTTTACGACAAAGTAATATGCTCTCAGAAATTTTTTTTAGTGAAGAAAATTCTTTTGGAACTTTAAGACTTTTCTAAAATACTATTTTTGTCCGCTTCAATACAGAAAGGTCTCCGGAGGCCACTGCCGGGGCTGGAAGGCGCAGTGTGCGGCCCTGGGTCCCCTCCCCACTGCTGGCTGAAGCCTCCTGTTCAGAAGCAGGGCTGGCACTGTCGGTGCCCCCTGCCCCGCCGCCTGGGGCGCCCCTCTGCCAGCACCCACTCCAGCTCTTCCTCACCACCAGACCCCTCCCCGCCACAGCATCCCGTACAGGAGCCTGGGGGGGCAGGCAGGGGGCCAAGCTGCTTCTGGTCAGGCTGGCTCAGAAGGAAAGCCAGAGGCCATGTGTTCAGTGCTGCTGCTTAAGGCCCTAGTCTGGCTGTGGGGTCAGCATGCTTGAAATGAAGTGTTAATCTTTTCAGGCTTCTCCCTAACGCTGTAACATGAACTCTAGACTTCAAATAAAGTGGACAGGTTCATCAGCGTCTCTCCCTGCTGGAGCACTGTAAGAACAGCTGAACTGTTATCCTCAGGTTTAAATCCCTCTGCTTGCTTCTTTCTCGTTTATTTTTATTGTGTTTTTTTTTTTTTTAATGGAGAAATACATCATCTCTTTTCAAAATAGCGCTTGAAAAATACAAGGAGTACAGATACTATAAAACAAAGCAAACTCCAGTCATGAGACACTACGCATACAGTATGAAAAAATAGTCCGATATTCAGGTAATGAAAACTAGAATTAAAAAGCTCCAACTTTCCAGCTTGGAAAAACAAGTACAATTACACGAAACATTTAATAAACTAATTTTCCCCCAATGTGTGAACAAAACGACAGGACTAAATTTGTGCCTGGCAATTTCAGTGACACAACAGCTATTCAAAATACACAGGTACTGTACACACGTCACCTGATTTTATTGTAGCAGAAGGGAAGAGGACCACACAGGTAGCAGGAACACTGTGTACTAGGCGTCAGGAGGTCATGGTGAACAGAGTCTCAATTACTGCACAGCCCACAACAGAAACGACTAGAATCCAACTTTGGGGAAATTATTCAGAAGGACGGGGAAAGAGTTTAAGAAGCTGCAGTTTGAGATGAAAAATGCACGTGTGGTAAAAAGGAACACTGACAGGGGATGGGAAGAACCAGAACCAGGCTGTGGAAAACCTGTTAGGTGTGCTACTACGCCCAGAGTAAGACCGAGCTCTCATCACCTACAAGCGCGGGCATTCCTGGTTTCAACATGAATGTTCTGCGGCTTAACTATGAGCGGTCTTTTTTTTTTTTTTTTTAATTTAAAGAAAGGTATTTTAAATCTTTTGCAGGATAAATGAGTAGAAAGCTGACCAGATGTCAAGTGCTTGCTAGAAACTTTTTATGTTTCTACATGTAAATTTCACTAATGAATTTTAGTAAGTCATTACAAATAAAAATTGATTTAAAATTCTAGAGAAAATGCTTTTGCTTACACGTTTAAATTAGAAATTAACTTTACCATAAGCAGCTATTCTGTGGAGTATACACATCTTCTCTTACGTGGAGACTGAACGGCCATCCAAGATGGATAACATGCTTCACAGGAATTACTTTTAGTAAAACTTCACTCAATACTAGCCAGGGGGCCACAGGACTGTTGGTTTCACATCATGGTTGAGAAAACACGAGCATACTGAGTTTTCTGTGAAACAATATACAAGCGCATCTTGTGCACACAAGCAGAGAAGGCAGTGGGGGTGGGGGGTACAGGAAGTTTTTCCTTGTTTTAAGACAAATGATTAAGGATAAGAGAACATGGAGCTTTGTTAGCTCCATACAGTATCTGCCGTCTGACCGCTGATTGTTCGCACCCTCAAACAGCTGTACAGATAAAACCAGTGTCTCCTTTCTTGATCCTGTCCCATCAAAACCAAACACTTACTAATTACTGCTCTAGCGCCAAGCACATATCCTAAGAGCTGGTACTTGGTCTGAAAGGGTGACCTCACAGGGCTGAGCCAGGTGGCCTCGATGCCTGTGAAGCACAGCACACCACTCGCCACACAATGGGAACCCACCACAAGATTAATAATGAAGAACGCCCTTCAGGAAAAAACTGAAATCCATCAAGCTGAAAAGGCTAAAATTAGTTCTACTTTCTAATAAAAATATACATAAAGTGCATCATCAGCATAAGGAATTCTGATACCAGTTTGTATTGCAAACTTCCCCCAACAATGCACCCAACATCAATCCCGTCCAGATGTCAGTCAAGGGTACAAATATAGCTGGAGGGGTTTTTTCCTCCTAAAGGGCAGGAGTCCTTTGAAATAGCATAACTGTGGCTAACACGTAAGTATCCTGACACATTAGTAACAGTACTTCCAGCTTCACATACTAACCTGGACTTCTGATCAAGATTAGCCCATAAGAGAAGTCACCAAATACACCTACTAGACCTATCTGCAACTGCATCTAGTCTGGTACCCTTCATTCTCCTCCATTAGCATGTGAAGACAGCAGGCTGACTTGGCAGATACTGTTTATGGACCTCGAGGTGTTTTTCTCAGTTCAATCTGTTTTATTGAATTCTTGATAACAGGAATAGGATCTGCAGGGAGAGCAGGGGTACTGGGAAGGTCTGCAGTGGATGTTCCCCGTGAGGCCAACAAAAGCTGCTGTCTGAATAGTTTTCAATCGAGTCACACTGGTCTCTCTCTGAGAACATTCCTCTTCTGTTTTGGCTGCCTTGGTCCTTTCTTCTTGGTGACGCGACAATGTCCTCTAGACTCCTACGATAGGATTAGCTATGCTTGTTGCTGCGCTCCCTGAAGGCCTGGGTGGATGGCTGACCAGCCGTGTTGAGGAAACGACTCTGGTGACCATGGGCTTCGGTGCTGGAGGAACAGCTGGCTGTGGAGCAGTCTGAGGGATGCTTTCGCTGGACGCACCCCCCAGGCTGTCGCTGGGATTTGCTTGCTGCAAGGAAACTTCAGGAAACTGTACGCCAGTCACAGATGCTGCCATTGCCACCGGGGCAGGACTGTTTCTGCCTTGAGTGCTGCCAGTCACTGGGCCAGTCTTCGAAGCAGCAGGAAGTGACGACACAGGTGTGCTGTTCTCACCGTTGACAGACAAGTCAAGGCTGCCGTCATCCAAGGCTGTCAATCTGACACCTTCTGTAGAAAGTGTTTTCTTTTTCTGAAGCACATGATTAGGCAGTAGTTGATGAAGTTCCTTTCTTTTCAAATGCATTGCAGCAATTTTCATGTCCATCTCAAACATTTTACTATTTATCGCTTGCCTATACACAGTGTCTGTGAAAGACTGGATATCATAGGTGAGGTCAATACTGAGAACTTCCGAGTTTTCTGGTTTTTTTAACACTAACCCAATCACCCACATTGTACGAAATTCTTCCTTGTCAGGACTCTCCTTGGGTGCTGGAAACGACTGAGGATTCACATGAGCCAGTGTAATAAATTCATTCTTCTCCAAGCTTCCGACCAGAATTCGGATTTTTGATTCCACCAAACCCACCCACTCTAGATGTTGTTTCTCTGTTGGCGCACTTGCCAGAAGCACAATATAATGCTTGTACTTCTGGAAGAAGCTGGGCGCTTCGAAAAGTTTGGACCACTCTGCCTTACTCAGCAAAATCTCATGTGTGATAGCAAGCCCTTGCTTAAACTCTTCAATCATGACCATCCGTGTTGAAACAGACACGTTGTAGGTGGAGTTCTGCTGTGGGTATGCTGGTGTGATTATGGGCATGAGATGGTACCTATCACTGGGATTTACTCTTGGGTCCCAGACAGGCAAATTCAGATTCCGTTCTTCGGGCTCTTTCAGTAGCACTGGATTCGGCCATTCCCACTCAGAAAACACCAAGAAAAATTTACGGACAAGAGTTGATGCTATGGCATTTGGATAAAGCTGGCAAGTTCTTGCTACTAGCATCGCCCAGGAAACACCACCGAGGAAACCTAGTATATTGGAATAAATATTGTGGCATTTGGCCCACAGCTTGATGGCTCTCAGAGTTAATCTGAAGTTGTCAATGTTTGGTACTAGATGTAAAATCTCATCAGTTACCCGGCAACCATTAAGGCTTCTTATGCATCTTATATCTAAGTTTTTAAGCAGACTGTCATCTCTTAGGTCCAAATCTTCAGGAATAGTCTGCAGTGCTAACCTTGCAAACAAAATATCAATCTCTATCCCATCGAAACAGAGTTTGATAACTGGTACAAATGCCTCCTCAACAGCCCTTAAATCCTTTACTTCTTCATGTAGTTTCAATTTATCATAGAAAGAAGTGAAAAAGTCGCTTCGATCAACGTGTCTCGGTGCCACGCACAACGCATCGATATCTGCACCTTTCGTATGCACCCCTAACCTGTAAGAACCAAATGTAAAGATTTTCCCTCCAACATTTTCAATTACAGCTTGTGGAAGACTCTTGCTTTCACTGATTTCTCGTATCCATTCCTTTACCAGATTATTTAATTTCTCCAAAATTAAAATCCTGCGCTGCAGTTCCTCTTCCTCTTCAAAAACCCCGAAGGGCTTCAGAGTTTCAATTAATTTCTGGGTAAGTATGCAGTCAGTCTCCCTGGGGGGTGCTAAACTGATGGGGGAAGAGATGCCGTAGTGCTTGGGCGGCGGCGGGGTCCGCTGTGGTCCCAGGGTGGTCACCGGAAACGGCATCATCTCTAGCGCTGGCCCCGCCACGCCGCGTCCCCCGCCACCGCGACCTCCGTGGCCGCCGCCCGGGTCATGATCCGCTGAGGCGGGAGGGGCGGGGCTCCTACCAGCCCAGGTCCGACCCGCTCCCGCTCCGCTCCCGCCGCTTCAAGCACCTCTCCGCGGTCCCCTCGGCCCCAACATGGCGCCTGGGCCCTCGCCGCTGCGTTCTAGAACGCCCACGCACGCCACGCCGCGCGCCACGCACGCCAGTCGCCGCGCCCGCCACGCCTGCCACGGCGCATGCGCGCGCGCAGAGCCTCATGGGGGCTGTAGTTCCGGGGGCTCCGCCCCAGCATCTGGCCAGTCCGGGCAAGCAGGGGTGCGCCCCCGGCTCCGGCCGTGTCAAAGCCATGTGGGACGTTTGCCCAGACCTACCGTCCATCTGCTCGCTAGCCATTTCCTCTTCGCCGGGTCTCCGTCGTCTCCCGCGGCACCTTCAGGGGCCCTCTGCCCTCATGCCCGTCCTTGAGGACCCCTGCACAGCGGGGTCCGTTGTGGGGGAGCTGCTCTGTCGCGTGCCCCGTGGTCGGCTACCTGGGTGGCGGGGCAGCCGCGACCGCAGCTCCGGGATCTCGGTCCTGTCCTGTCCAGCTCCGAGGGTCCCATCTGCTGACCTCTGGTTTCTGCGGCTCCCGGTGCGGAGTCTGCAGCCGGCTAGCCTGCTGCTCGCCGGTCTCGTCTTTGTGACAGCTGTAAAAATCCGTCTGAAGTGTCCTGCGGCATCGCCACCAGGGAGCAAGGGGCGAACCTCTCGTTCATCTCACGCGGTGAACGCCGAGTCATGCTCCCGGGTGACTCTCGGGCACGTCCGTGGGGTATGTCCTCGCTCCATTCTCTTGGCCCTCTTCGTGGGGACATGTGACAGACCTTCTCATCAGCTCCCCATGACTCTCAGCCCGTTTCTGTCTGCATGATGCCGGGCCTACCTTGTTCTCTAGTTCTCTTCAGACATATCTAAGTCTGTTGTTTAAGCCATCACCAAAGTGTCCCTTTACAAACTTGCATTTTTATTACTAAAAGCATCTTTTTCTTTTCCAAATCCTCCCTGCCTTTTGGGATGACATTCTGTTCTTTCCTGTTTTCTTTCTACCTTTTATTTCATTAAATAGTTTAAATCTACTTACTCAATATTTTATAACTAATGGTTCCAGTTCCCAGGTTCTTGAGAATTTGAGTCTACAGTTTTCTACTGACTCATTTCAAGTAGCATCACTTCATGTGTCTTGTTATTTGGGGTTGTGAGCTCATCTCTGGCCAGATTTGGGAGGCCTGTGTGGAAGCATGTCCTTCCAAAGAGTACTTTGTTCTATCGGATGTCCTTGTACATCATCAAATTATGTACAATGTAATTTCGTATCCACATCACTTAAATAGTACAATTCTGAACTCCAAACGTGAGGGGAAGAGTGCTTTTCAATTCTAGGAAAGAATATTCAGTTTTTCCCACCCAGAGCCCAGGTCAAGAGAGAGAACTCTGTCATCTTTTACCAGGTAGCAAACTCTTCCTATTTTGTCTTTTCATTGAGTGTGTCCACCTTTATAGTTTCCAAATATATATGAGGTTTCAGTTCCAGCTCCCTACATCTTTCTTGGACAGCTATTAAACTTAAGTTTCTCGGTTACAAAGACTGGCAAATACCTGCAAGGCAACTGTGGCTTCATCATCAGCTCAGATTCTAAGGCCCTCATTTTCTCATTTTTCTTCACCCCTAGGGATTCCTTTATTTGGGGAGGTTCTCAGCTATGCATCTAAAAGGAGAATTGTTACAGTTCATCCAGCACTTCCAGGTACTTTATACAGAAAGATCTTCCAGGCTAATTAACCCCACATATTGCCAGAAATATAAGCACCACTTTCTCAACCTATTTCAACGTGGTATGCGTGCTAAACGTTCTAGCAACACAGCTGCCAGGAGGGCCTCTAGTGACCATGTTGCTTAATACAGTGGCTTCAATGGTGCACACCTTCTTTGACCTCGAGTAGACTCACACTGGCCTCCGCGGCGTCACACGCTGTGTTGTCTTGTACGTCTCTGGTCTCCCCTCAGTCTAATTTGCTCCTGCATTACTTTTCCTCTAAAGTTGGCGCTCTCCCAGTTTCCTTGTTAGGCCCTTGACTCTTCTCACTGTACATGTATTTATTACCTGGGTCATCTATCAATTTTCACAGCTTAAGTATCACCTATTAACAGCTTAAGTTTTTATAACCTGCTCTCTTCTAAGCTCCAGATCCACATCATCCTCTGACTTCCTTTCTGACACCTCCACTTGGATGTCTCAAACTGGACACAGTCTACAGAGAACTCTTACTCTTCCCTCCATAACCTGTTCTCTCTGGGAAGTCACCACTTTGGTAAGTGGCACCTCCATCTACACAGCTGCTGCTATCGGAAATCTGGGCATCATTCTTGACACCTCTTTCTCATCTTTGACGTCCAGTTCATTTACAAATATTGATGATTCTACCTCCAGAATATATTTGCCATTCATCACCTTCTACCTGCTTTTTCATAACTCTGGTCTAAGCTATGGAGAAGGCAATGGCACCCCACTCCAGTACTCTTGCCTGGAAACTCCCATGGATGGAGAAGCCTGGTAGGCTGCAGTCCATGGGGTTGCTGAGGGTCGGACAGGACTGAGCGACTTCACTTTCACTTTTCACTTGCATGCATTGGAGAAGGAAATGGCAACCCACTCCGGTATCCTTGCCTGGAGAATCCCAGGGACGGGGGAGCCTGGTGGGCTGCCATCTATGGGGTCGCACAGAGTCAGACACGACTGAAGTGACTTAGCAGTAGCAGTCCAAGCTACCATCAACTTTCACCTAGACTCCTACAATAAAGTAATTAATCTATTACTGACTTTTCAAAGTATTCTCTACCCAGTAGCCACATTAGTCTTTAACCCCTTCAGTGGCCTCCCATTAAACTTAGTCTAAAATCCAAACTCCCTAACATCCCCTACCATCTCTCCAGCTTCACCTCTCACAGCCTGCCCCGCCCTCTGGCTGCCTTGCCTTTTGGCAACTCACATTTGTCTCATTCTCTCAGATGTTAAAAAGCAGACACATCACTTTGCCAACAAAGGTCTGTCTAGTCAAAGCTATGATTTTCCCAGTAGTCATGTATGGATGTGAGTTGGACCATAAAGAAGGCTGAGTGTCAAAGAATTGACATTTTCAAACTGTGGTGCTGAAAAACACTCTTGAGAGTCCCTTGGACTGCAAGGAGATCAAACCAGTCAATCCTAAAGGAAATCAACCCCTAATATTCATTGGAAGGACTGATGTTGAAGCGCCAATACTTTGGCCACCTGATGCGAGCAGCCAACTCATTGGAAAAGACCCTGATGCTAGGGAAGATTGAAGGTAGGAGAAGAGGGTGACAGAGGATGAGATGGTTGGATGGTATCACTGACTCAACTCTGGGAGATAGTGAAGGACAGGGAAGCCTGGCATGCTGCAGTCCATAGGGTCGCAGACTCAGACACGACTGAGCGACTGAACACCAGCAACGACTCGTCCCTGGGTCTCCGCACAGTGCTGTTCCCTTGGCCCAGAAGGTTCTTCCTGCCCCACCTACTGTCCACTCCTCTCCACCTTAGTGTTGTCAGTTTTGAGACTGGCTTGAATTTCATCTCAGAACATCCCTAACCTCCCTGCTAAATTAGCACCTACACTCTTCTTTTATAGCACACAGAAGTCATCATTCTGTGTTTTTCAAATTATCTTTTATTTCCCACTGCAGATTCTTAGCTCCATAAGAACATGATCTGTTTGTTAAATGCTGTTTATCCAGTATCTAGTCAAGTACCTAACATAGTAGCACTCAACAAATATTTGCTGACAAATAAACGAATGAGCGTAACAAAGACAAATCTTTTAGGACTTCGCTTAGTCCGGTGGCTAAGACTCCACACTCCTAAAGGAGGAGGCCTGGATTTGATCCCCAGTAAGGGAACTAGATCCCACGGGCCACATCTAAGAGTTCGCATGCCGTGACTAAAGATGCCACTGCTGCAACCAAGACCTGGCACAGCCAAGTAAGTATCTAAAAAGGAAAATTCCTTCACCGTCAAATCCCTGGCTAATCAATATCCACAAGGCCCATCTCTTGAGTTTTGTTAAGGCCAAGGGACCCTTTCAAAGTTACACTCTGACTCAGGAAAATCATCTCACAACTCAGTTCACAGCCGCTCACGCCCACCGGTACAGGGCATCTCTCTGGCCGCATGACTCCAGCATCCTGTGACCCTGCAGCACCTTCTGATTTTAACCTATTTCCGGGAAGATTTCCATGGGGCGGGGGCGCATACTCAATGCTTAAGGATACGGAATGGCTATACAAGAAAGCAGGCAGCCTGTCTGCAGAGCTGCTGTCCCACAGTAATCCAGAAGCGCCGTTCCCTAGTGGCGACCCCCAGGGGACTTGGCACAGGCCCTGGAGAGGGTCAGTGTCCCACGGTCTGTAGCAGGAAGAACAGGATGCAGCCTGAGTGCCCACGATTAGGAGAATGGATCATGGAGTACACAAGCAAGTGGTGGAAGCCATGCCTCAAGCAAAAGCAATGCTGCAAAAAAGAGCTGAATTTACACGCAGCACCACAAATAGAACTAAATGTTGTATCTTATCACACATTACATAGTATATAATGTCTGTAGGTGGAAAGAAAGCTTAAACTTCAATATAGTCAGATTTATCTGCCTTTCCCCCCCAGTTTGTGTCCTATAAAGAAAGCTGAGCACTGAAGAATTGACGCTTTTGAACTGTGGTGTTGGAGAAGACTCTTGAGAGTCCCTTGGACTGCAAGGAGATCCAACCAGTCCATTCTGAAGGAGATCAGTCCTGGGTGTTCACTGGAAGGACTGATGCTGAAACTCCAATCCTTTGGCCACCTGATGCAAAGAACTGACTCACTGCAAAAGACCCTGATGCTGGGAAAGATTGAAGGCGGGAGGAGAAAGAGACGACAGAGGATGAGATGGTTGGATGGCATCACCGACTTGATGGACATGAGTTTGAACAAGCTCCAGGAGTTGGTGATGGACAGGGAGGCCTGGCGTGCTGCAGTCCATGGGGTCGAAAAGAGTCAGACACAACTGAGTGACTGAATTGAAGCCTTATTTATGAAATCTTTATTTTAGCTCTATAACTTTATCTCTGATGTGGGGGTTTTTAAACTATTCGGAGTGAGGATCCAACTTCACTTTTTCTTCTTTGCACCGTCCCTAGCCATACTTTAGCCAGTTCCTTAGTGTTGTCAATTTTGAGAGTTTTGTGTCTTTCAGACATTCTGCACCAGATCGGATCGCCCCATGTCTTGTGTGTTAAGCGGTGAGCCTTCGAAGGCTCCTTAGATGACGTGGCCTGAAGTCTCTGGGGGGCGGCAGGGGAAGGTGCTGCCAGCCAGGCCCCAGGTGGGTACATCGGACTCAGGAGACAGGGCTTCTAGGCTTCCTTCCAACACCCCGCCTCAATGTGACACTAAAGGCTGTAATGTTTTTTTTTTTTTTAATCTAAGCAGTGAATCGAAGAATGAAACTGGTTTGTTAGCAGCTAACCAACTTTATGTTCTCTTTGAATTAAAAATCCTCAAGAACAGCCTTCCCTCGTGGTACAATGGATAAGAATCTACCTGCCAATGCAGGGGACATGGATCTGATCTGTAGTCTGGGAAGACACCACATTCCTCAGAGCCAACTAAGCCGGTGTGCCTTAACTACCAAGCCCGCACTCTAGAGCCCGAGAGCCACGACTCCTGAGCCTGCAATCCTGACCCGTGTGCCTGGGAGCCTGTGCTCTGCAGCGAGAAACCACCGCAGTGAGCAGCCCGTGCGCCGCAACAGAGTAGCCCCCTTCCACACACAACAGCAGCGACCCAGCACAGCCAAAAATAAATAATACAGATCCTCAAAGACGTCTTTTAGGCTCAGTTGATTTTCTAGTTTTAGACTGATGGGGAAAGTTGGCCATTGTCTTGCTTTTACCCACACGTAAACTAGAGTTTTCCCACAGTGACTGTCGCTGAGAACAGGCTCAAGGGGAGTCTTGTTCAAGTCTCAAGAGACAGCTGCTCTTCAGTGAGAGAAAAGAATCCAGATCACCTCCTTCATCCTGAGAGACATGTTATGAAATGTCAGATTCGTGGCAGGAGGAAAAAAAGGTCAAAAGCAAACAGCACCGAGAAGCTGGGGGGTGCGGGACAGAATTCACAGCACACAGCCGCTGAGACAGCAGCGGCCTCACCAGACGCCTGGACACCCCAGTTTAGTCAGGGCTCAGGCCTGTCCACCCCTCCGTGGACGGGGTGGGACAGCAAACACACGCCCAGTCGGCTGCTCAGATGACAGGCCCACCCCCGCCAGCCCCTCCAGCCCCTCCAGCCAGCCTCGGAGGAGATGGGAGGCCGGCAGGCCCCGTGGTCGGTGCCAGAGCAGCGCGTTCCTCCTCACTCGAGCCCCAGTACGCGCTGGTGGGCACCCAAGCCCCCTGCAGGCCACCCCACCGCCCACACCCCGCAGAAAAAACCAATCCCAGCCCTGCAGCCTTAGGTGCACCTTGAAGCCCAGACCTACAGAGGAGCTTGCCCTTCTAGTTTGCATCAACCCTTAAGCAGACATTTAACGAGCACCTGCTGTGTGCCAGACCACACTGACACCGCAGGACGATGGGGACAAGCCCAGGGCTGATGCAGAGACGTCCCTGCAGAGAGAACCTCACGACACAGCAGCTTTAGAAACCCTCTCAGCTTGCCTCCCTCAGAAGAGGGCACCCAGAGTCAAGGAGGCCCTGCCTCCCAGACGGGAACAAGGCCAGGCAGGCCGCAAGGAAGGCACCCCAGTCCCTTAGGCGGGGCCCCAATGCCCAGCCTGGCCGAGGGCCCAGGACACACGGCCTTGGGCACCTGCAGGAGGCATAGGCGCAGCCGGCAGGCTGAGTTCCTGCCTTGTCGAGGCTACCGCGTCCAAATCAGTGATTCCCACTTGAGGGCGAACTTGCCCCCTGGCCACCCAGCCAGGCCCAGAGACATCTGTGGTTGTCACGACTGGGGGGCAAAGCTGGGACGGAGCTAAGCGTCCTACTGGGCCCAGGGCGGCCCCGACAGCAGAGACCTGCCGGCCCGGAGTGCCCTGGGGCTGTGGGTGAGAACCCAGCTCACAAGCTTGCCTCTGATCCGGGACACAAAACAACCCCACGCTCTTGCCTTCCCTCGCCACTGACGAAAACCACATGGCCCACAGCCCTCCCCGGGGTCAGCAGAAGTGACTGCCACCTTTTTCCAGGGGACAGGCCCAGAGCCCTCTCCACGGGGCATAAGCCCTGGATGCCAGCCTCTGGGAACAGGCGGGAGCAGCTCTGGCCCCCGCCCGCACCACACGGGGCTGCCATCCTCTGGAAATCGTGGGCAGGCTGGCAGCTGGGAAAAGGCAGTATTTATGGAAAACACGCGCCAGCACTGCCCGCACACACACTACGGGCACGTAATGACGGCCAGACGGTCCCGGAGCGCCGCGCGGGGTCTTCCTCCAGCGCCCTCGGACGGCGCCTTCCACCGCCTGGCCAGGAGGGGCGTCCCGGTCACCCAAGGATGCCTTGGGGGCTCCTGGAGCCTCCAGGATGCACGAGGGGGCTTTTAACCTGGCACAACCAGTGAGCCCCACACAGGCGCTCTTCTGACGTGAGGACCAAATGGGAAAACCACTATTGTCGTGACTGTTCAGTAACCTGACACCTAGGGAGGCGGGCACTCGTTCACATCCGCACGTGTCCACGCGCACTCGTCCACACACATGCACACATGTCCACACAGGCGGTCCAGTCCTCTCGCACCCTTCTCCCGACGAGGTGGACCGTCCACTCCCAGGGGCTAGAGACACCGTCACCCATCTTCAGGGAAGGAGGCAGGGAATCTGGTGTCTGGGTGCCCACCACAGCCCACACCGCCTCACAGCCTTCGGTGACACTCGGGTCACTCAGGGCACCTACAGCATCTCGGGGCTCATCACGGGCCACCCAGGAGGTGGGGCGCCCCTTCTCTGGAGACACTAGTGTTAGAAACAGCGGCAGAGGCCGCCAGGGAGGAGCAGTCAGAGGGGCTCACAGACCACCCCCCCGACAGCAACACCTTCACCCTTCAGTCTCTCTGCAGGCCCCGCCATCACGAGGAGGCGGGGGCCCTGGACCCCGGGGTGCACTAGGAGGTGAGGGGCACCTGGGGACCCAGGGGCTGCAGAGAACTCTACACGGGGGAACAGTGCAGACTGAGAGTTCACACGTGCGAGCGTGTGCACACAGCTGGGTATCACCAGGATCCCCAGACACCTGACACAGGGGCCCTGGACTCTGGTGAAGCTCCACCGCCCGTGCACTGTGGAGCGGGGCTGGACGGGGCGGGCCTCCTGCAGGGTCCTCGGTGCTCACTCTGCAGCATGGTCACTGGCCGGGGGGACGGTCCAGCCAGGAGGCACAGGGCACCCAGGCCACGCCCAAGTCGGAGGCTGGCCAGAAAGGCCAACTCCCTGGGGCCCGGGAAGCCTGCTCCAGGCAGGTAACACAACCCGCTTCCAGCCCAGATAAGTGTGTCAGTGAAACCCCACCCAGGTCAATAGACTCCTTCTCTGAAAACCACCCCCAGACTGAATAGGCTGGGCGCCTTCTCCTGCCTCAACAGTGTAAAAGGAACAGATCTAAACAGTGTCATGGAACAGGAGACAAAGCCCTGCGCCCCCAGATGGTATCCGGCCCCGTGGCTGCCCTGCTCCCCCTCCGCTCAAGCGGTCACCCCCATAACACAGAGCGGCCCCCCAGGGCCCACCCAGGACCCGCAGAACCGGCGGGGCCGGCCCAGCCCACATACTCTCTGCTCTCCGTCCAGCAGAGGAAACGCTGGGCAACACGGTGACCGTGAGCCGAACACCCACCCCTCCGCCCATGTGCGTGACGCGGCCCCTTCCAGGCCTCCTAGAGCGAGGCGAGCAAGGAGCCGGGGCCTCGGGAGCAGCAGGGCAGGGCCGGCACGGAATCCACAGCCTGCAGCCAGGCCTGTGGGTGGGGCGTTTGGGGCGCTGGTCCGAGGAGAATTAGAAACAATAACATCGAAATTAACACAACACTGTAAATCAACTCTACTTCGATAAAATTAATTTTTTTAAAAAACAATAAAAGAAACAACCCAGTAACATCAGTTACTCATTGGGCAGCTTCTCATTCTCCCAGGTGCCTGCAAATCCGCAAAACATCGTGATAACACACCTGGCCCTGTCAGAGGGACCCCAAGCCCATCATAGGTCCACTTCCGCTGTGAACTCACAGAACAGACCCCAGACAGTCAGTCATAGTCGGGACTCCGCACATACCCCTGCACCCTGGGGCCCCTGAGAGGCGAGCACCCAACCTCCAGATCACAAGACTGAGGCCAGAAGGGGTAGCGGGCTCCGCTGCCGCCCACCACCACCCGTGGCAGCCCTGGCAGGCCGCAGGCCATCAATCCGCCTGCCACACCCTTGTCCCCACACCCTGAGCATGCAAGGCAGGCTCCGCACCAGAGCACACGCGTGTTCAACACACCTGGAGACACACGCAGGACGTCAGCGAGGGCTCCAGCCCCCTGACCCCACGGACCAAGAGATGGGTCTCCCAAGGCCACCGAATGACCTCTGCTCTGAGCCACATGAGACCACTCCATTTGCTCACATAAAGCCACCATTTTCATAAGAAACGAAGGAGAAGTCGAATACGACCCGAGATATGTTTAAGAGTCTTTTGGCATTTGAAAAAAACATATTTTTTATGGCACTTACCATGAAGATAACCAGCTTCTTTCCACCAAGTGAATAAAAGCCAGACACAAAGCAGCGGCCCTGCCGACCCGAGAGGCTGCAGCCCCCTCAGGGCCCGGGCTGCCCCAGCGAGCATGCGGCAGTGACCCACCGCCTTCAGGCCGGGCCTCCTCCAGCCCAGGCCCCGAGCTCCAGCGCGTCCCTCATGCACCACAGCTGAGACCCCTTCCTCCAGCAGCACACAGCCCCATGTCCAAGAGGCCCCGGGAGCCTCAGACGCTGAGGGCCTTTCTGTACCACGTTTGCCACCTGCGCGGGCCGAGGTCCTCCCTGCCCCACAACTCCACAAGGTGGCATGGAGTCGGCACCAGCAGGCACCCGCTGTGTGGACAGGCCCCTCCATCTGTTCCCCTCCAGACACCCCCGCGTCCCCCGAACCCCCACCTTCACCGCCTCACCTGCCGTCATGGTGTCCACGTCCTTGGCGGCCAGCTCCTCCACCTCCGACCTCTTCCTCAGCTCAAACCTCCGGGACAAGCCTTCTCGGGGTTTCCATAACTCCTGGATCAGGAGGGGCTTCTCGTTGTCGCCGAACACCCGGAAGCCCTGAGCCTGCCACGCATGCCCGCCACCGCTGGCCTGGCCCACGACATCGCACAGCACGAACTGGGCGGCACGCTCGGGGCTCAGTGCGTAGCGCTCCAGGGCCTCCCTCACCAGCTCCCGGGCGCTGGACGTGCCGGTGGCCAGGACGCTCTTGTAGTGGGTGCCTGAGCACACGCTGTCCCCGAACACCTTCAGGACCCCGGGGGCCGAGAGCTGCGTGGACAGCTCGGCAGGGTCATCGCTGGCACCCAGGCCTGAGTAGGGAGTGTCCAGGTCGCGGTACTTGTAGCTCAGGGTCCGGGACAGCACACTGGACAGCAGCTGGCCCTGCCGCTTCAGCTTGCTCTTGGCGGGTGGGGACATGATGAAGTGGGTCCCATAGAACATGGTGGGCCCGTCTTCACCGACGAGCACCCGGGACTCCGGCCAGCGGCAGGGAAGAGGCCGCGTCCTGGGAGAAAATGAAAGGTGGGTGAGCACCGACCAGCAGGAGCCCACAAGGCTAGGGAGAACTTCACCAGACTGGACGGCTGCCCAGGGCCCGCTGCCCTAGCAGAAGCTGCGGACACAGCACCTTGGAGCAATCGAACAGGGAGGATACAGCCGAAGCCGGTGGGACCGCAGGGGACAGAGCATGTCTGGAGCGGCTGGGGTTCCCTTCAAGGAAAGCCATCACTAGGAAGCTCCGCGAGGTCACCCAAGGGCGGACAAGAGATGCCCAGAGCCAGGGCAGAGTCCAGCGTGCCTCCCCTAAACGCCACCTGCCCCACCTGTGCTCCGAGAGACTCAGTGCACACAGCAACGCAGCCAGCCAACAGGCAGAGACAACCACAGACAGCCGCCCGCCGTCAGCACACAAGCCCCCGACACGCTGCTCCGGGCGGACGGGTCCTGGTTTGGAGGAGCCACTTTCCAGGACGGCAGCACTCAAATGGACACATGACCACAACGGACACAAAAGGGCTCTTCCAGAAGCAGCGGAGGCATGGCTGGAATGCCAGGGTCCACCCACGGCGTCCAGCCTGGCGTGGGCCCTGGCCAGGCCAGGGGGGCCATCTTGCCGAGGAAATCAGAACACAGCGCTGAGACGCTGAGGAGTGTTCCTAAAGTCTCGACTCTCGTGCACTTGGGGCCTCAGAGGCCTAGGGTTCCAGAGAGCGGGGTTCCGGGCCCTCTCCCCACGAGCTTCGGGTGGGTGGAGGGGAAGGAAGACGTCCTCCTCCACAGAAACTCGGGGCTCACGACCACTGGGGGAGCCCAAGCACCGCCAGCTCCCGACTCTGCGGCCCCTCCAGGCAGGCAGACCAGAGAGGCAGGTCCACTTTCTAGAAGGCTCTGGAAACCCAGGCCAGGCCCTGGTGAGAGCAGCTCTGGGCACCGGCCCCAGTGACCAGCGTCAGCACGGGACTCCGCCACAGTCATCGCCTCAGCCCTGACTCACAGGTGCTGGGAGGGGCTTCCCGGGGGGGAAGGGACTGCCCCAGGTGGGAGAAGTGACCAGGGAGCCCCCTGAAGACGAGGATCCACGCCCACACCGCGGGACCCAAACCGGGTGAGGCCCCCAGCCCAGGCACCGACATCGAACCGCATTCTTCCCGGCTGGCTGGCCCCTGGCCCCGGGTCCCGGCCTGTGAGGTCATCACCCCCACCCCGACCCCAGGGCTGTGGGAATGAAGGCTGAGCAGCAGACCTGCCCTTCTGTTCCTCCAGAACCATCCTCAGAGGACCCTGAACTCTTCAAAATGCTCCTAACAACATCACACCCCAAAGACTGGCTTCTGAATGCTAACGCGTGCCCACTGGCTGGGCTGGGGCCCCCTGCACTAACAGCCCGCTGTGCAGGCTCACCACCGCAGAGCCCCGTGCTGTGGGCCAGCTTTCTGAAGCCCCAACCTGCTGAAAACAGCCAGGGGTCCTCAGCGGAGGAGCGCACGAGGCCTCCGGGCTCGAGTCCAGCTGGAAAGGAGCGACTCCGAACTCCCTGAGGAAGGTGCACCAGCCTCCCAATCAGAGGCCGTGGAGTGCAGAGCTGGCTTGGCTCCCCATCTCGGACCCGTCCGCAGCCCCGACTGAACCTACCACAGAAGCGTCTCCACTGGGCCTCACGTGACAAGCACACGGCTATGGTTCGCACACCACGCGAGTGCCTTCAAGCCACCGCACCTCCTGAGAGGCACACCACCGGCCTCAGAAAATTCCAAGTCGTGCCTCTGGCCACCACCCGTCCTCCGTGGACCTGACCCTCCATAGACGCACGGCTCACCTCGAGCACAGCCCCCTCAGTCCTGACCCAGCCCCGCGATCCGCCAGGGATGTCTGGCAGAGAAACCTCTATGTTCGGAGATGATGTCCAAGTACAGAATAAATAAATACAATGCTGAAAATGGCGGAAGCCGTGTCTCAACAGAAGGCCAACTCACAGAAAAGTCAGGAAGTAATAAATGCGGGGATTTAAAAGGCCCCAGACACAACAGAGGCCTTCCTAAGTGGCTCAGTGGTAAAGAACCCGCCTGCCAATGCAGGAGACACGCGTTCAATCCCTGGGTCAGGAAGATCCCCTGGGGGAAGGATAGGCCACCCATTCCAGTATTCTTGCCTGGAGAATCCCACGGACAGAGGAGCCTGGCGGGCTACAGTCCATGGGGTCAAAAAGAGCTGGACACGACTTAGCAACTGAGCAGAGCAGATACAAAGAAGAAGTAAAAAGCTATTTTGCACCAGGGGGTGCATCTTTACAGGTTCCGTAAGGCTCTTACAGGTTCTAAAGCTTATGTGATTCTGCTTTAATTAAAAACAGAAAATCACAGACACATAGCTGCTACATGTACAGTCATGGAAGGGAGCCCCCCTCCTCTGGGGCAAAGTTAGCAACATCAACAAAAAAGGGGCAGAAAAACGTAGGAGACACTGACTCATTCCCTTCTAGCAACAGCTTCTTGAGCCCCAAGAAGTCCCAGTAAATACAGACCCTGATGGGCTGGATCCATTCTACCAGGAGACTCTCGCCTCCTCATGATCATGCCCTCTGTGGCCACCTTCAGGGAGGGACCACGGAGCATGACCACTTGCTCACACGCACCCTTCCCCCACAATCACACAGAGAATGCAGAGTACAGCCTGTTTGTCAAAATGGGACGCCCGAGTTTTTTGCAAAGGGCGAGAGGCGTGCAGGAGTTTCCTACGGAGCGGAGCACACCCGAGGTAACAAGATCTGTTTTTTTGGAAGCATGACCAGCCTTTTCCTCTTCTGCTCAGTCCCCTCCTCTTTCACACAAAAACTTGGGGAAACACGGGCCCAAGGCTGCAGGTCGCCTGCTGTTGCTTCTCCTGGAGAATGTTTTTCTCTTGTTCTCAAGAAAAGAGTCCAATTTCTGATGAAAACAAGCTCAAGTCACAGCAGCGAGTGAGGTCAGTGCGGGGCTGACCGAATGGGTGGAGGGACACTGACGTTCCAACACTGCAATATGGGATCCATTAGCATTTCCACCGGGGCAGGAAAGGAAGAGGGTGGATTCACAGGCTCTGTCTGATTCCGACCAGCCATAAATCCTACATTGACAGCTCCGGCCAGAGCCACACTTTTAAAAGATGAAAATAATCTAATCAGATTTAATTCAGGCGTGCTAGCCTCCTGAGAGGGGTCTGACTTTTCTGTCTGTGGGATTAAGGACTTCTCCCCTCTCCAGCATACTCTAGAGGCTGCCGGAGCTAATGGGAGACACCTGTAACTAACCAGAGACACCTGTAATCAGGGCTGGAAAATTCTTTCCAGCAATTCAGATTAATCAAACACTTGACCAGGTGCTGGGAGCCCGGGTGTCTGGGTCTGCAGCCCCGCCCCGGCCCCACCCACTGGCTCCGAAATGGGATAATCCTGTTTCTTCCGCAGGGGTCCCCAGGAGCCCCAGGCCTGCGTGTTTTCTTAAGAGACACGATTTTGTCGAGGGGCTGGAAATGGTACAGAAATCGCTGGGAGACAATGCTTTCAGCTGGCACACGAGCGGGGAACGTGCTACTGTGTGAACAGGAAAACCAGAATAGGCTGTGGGCGTTGCGGGGGGGGTGTCGCCCCGACCCTGGAGAAGAGGGTGACGGGCCCCTATGCTCCGTGCCCGCCTGCAGGCGCCCCTCTCCAAGGGGGCTGCCACGGTTGGGGGGACTGCATTCGGAGGGACGCAGGGGGCGGTGGCCGCAGGTGACCTCCTGGAACCTTCAGGCTAGGCCGCCCTCACCCCCTGCAGCTGGCCTGCGGGACCCGCCCCCCGAGACCGCGCCCGGGCCCCCGAGAGCCGCCTGTTTCCACGACAACCGGACAAGCCTGGCCCGGACGGCCCGAGAGACGCCCCGTGCGGGCCCAGCCGCCTCGGCGCGCGCCCCCCGCCCCGGGGCCTCGCCTCCCAGCCAACCTCCGCGACCCGGAGTCCCGGACGCCACGGAGCGACCCCAGCCGCCGCTTCTCGCGCACCCCTCACTCACCTCCAACGCAGCCCCCCGCCGCCGCCACCACGTTCCCGCGCGGCTCCTACCCGCGCCGTTGGCCCGAGCCCGTGTCCCGGACCCGCGCATGGCGCGACGCCTCCTGCCGGCCGCTCAACGGACGGGGGCGGTCCCTCGGGGGCGGGGCCAGGTGGGCGGGGCCTCGAGGGGCGGGGCCGGCGGCGGGAAGACGGGAGCGCGAGCTCCTCCTGCGGCCAACCCGAGACACGGAGCGGGCCTCGGGAAGGGGCGGGGCCTCCGAGGGACGAGCCGCTGGCCCAATGGAAGCCGGTGAGACCTGAGGGGGCGGGGGGAGGGGAGGGCCCCCCGTGAGTGGGCGGGGCGACGAGATAGGCGGGGCCTAGGGTCCGCGGCCGCCCAATGAACGCACACAAGGCCTGGAGGGGGCGGGGCCTCGATGGAGGGGGTGGAGCCGATGGGGGCGTGCCGGGCTCCGGCACCACGTGCCGACCAATTAATAGGCACAGACATGCCTCGAAGGCAGAGGTGGGTGGGGCTGGCCGCAGAGAAGCGGGTGCTGGGCTGCGCACCTCTATCTTCAGCTCAAGGGGACTATGCTGGAGAGGCCGGGCCAGTGCTAAGCTCTGAGGCCAAGTGGTGGCCTCAAGCTGGGTGGGGGCGGGGGCTGGCAAACTGTTTTGTCCCCACCTTCTAGTCCCTAGGTGGACAAGGCCAAGGCAAAGAGGAAGCTGGGTTAAGACAAGCGCTGATGGAAAGCGCTTATGGCGGTCCATAGTCGTTAGTCTGATATATGAACATCCAAAACACGGAAAGAGGACGAGGGTGGCAGCTTCCCTCTCTCTTACAATCCGTCCCCCACTTAGCAGCCAGAGTCTTAAACGACAAATCAGATCATGGCTCTCTTCTGCTTAAAACGACGCAAAACGGGGTCAGCTCAGCTCCGGGGCTCTGGCCCAACCGCCCTCCTCGAGTAACTTGTTTTAAAAGAAGCTCCTGTCCTTAGAGCTCACTTTGACACAAGTCCTCCGGCTGGGGTTCCACCTTGGAGAAAGGCTTCTTACAGATAGCTCTCTTTATACCGCCCTGCTCTTGGTCTAGACCTGGGGGATTCATGTGGCCTCTGGATAAAAACGCAGAATTCTGACCCTGGGAGTGAATCTTTTTGGTGACAGCCATTGGGGTATAAAGGGCTTCCCTGGTGGCTCAGACAGTAAAGAATCTGCCTGCAACACAGGAGACCCAGGTTGGATCCCTGGGTCATGAAGATCCACTGGAGAAGGGAATGACAACCCATTCCAGTATTCTTGCCTGGAGAATTCCATGGAGGAGCCTGGAAGGCTACAGTCTGTGGAGTCGCAAAGAGTCGGACAAGACCAACCGACTAACACTTTCACTTTTTCACTGAGATATAAAGTTTTATGGTCATGACCCCAAATTCGCTAGGGGGAGACTGGGGAGGAGGGAACAGCAATCTACTGACCACCTACTGTATGCCGGACCCGTGCCAGGGGCTTTGTCAGTCACCTCATCTAAAGCTCACATCAACTCTTGTGAGGCAAATGCTGTTACACCCAGAGAAGTCAAACAGCTAGAAGTAGATCCAGGAACTGAGGCCAGGACTGTGTGATTAAATAATATCCTATCCTCGGCAAGACTCCCCGTATATCTGCACAGCCTTCCCCACTCTGACCCTGAAGAGGCAAATGTCAGCGCTGGAAGGAGAGCCTGGGTTTAAACCTGTGTTTTTCTCCTAAGGCATTTCTCACCATCGTCCTGTCCCAAGGCTTACCCTTCCCCTCACCCCTCTTCAGCAGGGTGGTGGGGGGCAAACTCCCACCTGTGAGCCAAATCTGAGCTGCTATTTTATAAATAACATTATACTGGAACCCAGCCACACCCCTTTGCTTATATCTCGTCTAAACTGCTTTCATGCAGCAAAGACTTTTCAGACCCGAGTCTAAAATATTTACTATATGGCCCTTTATAGAAAAATCCACGGCCCTGCTCTTCAGGATCTAGTAATGCCAACTATTGGTTATTTCTTAGCGTACCTGGTGGCTCAGATAGTAAAGAAGTCCACGGGGTCGCAAAGAGTTGCACGTGACTGAGCCACGAACATACACACACACCACACACCTTTCTCATCTCTGTCTTGGCTCAGTTCGTCCCCGCTGCCTTGGTACACTGTACCCAACTGTAGTACTCTGCTCAGGTGGCCATAATGAAAGAACACAGACCGGGGGGCTTAAACAGTGGAGATTTATTTTCTCACGGTTCTGGAGGCTGGAAATCCGCAGTCAAGGTGCCAGCAGAGGGGATTTCTTGTGAGGCCGCTCCCCTTGGCTTGCAGACGCCAGCTTCTCCCTGTGTCCTCATGTCCTCCTGCAGTCTTTCTTATTCGTCTGTGTCCTAATCTCCTCTTGTAAGGACACCAGTCAGATTGGATTAGGGCCCACCCTAATGACCTCATTTTCACTTAATCACTTCTTTAAAGGCCCCATTTCCAAGTACACTCACATTATGAGATGCTGGGGGTTATAGCTTCAACATATGGATTTTTTTTTTTAATTTTTAAAATGTTTTTTTTTCCTTGGCTGCACTGGGCCTTCGTTGCCCTTGGGCGGGCTTTCTCTAGTTGTGTGAGCAGGAGTTACCCTCTAGTTGCAGTGTACAGGCTTCCCACTGCGGTGGCTTCTCTTGTTGCGGCATGCGGAATCTTCCAGGACGGATGATCAATCCAATCCACACACACAGTCGGATTCTTAACCACTGGGCCACCAGGGAAGTCCTCAACGTATGGATTTGAAAGGAACACAGTTCAGTTCCTCAGACAGTCTTCATCATCTGGCTGATGTCTACTCATCCTTTAAGACTCAGAGTGGGTGTTACTTATGTAGTTACTTCCCCCATGGTGGTTCCCAGTGACTCACACTTTCTGGTTTCACACCCCAGGGTAGTCCCCTCCCAGGCTGAAACAGATCGGAGCTGTGTAAACAGTAAGATGTTACCAAAGTGACAGTGTGATTTCAGGGGCTAAATTATAAAAGCTGTGGCTTCCGCCCTTGCTCTCTCCAGGATCATTCCCTCTGGAGGAAGAACATTCAAGCAACCCTGGAGGGGTCCACGTAGCGAGAAAACCAATGCCTCCCGTCAAGACAGCACCAACTTGCCACCCGCACGAGCCATCCTGGAAGTGGGTCCCCCAGCCCCAGGAACCTCCATGGCTGCCACCCCAACCAACACCCTGACCGCATCTATTGAGGGACCCTCAGCCAGAAGTGGCTCAGACAGTGTAGAATCTGCCTGCAATGCAGGAGACCTGGGTTCGATCCCTGTGTTGGGAAGATCCCCTGGACAAGAAAATGGCTACCCACCCCGGGGTTCTTGCCTGGAGAATCCCATGGACAGAGGAGCCTGGTGGGCTGCAGTCCATGGGGTCGCAAAGAGTCGGACACGACTGAGTGACTAACACAGCCAGAATCACCCAGCAAAGCTGCTTCTGAATTCCCAGCCCTCAGAAACTACCTGAGATGAGGAATGTTTACTCCTGACTCATGCCCCTAAGTTTTGGGGCCATGGTTATGCAGCAATAGATCAATAGATCAATGAGTGTCCCTTATCCAGAAAGGCCTCCCTGCCCCCAGACCTGGCTGCACGCCCCTCCTCTGTGCCCCCAGACTTTTGTTTTTGGCCTTGCCACTCGGCTGGTGGGATCCTAGTTCCCAACCAGGGATTGAATCTGGGCCCTCAGCAGTGAGAGCACGGAGTCCTAACCGCCGGACCCATGGGGGAATTCCCTCCCACAGACTTTTGTTTTCTACCTTTTTATTCACCAAGTCCATGTTATATCGAACCACGTTCCTTAAATGCAAATCAGAGATTTCTCCTCCCCGTGCTGCGGTCCTCGAATCACTTCCCTTCAAGCTTCAAGTCCACGCCCTCCTCCAGGGGGGCCCTGCTGACCGCTCCACCTGCTCTCTCCCCCCACCACGGAGCTCCAGCGACGCCAAGCTTCTGTCTTCAAACACACCAAGCTCACTCCCTCTTCTGAAACCTTTCCCCTTGCTGCGTCCTCTTCCCCAAATGCTCGTCCTGCTGTGCTGGCACGATGCCATCTTTCTCTCCCTGAAACCCGGCTCTGGAACTTCTCCAGTGGTCCAGCGGTTACGACTCCTCACTTCCACTGCAGGGGCCACGGGTTCGAGCCCTGGTCGGGGAACTAAGACCCCACATACCGTGTGGTGCAGCCAAAGCCAACAGTTCTGTCATATCCTGACCATCTCATAGTGGTCACCCCATGCTCATTCTCTGCCTCACAACCTGCTTAATTCATAGGCCTTTATCACCATTCGCTCGTGTATTGGACACACATTGGGATTTGAGTTCTGTAAAGGCCGGCTCCTCAGCTGTCTTCTTTACTGCCACACATGGCACAGAGTAAGTGAAAAAGTGCTGGCCGCTAAGTCACGTCTGACTCTTTGTGACCCCATGGACTGTAGCCCGCCAGGCTCCTCTGTCCATGGAATTTCCCAGGCAAGGATACTGGAGTGGGTTGTCGTTTCCTTCTCCAGGGGATCTTCCATGGATTGAACTCACCTTTCTTGCATTGGCAGGTGGATTCTTTACCATCTGAGCCACCAGGCACGTGCCAGATTTCGGGCTGCATGAATATTTGTTAAATGAATAAGCAAGGGAATGAACAGATTTCGACCCAGTCTCAACCTCTCACCCCCGCCCTCAACTGGAAGCTTCTTAAGGGCAAGTGCTGAATTTTATTCATCTTTGTATTCCTTCTCGGAAATTCACTCACCGATTCAGAATAAGGGCTTCCCAGGTGGTACAGTGGTAAAGAATCCACCTGCCAATGCAGGAGATGCAGGTTTGATCCCTGGGTCAGGAAGATCCCTTGGAGAAGGGAATGGCAACCCACTCCAGTATTCTTGCCTGGGAAATTCCATGGACAGAGGAGCCTGGCGGGCTACAGTCCATGGGGTCACAAAGAGTCAGATACAACTAAGGGATTAACACTTGTATTCCTGCAACTGCCACCATGGGCCGGTGAGCAAAATTTTGAACTGTAAAGTTAAATGGAGCGGTGAGCCGCCCCTTGTGGCCACCAGAGGGCAGCAGAGTCCTGGGACTCAATTAGGAAAAACCAAAAGGTGCCCAAAGGAAAAAACATCTTGTTAAGGTCAAAGGGCAGGTTCAGGGGCAGAGAGAGACTGGGCTCTCTAGAGGCCAGGAGAGCGGGAAGGAGGCAGCAGGCCCAGGGAGGAAGTTACCTCCATCCCTAGAAGGGGCTGGAGAAACGAGCGATTTCGGGCTCAGGTTCCATCCTCCATGAGCCCAGCACCACGACGGGCAACTGCGGAGTTTGGGGCTCCCTGTAGACTCACCAGCCGACAGCTCTGCAGTTATATGTCTTCCCACATCCTCTGCTAAACAGCTTTCGGCTGACAACTAGTACCCCCGGCGCTGGTAAGGTACGGATGCCAGGACTTAGGCGCTGGGTCCTTGCACCCTTTAATCAACAGAAGCTGGAAAGAGGCCAGACAAGCAGTTCAGGTGAGGGAGGCTATCCTGGGATCCGTGCACAAAGGAGAGAACACAAGTAACTGGGTGCCCTCGCTTGCTCCAGGGCGCGTGGGCTGCTTCCTTAAAGGGGGTGAGGGTCCGGGAGCATCAGCGCATCTGGCGGGAGGAGCCGCTTGGGTGGTCTGCCCATCCCCTCGGTGGTGCTGCACATGGGGATCAAGCCAAGGACCCTGCTTTTGCTCCCAGCACCTCAGATGTGGCAGTTGGTGTGTAGCCTTTTTGTATCTCATTGTTCCTAATTTGCCCCATCTCCACGTGCCTGCAGTTATTTTTAGCCCCTTTTATTTTATTTTAATTTCCTCGCTTGAGGAGATGTTTGTCCAAGGGCAAGCACTGCAGTTAAGGGTCCCAGGTCCCAGCGGAGCTCAGCGGGCTGTCAGGAGTAGAGTAATGTCTGGAGTAACAGGACTACGAAAGTAAAAGCCGCCTGCTCCTTGGAAGAAAGGCTATGACAAACCTAGACGTATTCAGATCAGATCAGATCAGTCGTGGCCGACTCTTTGTGACCCCATGAATCGCAGCATGCCAGGCCTCCCTGTCCCTCACCAACTCCCAGAGTTCACTCAGACTCACGTCCATCGAGTCAGTGATGCCATCCAGCCATCTCATCCTCTGTCGTCCCCTTCTCCTCCTGCCCCCAATCCCTCCCAGCATCAGTCTTTTCCAGTGAGTCAACTCTTCCCATGAGGTGGCCAAAGTACTGGAGTTTCAGCTTTAGCATCATTCCTTCCAAAGAAATCCCAGGGCTGATCTCCTTCAGAATGGACTGATTGGATCTCCTTGCAGTCCAAGGGACTCTCAAGAGTCTTCTCCAACACCACAGTTCAAAGGCATCAATTCTTCGGCGCTCAGCCTCTTTGAGACATCACTTTGCCAACAAAGGTCCATCTAATCAAAGCTATGGTTTTTCCAATCGTCATGTATGGATGTGAGAGTTGAACCATAAAGAAGGCTGAGCACCAAAGAACTTATACTTTCGAACTGTGCTGGAGAAGACTCTTTAGAGTCCCTTGGACTGCAAGGAGATCAAACCAGTCAATCCTAAGGGAAATCAGTCCTGAATATTCATTAGAAAGACTGATGCTGAAGCTGAAACTCCAATGCTTTGGCCACCTGATGGGAAGAACAGACTCACTGGGAAAAAACCCTGATGCCGGGAAAGATTGAGGACAGGAGAAGGGGGTGACAGAGAATGAGATGGTTGGATGGCCTCACTGACTCAATGGACATAAAGTTTGAGCAAACTCTGGGAGAGAGTGAAGGACAGGGAAGTCTGGTGTGCCACCGTCCATGGGTCACAAAGAATCAGACAGGGCTGAGCGACTGAATGACACCCAGAGGCCTACAGAATAATGTGAGGGCACCACAGCTACAGAGGAATGTGTAGGGCACCAGGACCACAGAGATGCAGTACAAACAGACGCTCTTCAGTTTGAAGTTTGTGCACATGTTCTGATGTAGACACCCAACATTTGGTGCTAGGGATCTGTACCTCAGGTGAGCTATTTAGTTGGGAAACAGCGACTCAAAGTCATTAGCATAACCCACTGTATCGCACAGGGAACTATACTCAATATCTTGTAATAACCTATAATAGAAGAGAATGTTAGAGAGGGAAAAAAAATATATATATATATATATGGGCTTCCCACGTGGTGCTGGTGGTAAAGAGCCTGCCTGCCAATGTAGGAAACAAAAGAGACGGGGGTTTGATCCCTGGGTCAGGAAGATCCCCTGGAGGGGGCATGGCAACCCACTCCAGTGTTCTTGCCTGGAGAATCCCATGGGCAGAGGAGCCTGGCAGATTATAGTCCACAGGGTGGAAGAGTCAGACACCACTGGAGTGACTGCGCACGTGTGCGTGTGTGTATAAAATTATATCACTTTGCCATATAACTGCAACTAACACAACGTTGTCAATCAACTGTATTTCAATAAAAGTCTTTAATTAAAACAATAATAATAAATTTCAAAAGTCATTAGCATGCTGATAGGAAATGAAGCCTGGGCAGTGTTTAATTGGAACAAACAGTAACACTAAAATTCCAATTGCTAAATTGTGTCTGACTCTTTCAACCCCATGGACTGCAGCACGCCAGGCTTCCCTATCCTTCACTGTCATCCCGGAGCTTGCTCAAACTCATGTCCATTGAGTCAGTGATGCCATCCAACCATCTCAGCCTCTGTCGCCCCCTTCTCCTTCTGCCCTCAATCTTTCCTGGCATCAGGGTCTTTTCCGATGAGTTGGCTCTTCGCATCAGGTGGCCAAAGTATTGGAGCTGCACCCTAAGCATCAGTCCTTCCAATTAAAGCAGATCACGTCAAATTACTTTGGAGTGTTGGGTCTGTCATAAAGAAACTTGAATCATATTAACTGTCAAAGACTTTAGGCTGTGGGGTGCTTTAAGAAATCCTCTACCCCAGTGATGATTAAACTGCTCGTGCAGTGACGTCTCTGGAAGTTCTAGCGCTCTTGGGACTGGGAGTATGTCTCAGACCACATAGGAATCAGGATTAATTTCCTTAGCCAAAAACGTGACCTCGTGATAAACACAAGACCTGAGCGCCTGTGGCCTCTAGAGGGCATACTGTTGAGCCAAAATGCTTGCTTGGGTCTGACATTTCCATGAAGATGAATTTTTTATTGCTGACTTGATTTGATGTTGCCTGGGAGCATTTTGGGAGAGGTACCGAGACAGGCCCGGGACCCGAGACCCCTTTCTTGCACTTGAACCTACAATATACAAGAAAATCATAATGAACCAAAAATAACTGCGTGCATGCACAGTTGGGGCAAATTCTGGACAAAAGGTACGAGAAGACCAAGAGAGCCTCGCTGCTTCCTTCCCAGGGAAATCACAGTGAAGGCTGTGGTCTACATTCTCCCGCTCCGTCTGCTTCCTGACCCGCCTGGTGCTTCCCACTACAGTGGCCTGCCTGGCGATGCACACCCCCTTTCCTTGGGGTCTGTGAATAACTGCCTTTTCAGTGGCAGTCATCTGCTGATCCGTTGGTCTCACTATCCCTGAATAATAATAAAATCTACTTTAAAAATATATATATTTTGGCCATACCACTCAGCATCTGGGATCTTAGTTCCGCGACCAGTGATTAAACCTGCACCCCCCCCCCCGACTGCCAGGGAAGTCCCACGATCTACCTTTTAAAGCAGGGTGTTTGGCCAGCCTCCCCAGCTGACTCTCCCCACCAGCTGAAGCCGATTCTGAATTCCTGACCAACAGGAGCCAAAAGAGAGATTGATGCTTATTTGCTGTTTTAAGACTGCATCCCAGGATAACTTGTTATACAGCAATACACAGTTTTTCCTTTATATTTTTCTAAATATTCCAAGTTTCCTACAATGAACAGCTTTTATATATATAAAAAAAAAAAAACTTTTGACCAATGTTATTTTCAAAAAGACAACTGAGCAAGCATGAGGCAACTTGAATTTTTATTAAGTTCTTTCTACTCCACTGGAAACGACCACATTTGCCAGCAGGATGATTCTTCTTAATACAAATGTTTATCCAATGACGAGTTAATACAAAACGACAGTTTCACGACAGAAAAGGTCCAGAACCAGCGGGACGGTTGTTAAAAGTCACGCCACGCACGCGCCAATCCCAAACACTGTAGACGTGACAGATCCATAAACGAACAGGGAGACCATCGGGGCTCCTGCTCACTGCTGCAGCCCCAGCCCCACCCCCGAGAAAGCGCTTAACAAGCCGCAGGGTCTACACCTGCACACAAGTGGGCGGGTTCCTCGGGAAACCTGGCGGTGTAAACACGACTGCTGGGCGAGTCATTCCCCAGCGTCAGAGCCTGAAATTTGAAATTGTTTACAGAGGCAAAGCTGCTCCTCCAAAACTCTGGATCCAAGGTCTCTGGATTCCCCCCCTCTCCCTCCCGCCTTCCCAACCCTTCCTGGTCTACAACCACTCAGCTCCAAGGGCCCCTGAACACGGGAACATCACCAGGACAAGAGACCCCCAAAGTCTGACGCTGTATTTCCCTCAAGGGGGTCAGGGTTGGCAGTAACCAGATTCTCAGAGCTTCCCACATGGCCCTGGGACACCCAGGCTCCCGAGGCATGGCACCATGCTGACCCCTGCCGATCACAGCCAACTGGCACGAAGCCCCTAACACCAAGGCTCAGGGCTTTGCAGAGAGTGCGCCAAGAGCAGTGCCCAGAACTGAGGATGCAGGCCCACCGGTGGGCCACAGAATCGTTCCAGCTTGAACACAATGCCACAGGGCAAGACAGAGCCGGGGGTCGGAGTAGGTGAGGGGAGGTCAGCGCCCCGCCAGCAGGTCCCGTTTCAGGGCGGGGCACACATAACCGGAGTCGCCGTGTAGAACGCGTTTCTTATGGTGGGTATTAAGAAGGCTTGGGAAATACAAACGCCAGCTAATCCCTGCACCCTGCAGCCTGACTCCTCACCATTGCACGGGGCCAACCCCGGGATGCACAGGTCACCCTCCCGAAACGGGCTGCCGGGCCACCGCTGGGATGGGCACCTCCCCTCTGACCACCACGACGAGTGTAAACGTCGGTTCAAAAGCCCATCGTGAGGCCAGGTTTGCAGGGAGAAGGTGGGGGCGCGGTATGGGCAGAGATTCCGAGAGGACCTGAGATGGATTCATCAGTCACGGCTGTGCCGGGCCCAGCAGACCCCAAACCCTCACCCGACAGGCCAGGTGGATGAGAGCAGTCGCTTCTCCACGCATTGACCCGTTCAAGTGTGTGTACACGCTGCCTTTACCTTGTGCTGCTGGTGGGAAGGCCGTCGGCTGGACACGCGCGCCTTAAGAAGACAAGCACCACTCAGGAGCAGGAAATACCCGCGGTCTCACCCTCAGACCTGCCGAGGCGCGGGCAAAACTGACGGAATTTGAGGATTCAGCAGCCAGATCAGGAGCAGTGTGGCCCCAGAAGGACATCAAGAAGACGCCCTCACCTGCTGCTCAGAGCTCAGCCCTCGGGAGCAAGACAGCCCGGGCCCTCGGGAGGAGGAAGGAAGCCTCAGCCAGGGGCCGCGCCCCGGATTCTGCCCGCTGGGCTGCCCCGGGCAAATCACTCGGCCTCTCTGAGCAGCCTCAGTCTCCCCAAGTAAGACGCACAAACAGCAGTTTTGTCTTGCCAGGCTTTGTGGGGAGAAATACATGAGAACACGGATGAGAATAAGCACCCGGTCTGTGACTGTGTGCTCAGATGCTCAGTCATGCCCCACTCTTGATGGCCTCCTGGGCTGTAGCCCACCGGACTCCTCTGTCCATGGGATTCTTCCAGCAAGAATACCGGAGCAGGTTGCCTTTTCCTCCTCCAGCGGATCTTCCCAACCCAGGGATCGAATTGGTGTCTCTTATGTCTCCTGCACTGGCGGGCGGATTCTTTACCGCTGCGACACCTGGGAAGCCCCCCAGCTGTATGTACCTGACCTGCTAATCATGAAGAGGGGATGGAACACGGAAGAGCCTGCCCGGGGTGCGGGCTACGGCCCGCTGGTAAACAAGCTCCCCAAAAGGCAGAGCTCTGATGTGCGGGCTTTGCCGATTTCCACAGTTGTAGCTACTCCACTCTGGCCAGATTCACACTAGCCGTGGTTTAAGGCCTTTCGAAAGTTTCCTGAAAACTTGACAACTGGTCTCCATGGCACCACACATGTGCAGAGCACACCAGCAAGGGCTTCTCCCCTCCCACCAGCAGCTGACAGCGTCAGCCAGGGTCAGCACGCATGCCCAGCAACGTGCCCGCCACAGCCCGCCAGCCTCTCCCTCTCGTGAGCCTCCAGACCACCTGTTGTTGTTCAGTCTCTCAGTCGTGTCCCACTCCTTGCAACCCCATGGACTGCAGCACACCAGGCTTCCCTGTCCTTCACTATCTCCCAAAGCTTGCTCAAACTCATGTCCATTTAGTCGGTGATGCCGTCCAACCATCTCAGCCTCCGTCGCCCCTTCTCCTCCCGCCCTCACTCTACAGGCCACCGGCAGGACACACAGACACGTGCTCCCCTCCCCCTCCACGCTCACACCTCACGCCTCACGGGCTGACTTTTCCAAACCGCCCAGATAATCCCGCTCTCTGGGAGCATCCAGGCAGGAGGTCCCCGGAAGCCCGGACTCCTTCAGGGGTGAGGACGGTGGCCAGTTGTAGGAACAATCCACCCAATGTCCACAGGAATGATGGTGGCCAGGATGGGGCACCCACATAGCAGGAAGCAGATTCCACCTACCATCTGCATGGCCAACAGCAGACACACTACATACGAGGGAAAACTTGATGGCGAAAGATCCTCATTACAGATCAATCTATGCTTGTCTCCTGAATTAAAAGGATGATTAAAGAAACTGGTACGTCCATTTAATGGAGGCCTTTAAAATAATGTTTACAAGGCGCTTGAAATTAGGAGAAATAGAAGTCTTTTTTTTTTTTTTTAAAGTAGGCTGTAAAGGTGTCTATGGCAAGAGAAAGGGAAAGGGAAGTCGCTCAGTCGTGTCCGACTCTTAGCGACCCCATGGACTACAGCCTACCAGGCTCCTCCATCCATGGGATTTTCCAGGCAAGAGTACTGGAGTGGGCTGCCATTGCCTTCTCCGATGGCAAGAGAAGAAAACGTCAAAATTTAAAAGTACGCATCAGGGGACTTGGTGGCGGTCTGGAGGTTAGGACTCTGCACTTTCACTGCAGGAGGGCCTGGGTTTAATTACTTGTCAGGGAACCAAAATCCCACAAGTCTCCCAGCCAAAATGAACAAAAAACAGTACCCACTGAGTGAGGAGAAGAGAAAGAAAAAAACTAGGAGTGGTTATCTGAGGCGTGTGTGTGTGTGTGCGAGTGTGTGTGTGTGTGTGTGTGTGTGTGTGTGTGTCTGTGTTAGTTGCTCGGTAGTGCCCAACTCCTTGTGACCCGATGGACTGTAGGCTCCTCTGTCCATGGAATTCTCCAGGCAAGAATATTGGAGTGAGTTGCCATTCCCTTCTCCAGGGGATCTTTCTGACCCAGGGATTGAACCACGATCTCCCGTATTGCAGGCAGGTTCTTTACAGTCTGAGCCACCGGGGTTATCTGAAGTAGATGCTGGCAAATATTTTCTACCTTTCTAGCATTTTCTGAACATGTTATAGTAAGCATTTATTATTATAATGAAAACATAAAAAAACAACCCCCCAAGGGAATTCCCTGGCGGTCCAGTGGTTAGGACTCCCAAGTTTCCTCTGCCGTGGGCCCAGGCTTAATCCCTGATTGTGGAACTAAGATCCCACAAGCTCTGGTGCAGCCAAAAAAAAAGAAAGCAAGCCACCCCCTCCCAGTCACTAGGACACACTGTGCCTCCAGCCACAGGCGTCTCAGGGCCCCTCCAGATGCCATCCCGACACGTGCAGACCTTGTTTCCCATGGGGTCCTGTCTCCCTCATCCTGGGGTACCAGGGCTCCAGGCCGACTTGGGGCAGAGGCAAAGCTCGTCACAAACCTGAGTTGGAAAACAACAGCCCCGAGGTGTCTTCTGATGAGCAGACACGAGAGGAAAGGCAGGGCAGTGTCCCCGCAGACCCTGGTCATGAGCCTGCCCCATCCAGCCCCAGACACAAAGGGGCCAAGACTCACACAGAACTCCTTGCCCAGTCTTCCACCTCAGGGAGGAGGAGGAGACCACACCAGACCAAGCTCACCATCCCCCGTTCCTTCCGCACATTTGTCTGAGCGTCAGCAGGCGAGTTCTTTACCACCGAGCCACCAAGAAAGCCTTTCATAATGATACTATGACAGTATCTGCCTCTTTCCCTCACTTGTACCCACACCTGTAACCCGTGGGTGCTCCTGAGCTGCTCCGCCTGTGTGGAAGTGGCTGCTGGGGCTTCCCCGGGCTCCTTCAGCACCCCACAGAGCCATCCCCAGAGCCTGCATCTCAGCATCTGATCACACAGTTTGCGGTGGCACATCTGACAGGTCCTTTTCTGACCAGGTCACCAGGCCCAGCTCAGCCTCTGAGCTCCACCTGCCTGTCTCAGCACGTGCGGGGGCTGTGGGCAGCCTGAGCGCCACCCTGCCTTGTTCCTGACGGAGGCCTGGGTCTGGCCGCAGGGGCTCGAGCAGGGTTACAGGAAAACCTTCAGAGTGCTTCAGCTTTCGCAAATACAGAAAGCAGAGCTGGGAAGAGTTGAAACCCCCCCAGAAGTCCCGGGACTGCAACCTTCTAAATGACCCCTCTGTGCAGGGCATCCACCCACAGCCCAGGTGGCTTTAGGGCTTCAGATCCAGGCCCACTGACAAGTCCCATCTCTGTCGGCCCCCCTCCACTCCCGGTGCTTTCCTAGGATTCTTCCCCAGCCCCACCCAGAGGCTGATGGAAAGGCGGATACTCAGCCCTGCTCCCGCTGTACATGCAATTGTAACTGGAAATCAAGACAGAAAGGGAGCTCTGGTCTGTGACAATGACTGAAACCCTCCCCTGGGCTGAGGGGACAGCCCTGGGTGAGCTCTGCTCTGGGTCTTTCAGGGAAACCCCGCCAACCGGCGGCCAGGCCTCCACCAGCAAGCACACCTGCTCGGGTTTGTTGTGACGATCGCCAGCGGACTAACTGAGCAGGTGGTCAACAGCAGGCCGGTCCACCAGCGCGGGATGCCATGGGGGGCACGCTGTTGAAATGCGAGCCCCAGCCCCCCCACCCGGCTCCTGCCTTCCTCCCTAACCTTCGCACCAGCTTCACCTCTCGCCCTGCCCTGGCAGTGCCCACCTAACTCAGGAGCGGTCACTGAAGTGCCCGGAATGTCCAACAGGCCACTCTGCTGCCAACTGCTCCCTCTCCCGGCTCCTTGGGACACAATAGCTGTCTTGCTGGGTCATCCTGGCACAGGATGGCCTCAAAGGAGGACAGGACGAGGGAGCTGGCGGGCATCTGAATTTCCAGTGTCCTGACCACCCCGCCCTTCACCCCCGGGCACAGCTTAGGATGCTACCGGGACAGAGTCTTACCTCACGAGGGACTAAGGAATGTTTTTTCCTTGCCTTCGATGTTTGTGGTATATGTGAAGGAATGCCAGGGTCTTGGGTTAAATGGCATCCTGGGAAATTCACTCTCAGATTGATGCTGGGGAAGAAAGTTCACAGGAAGCCAGTCCTGAACGGGAGTTGGGGGTGGGGCAGCGTGGTCAAGGCTGCACAAACAGCCTCCATTGTGCTCACCAGCCCATCCGTAGTCAGACATTCCGCCGTTGGTGGGTCATTCCTTTGGGTGGCACAGGCTTTGCCACACCTCTCATTATCATCACTGGGGATTGCTTTCCAACTCAGGGAGCTAATGAGGATACCAGGCCGAAGTGTTTGACGTTCAGCCTCCTGCTGAATCTTCAAACAACCCTGTGAGGTGTCACCTTTCCACACTCATCGTACAGCAGAGGACACTGAGGCACAGAGAGGTTGAGGAGTTAGCCCAAGCCTTCCCAAAGAGGTGGGAGGATGCTGGAATTGGTCCCGAGTCTGGCAAGACACAGCCCCTCCCTCCAGGAGCATGTGTGTTGGGCAGCAGGCACAAGTACCAGGGGATGAAGGAACACGGGCGGGCAGGTGAGCACGAGGGGTGTTGGGAAGCAGAGTGGGGGGAGCCCCTAAATCAGAGGAGGATCAGAAGTTCTTCTGTGCTAATGCCCGAGTGGGGCTTTGAAGGATGTGTAGGAGTTGGGTGGGTGAGGGGGTGAACAGAGTCCCCATCAGAGGAACAGGCACCTCAAAAGGTGTGGGGATAAAGGAGCAGGCTGTCTAGGGAGAAATGTCATACCCAGTACCCAGGAGAAGCATGAGGAAACGCATGCATCACAAGAGCTCTGCAGGGGCTCGGGGACAGTACAGGGAGTCCCGGGTCAGAGTCTTGAGCACTCAGCACTGGCCCGGCCACCGGGCTTCAGTCCCCATCAGCCGCTCAATGAAGGGACTGTCGTCTCG